>NC_062578.1:50990000-51322500 GCF_022837055.1 Prionailurus viverrinus
CAGTAGGCGGGTCCCTTTGATTTTCTGGATGTGTGTGTGTGTGTGTGTGTGTGTGTGTGTGTGTGTGTGTGTGTGTGTCTTTGCTGGTCCTTTTCCCATTGCGGTCTCTAGCCAGTGTCTGTGACTAGAACTTTGTAATTCAGTATAAACCACAAAGAAATGAGCAGTATGGAGGGTAAGACATCTTCAGTTTGTTTCTGCTGGTTCTGGTCCAGGCTATTACAGTCCCTACATATCTCCATGACACAGAAGCAAGAGTTTTTGCAAAGAATGTCCCCAGGGCCCAACCAAATCCTTCCTCTGAAAAGCTGTCCTGCTCTGTCTGTGTTCATTATGTTTGTGCTTCCTCCAATTTTGCACTTTCTCTCAGTATTTCCTAAAGAGACTGGAGAGCATTCCTTTAATCTCAAACGGAAGTTTATTTTTGTTTCATGGAACAAAGGTTTATCGTTACTGTTTCCGTGTGTCCCCTCTAATTAGAAACCCTGTTCTTATATTCTCATAAATGAGAAGGGACTGCTTTAATTCTTAGTGCATTTGAACACAGATACTTTCAGAGATGGTAAGACTCGCATTTTATTAAATTCTCATTGACTACAAAACAGAACGAGGACCCTCACCCACCACCTAAACCGCAAAATCTGAAGGCCCAGCACTCTTGAAGGGAGTCCCCTAGTAACGCCACTCCCTCTTTCTGGGTGTCTGATGTTTCAAGATATGAAAATAAGCATGCTTTTCCCATACTGATTTGTCTGCTGTTTTTCCCCCACTCAGTGGTTTTATTATTTCCTTTCCAAAAGGATGCTGTGATTATTCATAAAGGTCCTTCCAACGTAAACTATTGACAGACTTTCAACACTTATGCTGTATCAGGCATCGTGCTAGTAAGTCCGTTACACAATTCAAAGTTTAAAGGGAAGAGTGTCTATCGACTGCTCATCTCAGTTGTAGGCTGGAACCAGTTATTTTCCAAGTGACACCTCATGTTAGGAATTCTGAGACTAATGCTTCCAAGGGCCTATTCTTCTTCTTCTTTTTTTTTTTAGTTCTATACCTTCAAGTATTTAAGCTTATGACTTTTTATTATATGTTGTTTATTGATGTACATTTTTATGTTAATTTCTGATGCCCCAGAATGCCGTGTTTGTCTATTTTTACTATAGCCTCCTTGCGCATGCTTACCTGTATCTCTCAGAGCCAATGTGTGAGGTAAGCCTTGCCCGTGATAGGAAACAAAGAAAGAATGAAAAGTGTGTGTGTGTGTGTGTGTGTGTGTGTGTGTGTGTGTGTGTGAGAGAGAGAGAGAGAGAGAGAGAGAGAGAGAGAGAGAGAGAGACAGGCAGACAGAGACAGAGAACATTCACCCAGTATTTTCCTTAGACATGGGCGAATGTGCAAATATTGATGGTATGGATGCTTTTCCTTTGTGCCTGTTGAAATTTCCTAGGTTGCCTGTCAAGAAGATTAGCATTTTCTGTTTGGTAGAGTTTGAATCTCTTGCATTCTCTGGCCTGCTGAGAGTGAACACTCTACCTATTCAGTCTGAGTCCTTGAAATGGGGAAGAGTTGGATTCTTATTTTAAACGTATTTCTGCAGTGAGGCTCCCCCATTGCTTTTATGGGTATGGGGATGAAGAACAGGTTAAGGGCTCTTTGAAGGCAGAAGGTATTCAGTGTGGAAAAGACCCTTCCTAGATAAAAGAAGTGAGGAATGCAGACGGGTTCAAACATCAGGGAAAGACATTCTTCATCTGCTGAACTGGGGAGGGCATAAATATCTTCAGTTAGTGGGTATCTGTCATGCTTACTTTTTGTGTTGCATTTCAAGGACAATGAGGGAGGTTCCTGATAATGTTTACTTGCATTAGATCAGCTTTTAGGGGTGTAGCAAAATACCAATAGTGCTGGCCAAGAAAATAAAGCTAATAAAAGCTTATTATTGTGTTTTAATGGCTGTAGAAATAGTGAGTTGTTCATATGATATAAAAAAAATTCCTTATGCCTTGTGTTAAATAATTTGTTATTAATTATGCCGTTCTTAAATGTTTCCAGTAACATTATAAGAAAGTAATTTTCAATTGAAAATTGGATTAAATGTAAATGATGGTGTTAATTACATAATACTCAAGAAATATTGCAAATGGAGCCTCACCAAGTATAATTTTGTCTTGATTTGAGCTCTGAACAAACACCCCACCCTAACCAATTACTCAGACCACCAATTCCATCAGCGGCTCTCCTTTTATCATTTCACTAGTTGCATTTTCCTCACACTTTTGTTCCATCTCCTTCTATCCTATCTCTTTCATCTCCTCCTTTCACAAGCATAGCAATCATCAGGTGTTGATGTCATAGGAAAGATATAGATCACAACAAAAAAAGTTACTGATGTAAAAGAGAACCGCTTTAATCTGATCTGATATACCAGATTTTATAATTATGTAACTTAAGAAGTAACATAACCTTATCTACTAATGTCTAATAAATATTCTGGAACCCAAAAGATGAAAAAGAAAAAAAAAGTTTATTACCTTAAGGCAGAGAAAGCAGTTTGGTGTAATGCTTTTTGTTGACCGTTGTCAAGTCTTTTTTTTTTTTTTATGTTTCTCAGTCTATGTGTTCATGATTGCTATTGAGAGAGAGAGAGAGAGAGAGAGAGAGACAGGGAGAGAGAGAGACAGGGAGAGAGAGAGAGCAGGGAGGGGCAGAGAGAGGGGGAGACAGAATCTGAAGCAGACTCCAGGCTCTGAACTGTCAGTACAGAGCTGGATGCAGGGCTCAAACTCACAGACCGCAAGACCATGGCCTGAATCAAAGTCAGATGCTTTAACTGACTGAGCCACCCAGGTGCCCCTGTTGTACCTTCTTTCTATGATTGTTCTTTCTCATTAGTAGTTGTCTGTAAAATGATAGTATACAGTGGCGCTACTGAGGAATTTTTGCTCTCGGAGGTACGTGAAATGGCCAACATTCTGTCACCTGCAATTCTGTTCCTTGCAAGTAAAGGCTTTGTCTTTAATTGCTCCTTTTTATTAACATTTTCAATAGTTGTTTGTGCCATGTAAGAGAATTGTGCTTGTGATTTGTGATATAGCAACACGACAAACTGTGAGCTTAGGAATTCTCTTTTCTTTTCTTAGAAGAATTGGTTTCCTCTACCTTTTCCCACTCCCTGGGAAAAAAAAATCAGATATGAGCATATATGGATTGTGGAAGTACCAAGTGTAGCGGCTCTGTTTACCTGAAGTGCCTTTGAGCCGTAATGAAAAGTTTAATCAGCCACATTATGCCCTTATGGGTTACAAATACAATGTGTTAACATATGAAGAAAAACATTAGTTATAACTCCCAAGAAATATCTACTGGCCAGATTATGTATTTCTTTATTTTTTTTAAATTGATAATCAGGCAGGGAAAAGAAAAAGAGACAAAGTCAGCAGAATATAGGACACAAAGTCCAATCAAAAGAGTTCATGAAATTTACTTAGAGCTTTCATTCACTCAAACTAATTAGGCTCAGTTCTGGCAAACTTAGTCATTTGGTTTTCTAATCTAAAGCTGATTAGAGCCAACTCCATAAGGATCATATAGTTTAATTGTTTTCATTTAATATATATTGAGCATTTCCCTGTCATCAGCTCTCTTCTAAAGGAGTAAAAGTTGCTTTTTTTAAAAAGATTGCAGAGCATTCAGTGATGTGGATTTACAATTTTCAAAATCAAACTGTGTTGGCATTTAGATTGTTTCTAAAATTTTTTTTAACGTTTATTTATTTTTGAGACAGAGAGAGACAGAGAATGAATGGGGGGGGGGAGGGTCAGAAAGAGAGAGGGAGACACAGAATCTGCAATAGGCTCCCGGCTCTGCGCTGTCAGCACAGAGCCCGATGGGGGGCTCGAACTCACGGACCGCGAGATCACGACCTGAGCCAAAGTCGGATGCTTAATGGACTGAGCCACCCAGGCGCTCCATTTAGATTGTGTCTAAAACTTCTCTGTTAGAACAAGTATTGTGATGAACTTTGCTGAAAATTTATCTGTCATCTTCTCTAATTATTCTGAAGATAAGGTTGAATTGATGATTCTGAATTTGAACAGTTGTAAAGCTTTTGAAATACATTGCCAAATAGCCCAATCTTTATTTTTAATCATTAACAAGTATTCAATTGTGAACACATAAAGAAGAATTCACGGTTAATATGTTGAGTGTTTATTGTCAAATGCTGTTATAAGAACATCACAGTGTTGGCTCATTTCATCTTTAAAATGATGATATGAGGTTGGACCGCTATCACTTAAGGTCAAACAAGTCATATTTTGGAGGCAGGATTTGAACCCCAAACTCTAGGTTAATAGCTAAAATTTATTAATATTCAACAATAGACAAACAGGTTTACTAGACTCCCAAGTTAAGAGATTTACAATACATTGCTTAACCTTCTTAAGATTTCTATGCTGTATGCACCCAATGGTCTTAATTTTATGGATTAAAAAAACAAAACAAAACAAAATGAAACTTGGGTTAGGTAACTTGCTCAAGCCACATATTGATAATTTGGTAAAGCAGGTTTTGTTTTTATGTTTAAATTTTAAATTTTAAATGTTTATTTATTTTGACAGAGAGAGAGGGAGAGAGAGAGAGGGGGGGGGAGAGAGAGAGAGAGAGAGAGAGAGCAAGAGAGCTCGTGCAAGGGCTTGAGCAGGGGAGGGGCAGAGAGAGAGGGAGAAAAAGAGAATCCCAAGCAGACCCCGCACCACTGTCCATGCACAGGGCTCAATCCCATGAACCGTGAGATCATGACCTGAGTCAAAATCAAGGCTTAACTGACTGAGCCACCCAGGCACCCCGATAAAGCAGGTTTTAAACAAAGGTTACCTGGCTTATGTTTCTCTATTGCCCAGACTCTGAATCTCTATACTTTTAAACCATTTGGAACATTTAGGTTCTTGCAATATGTCAGTATTAAAATTGACATTTAAATGAACATGTTTTAAGATTATTAGTAGAGATTTCTGGGCATAAATATCCCATGTCAAAGTTTAGGAATAACTTACGTCGGTACATGCATCACTGGCAAATTATTTGGTAAATGTGTGGTGCCACTTTGTGTATGGGAACCAATTTCTCTGGAGCCTTCACGATAAAAAATGTGCTGAGGTGGAGATGAGGCAGCAAAGTCCACTAGGGAGGGGATTTGTAAGCCCAAAGCTGACAGACGACCTAAGTCAGGAGTGGTGGAGTGTTCCAGGCACAGGGAATGAGCGCATAGACCGTAAATTGGGAATGAGCTTTGGCTTTTACAGGAATTGAAACCTAGCTGACGTGCGAAGATCCCGGGAGGGAAGGAGGGTTTTTAAGTTTATCTCAGAGATTTCAGTAGGGCCTACTTTCAGTTGGCCCTTTTGTGGGATTTTGTGGGGCACAGTATATAGATTTTGTACTTCATCCGAAGTATGGATGGAAGTCATAAAAGCCAAGGAGTAACAAGATGTAATTTACATCGCCATGACAAGGAATGGACTGTGGGAGAGGTTGGCATGGATTCCTGGGGATTCGAAGGCTGGCCACCACATTCGCCCTGGTGAAAGGCAAAGGTGGCTTGAACTAGGAATGCAGAGGAAGCAGTCAGCTCAGGTTATGTTTCAAGAGGGAGAGCTTTAAAAACTTGCTGATAGACTTGACGCACGAGTGAGGGAAAGAGAGGGATCAATTCTGACTCCTCTCTTTGGGACTTGAGAAAAACATTTTTAATTTAATCAAAATAATTAATTTATTTTTTATTTACATCCAAGTTAGTATACAGTGCAATAATGATTTCAGGAGTAGATTCCAGTGATTAATCCCCTATGTATAACACCCAGTGCTCATCCCAACAAGTGTCTTTTTAATGCTCCTTACCCATTTAGCCCATCCCCCACCCACAACCCCTCCAGCAACTCTCAGTTTATTCTCTGCATTGAAGAGTCTCTTAAATTGTCCCCCTTGTTGTTTTTGCTTCCCTTCCCTTATGCTCATCTGTTTTGTATCTTAAATTCCTCATATGAATGAAGTCATAGGATATTTGTCTTTCTCTGACTGACCAATCTCACTTAGCATAATACCCTCTAGTTCCATCCATGTAGTTGCAAATAGCAAGATTTCATTCTTTTTGATTTCCGAGTAATACTCCATTGTGTGTGTGTATATATATATATATATATATATATATATATATATATACCATATCTTCTTTATCCATTCATCCGTCAATGGACATTTGGGGTCTTTCCATACTTTGGCTATTGTTGATAGCGCTGCTATAAACATTGGGGTGCATGTGCCCCTTCAAAACAGCATACCTGTATCCCCTGGATAAATACCTACTAGTGCAATTGCTAGGTCATAGGGTAGTTCTAATTTTAATTTTTTGAGGAACTTCCCTGTGGTTTTCCAGAGTGGCTGCACCGGTTTGCGTTCCCACCAGCAGTGCAAAAGAGATCCTTTCTCCGCATCCTCACCAATATCTGTTGTTGCCTGCATTGTTAATTTTAGCCTTTCTGACTGATACCACCTCACACCAGTCAGAATGGCTAAAATTAACAACTCAGGCAACAAGAGAAAACTATTTTTAAATGGTTTAGTTGCTGTTGTCCCCACTAGATGTAACCTCCCTGAAAGCAGGGACCTTGTCTCCTTTATTCACTGTGCATACCCAGTGGCTAGCATAAGGCCTGGGCAAGCCACAGAAGAGAAGTTACAAAAAACTTAATAATTATTATAAAGTATTAACATATTGTCTAAATTATTTGCTGAAAACATTTCCCCATATGTTGTATTTTTTTGATATTTCAACATACAAAAGCTGTAAATTTATTTAGATACAGGCTTTATTTTTTATGTGGACTTACGGCCATTTATTTATTGCTTTGTGATATCTTTGTATCTAAAATAATCTCTTTCCAAAGGATTGATTAATAACCAATTCTGCTTATGGTTATTATTTTCTGATTACCTCTTGAAAAACAACCCAAAACGTATTTTTTAAATTATGTTAGATAAGGGCCTAAATTGATTTTTCTTTCTAAATTACTACTAGTTGCTTTAACTTAATTAACTAATCCTTCTCTATTAAAAAAAAATCTCTATTGAATTCTTACAAATGATAGTCTATTACTAAATATTTATTTTAGTACCACACTCATGGTAATAGATGATTTTTTTTTTATTATACTGATTTTATCTCATCTTTGGAATATATGCACTTTTGATATATTTAGGTTGGACTATATTGTTTGCAACTCTTAACCATTTATTCTTCCAGATGATCTAGAGACACACTGCAAAATGGTAGCCTCTAGTCACATAGGGATAAACATAAATTATGTTAATTCATATTAAATAAAATTTAAAATTGTGTTTCTTAGTCACATTAGCCCTATTTCAAGTGCTCAAAGTAGCCACATGGGGTGAGTGGCTACCATTCTGGATAGTGCAGAATTATAGAACATTTCCATCATCCCAGAAACTTCTATCAGACATTAGAGTCATTTTTTTTCCCAAATTCCTAAAAATTTTCCAAGTGTTTTAAAAATAGAATACCATGATATATTTAAACTACTTTGGGAATTACTGGCATCGTTATAATATTTGATTTCTACTTCTAGTATGTTAGGCAGCCACATTTGTAAAACAGTTATTTTTTCTCTCATTAGATTTTGTTTTTGTTTTTTTTTCACTGGCATATCTATTTTTGGATGAGCTTAAAATCCTACGAGTTTTTAATTTTTGAAATTATTTAATAGGCATTCTACATTACTCCTTCAGCCATTTTTCAATTTAGATAGTCCAATTTTTAAAAATATGGTAAGCTTTTTAAAGAGAAACCTTGCATTTTACTGTATTTTTAAGTGCATTAATAGAATAATCTACTCTGTTAAAAATGTTTTATTATCTTCTTCTATTCAGTCTTTATATACTTGCGCTTTCCATTCTCTCTAATCAATTCCCAGTGGCTTTTAATTTTTAAGGAAGTGTCCATTTTTATTCAAGTTCCTCTCACTTCTCAAAAAGAATCTCCGGGCATGTCTGCTCTAAGACATTTTGATGCTTTAAGATGATTTTGTGTACTCCTAACTCTGACCCTCCATGTGCATTTCATCACATGCCTTCAGGGTGCCTTATTTACTTCCCTGGGGAGTTCTTGCTGGTCATTTAGCTGCCTTCCCTACGTACACTGAAGTCAGAACACTAGGAATAGAGCAAGCTAGTATTTGGACACAGAACTACCAAAACTTTATCACTAATTCTTTGAAAAAGTTGTTTTGGAGAAAAATTCTAAGTTATTTTAACACTGTGTATCACTCCTCATTGTACTGTTTTGTAATAACATTTACTGGTTAGAAACTGTTTGAATACCTAGTATGTGGTCAGTGTTTATAAATATTTTATGAGTTCTTACAAAGATGTATTCTTTGTTTATAGGAAACAGAATGGGGGCTGACAATCTAATTTTGTTCATGTAGGTTTTATTTTTTTAATTATATTGTTCAATTTCTCTAGTATTTTTTGATTTCCTCAATGCATGTCATTATGATAATGATTTGTTTGTATTTCCACTCAGTGGTACTGATTTTTTATCACCATCTTGTAATTTTAATTTGCTAATTTCTTAAATCCTGTGTGATGCCAATGTTTTTAGCTTTCCTACATTTTCCTCTATGTTGGCTGCTAAGTTTTTGCCTGTGCTCTCACGTGGCAACATCTTTGACATTTTTAAATGTTTAATGAAAGATATTAATATGCTTTTGTTTTTTATTCCAATCTTAAGCTTGTTCAGTTAACTATCCTGTTAGGTATTACATTCTGTTTTTTTGTGTTCCTAATGACTATATTTTAACTTTTTCTTTTTGGAAATGTTATTAACTGCTTGGTTTTAATATCTTCAACCACATGGAAGGTAGAAGTTCTACTAAATATTATCCTAAAGTATTATCCAATTTGTTTTTAAAAATCTATTTTTATCTCATTATCAAAACTGAAATAATTTAATCCCCTTTTAGAGAGGAATAAAAATTGGTTGTTTTGACTTTTCATTCCAGTTCCCTGTTTTCTGTTCATCTAAATTATGTTTTGTTAATTTTGTGAAAATTTAATTCTTTTTTTAATATATAGTATAATATTCTGTTGTTAGCATTATTCAAACAGGCATTTGGACTCATTAGAATCAACTTTTCTTTTGTTTGTAACTTGACATTTTATTGTATTTATTTACGTTTTAATTATTTGAGAGAGTGCGCGTGCGCGTGCGTAAGTGGGGAGAGGCAGCGAGGGAGGGGGGATATAGAGGATCCGAAGCAGGCTCTGTGCTGATAGCAGAGAGCCTGATGCGGGGCTCACACTCACAAACCGTGAGATCATGACCTGAGCTGAAGTCGGTTGCTCAGCTGACTGAGCCACCCAGGCGCCCTGTGATTTGACATTTTAAAGAAATATCTTTTTATCTTTAGTACGGTTTAGCGTTCCCTGGAAATTATTTTTCAGCACAGTTTTGCCATTCTTAATGATTAATAATTCATCTCCTTGAATTGGGAGAATATCTTTTAATAAAGTCTGCAGATATGATATCTTCTATGATATTATTTCTGAGACCCAATACACCTGAAAGTGTTTTGGTCAACATCACATATCAATTTCAGAGTCAACCGAATATATTATTCTTTCACAACTTTCCCATGCAGGGTAATACTAGCTTTCCCTTTCTGCATTTTGCCATTTATTTAATTCTTTTTAGGTGATCTACGTTGGTAGCTTTGAGAACAGAAAGATGGATTTGGGGATAAAAAAAATGATTCTTGAATCTTGCTCTTTGAAAATACAACAAGGGTATACTTGATGCTGATTTTGGCTATTAATCTCACATATGAGGGCTTTCTTCAGGTGTTGAAATTCTTCATATGCGTAAATTCTGAATATTACACATACTGTCAATTCATTGTTTCCCAACCTTACGTAAGGTTAGCATCATCTGTTATTAGCAGGCTGCAGCTCTGTAACCAGTCTTCCCTTTTCACTTCTTCTGTTTTAACCCCGCTTTTATCTTCTTCTACATTTTCACATCGTTTCTCATCATTTGTCATCAGCATCACTCATTCAATTCTTCTGGACCATTGTGTGTGCTATGTATTGCTCTAGACTTTTTATTTTGGTTATCGAAGTTATATTGTAACAGTCTTTTCTTATTATGTATTTGGCTTATTTGAAAGAATGTCTTGAAAATCTTAACTGAAAACATGAAGTGTATTTAAAAAACATCATTACATCTCATAAAGTAAATATGTTTCTGGGGTGAAAGAAGGCTTTCCTTTCTTAGTCATTAACATATAGCTTGTCTTATGTTCCAGATTTCTTCCCTCATCTCTAACCCCTCTCTCCTAGGGGCTCTTCATTTATATACTTTGACACGATGAAATAACAGAGATAGGTAGGCTATGATGCAGAAGATGGGCGTGCTCTAAGATTTTTGTCCTCTTTCTCTTCTTTGTCTGGTTGTTGGTTCCTTCTCCTTTCCAGGGTTGAGGATGGCACGCCCAGGATGGCATGGAGTGGAGTGTCTTGTAGGATTCCTGGCTAAGGGGCAGGTAGATAGCGTAGTTCATGATGTTTTCTCCTTATCAGCAAGAATTCCTGCTCCATTTGTGATCTCCCAGGCATTGCAAAAGGGACCTAAATTGGGATCCACTTGGAAGGCTATCATTCTAAGGGACTTTTGTGGTTACTGATAAAATGCAGATTTGGCCATTGGCTCTAGGTTCCTATTATGAATAATAGAAAATGAAACAATTCAGAGAAAAGATCCAAATGATTAGGAAGATGAAGGATAGCAGGGGTTTTTTTCACCCCACAATCAGGAAATGTTTTCTTGTTCTTTGTGCATTACTGTTGCTTCAGCCAATTTCGTAGGTGTTTTAAAGGAGTAGCTTTGTTTCTTTATTCACCCAAACATATTCATAGAAATGAACTTCTGTATTGTAGGAAACAGATTTTATTATCTAACCTATTTTAGAAAGTTTTTTTTAACGTTTATTTATTTTTGAGAGAGAGACAGAGCATGAGTAGGGGAAGGGCAGAGAGAAAGGGAGACACAGAATCCAAAGCAGGCTCCAGGCTCTGAGCTGTCAGCACAGAGCCCAACACAGGGCTTGAACTCACGAGCGTGAGATCATGACCAGAGTTGAAGTAGGATGGTCAACTGACTGAGCCACCCAGGTGCCCCAAAAGTTTTTTTTTTTTTTAATACAAACATATTGATCCATTTTCCCCTCTTTGTTCTAAATTTCTTGAAGCTTTAATGGTTGAGTTAATGATCTATCACATTCTCTTTTATTTTTTTTTTAATGTCTCTTTCCTCAATGATCTTAGATACACAAGATGTTGCTATATCTTACATAGTAACAGGAGAGATTATTTTAAAAACCATAAGAGACTGTTGAACACAGAGAACAAACTGAGGGTTGATGGGGGATAGTGAGGGAGAGGGGAAAATGGGTGATGGGCATTGAGGAGGGAACTTGTTGGGATGAGCACCGGGTGTTGTATGTAAGCCATGAGCTGTGGGAATCTACTCCTGAAGCCAAGAGCGCCCTGCATACACCGTATGTTAGCTAACTTGACAATAAGTTATATTTTTTAAAAAATTGTAATTTGTAATTAAGCGCGGTATGAATCTGAGTTATTCCTTTTTGGTATTTTCCTTGCTGATTTGTATAGTTCTTAAGTACTTTTACCAAATTAGGACAACTCGGCTTGCTTTGAGTTGTGTTAAACGCAGTCAGTCTCTCTCTAACTTCCTTGTTGAAGGAAGTTCTCTCACAGTTTTGCAACCCTGCCAAACACCTACATATACACTTTGCACTTTATTTCCCACTTCACATATTGCTTCTTTCAGAGAGTTTGTGAAGTTTTTAGTAGCTGTATATGGAATCCTGGCAGATTTCCTGAGAACATTTTAGATCCTCAACTCCTTAGCAGCTCATGAAAAGATCAGATCTACCTGTGCCCCCCACCCCAATCCCTCACTGACTCTTCATAGGAGGCCACGTATTGTAAAAAACAAGACCAACATAAAACAAAGAGGTAATGATTTCCAGCATCTAATTTAGAACTCGCCTCATTTGTGTTGCAGCTTAATTTCCAAAGAGCGTGGGAATTGTGATAGAATGGGATTTCCCCACAACTCCATCAGCCAAATCTCCATATGGTACTTGAATAATTCTCAAGTGCAATGGATAATATATCTGGCCGAACTGATACTGTATGTCTCTTCAGATGTGGACAGGAGGCCTCATAGAAAATGATGCTGCAGAATTAATGAGTTGAGTTTTCTCTCCGTGCATACAACAAAGCCCCCAGTATAGGATAAGGTGTTCTTGAGCAAAGTAGAACTAAATATAGAGGAACAGAATGACCTCATGGATCTACTGATGACAGATGGTGGTTCACTCTCATCTTGCCCTGCCTACTGTTGTAGGAGTGTCATAATTCAGATCTGCTTCACTTTCTTCTTTCCACTGATTTGGAACATATCCGTTGTGTTCCAGTATGTGGTCAGTACGAGAATACTTTGGGGTGCAGGGTTAAAATGCTGATTCCTGGGTCCTGTCCTCAAGCTGCTGAATTTTGGGGAGTGTGGCTTGAAAGTCTGCATTTTGATCAGACTTTCAGAGTGAAGCTGATTCACACCAACATTTGTGTCCATTACAGAAGAGTCCAGAGGAGAAGACTGGGACAAAGAGGAGGGTGATAGAACAAATGATAGGCACCAGGATTTTCCTCGAGGAATGCAGAGGGGATCAGACTTTGTTTTCACACACCTTTTCCATTCTCCTTTGATACTCGAACCAAGTGTCAGCCTGACTCCAAGACAGAATGCTGGAGTGAGGAAGATGGTGTGGTAAGAGGGGGTTCTGGGGGACAGGTGCATACTTCCTTTCTTTTGGCTTTCAGAAAGCATAGGGTTATAACAGCTTGAGGGGGACTCAGATTGAGTGCCGCAGTTAACAGTGAGTGGCGGTGCCATCCATTAATTTAATTTCTTGCATTTATTTGCTGGTAGGATTTACTTGTTTATATTTTTTTGAGCCAAGAGTAAAATATTTTAAGTATATAAAAGCATGAAGTAGGAGGCTGATAGAATTATTTTCTAAATAATGGTAGAAAGTAATATCTGAACTAGGTGAAGATTATTAATGTATAAAAATCACCCATATATTGTGCTTCATGCTGTTTACACTATATTGGTTCGGAGTAGTAATTGCCACATAGAAAAACAAAATAACAACAAAAGGGAACTAAAAACAGATTAAAAAAGAAAAACACTAATTCACATGTAAGGCAAACCTCTATTTGAAAACAGGGGAACATTCATTTCTAGATTATTCAAGTTAGATGTATCTGTCTGCAGATGAGAGTTAGAAACCATGGGTTTCAGGGTACAAATTCTCCTGTACTTGTGACCAGTGCAGTGACTATTAGGTAAGTCCTGATAAGTCTGATATTATAAAAGTTTCTCTTTAGAGGGAAGGGATGGCCATTTCTCTGGTTCAGGTGAGAGGGCGATCAGGGTTGAGTAGCCGCTGGTGATGACCTTTCTGGGTCTTCATTAAGTATAGCTGTAGGATCAATATTGAAACAAGTTTATAACTTACCACCTCCAACAATTAGGATATGCATTTTTACTTACAATTGAAAAGAAAAACTGCAATTCCATTTAGCTGGAAAAGAAGCTACCAGGCCTGGTTTTCTTCCCACATGCGACACCATACAGATGCTTCTCCCAGAAGGGCCCGGGAACGTGTCTCCCAGAAGCTGGCACAGGGTTTACGACACAAGTATGGGAGAGAGCTGGGAGCCACCGGAAGAGACTTCATTTATGTGTGCTCTCCACCTTTTGGCTTAACCTATAACTTCTGCCTGTAAAGGTGCTTGCTTTTATTCTATTGTAGGCTTTGTTGCCAAAGGCAGTGGATATTTTCTTTTTAAGAGAGCCCTTAGATGCTTCCTCCAGGTTGCGATGCTGGAGCAGTGTGGATAAGCTGGCTTTGTTATCACTGGCACCCTACCTGCTCTCCTAATTCTCCAGAGAGTAAGTGTTCGTCTTAAAAATATAGCTATATCGAGCGCCTCTGTGTCTTTAGACACTCTTTTAATGTGCTAGTATAAAGTAAAAGTCTTTTTGAAGATATATTTTATGGGGAAGTGCTTTCTGGGCCTCTTGAGATGTTCAGAAGTACTGAATCAAGGTGCCTTTATGGTGGTTTAATGACAACATAGAACACTTGTTAAATGTGCCCTTTTGATATGTATCCCAGGGCATGTCACAATTAGAGCGAAGTGAGCTTGTTGATTTTGTTTTTACCTCCACTCACAAAGCCCACTTCGTCTTGCTAGGGTTTTGCAACTACAGATCTGTTTTTCTTCATCCCCCAAAGATGAGAGAGATCTGCCAGAATGGAAATTTGGAAAATTACATATACACCTGCGAAATTAGGCAAATTCTTATAAAGTTTGTATTCCAACCAATGCACAGGAACCACAACAATGCTTTGTTTTGTGCGAGGAATTTTTTTCTGGCTGTGCAAATAACGTGTGTGCAGGACTGTACAGGCTTGAAGAGAATATTCATCATTATTTACTGTGTCAAACCCAAACCGAGGGCCAAATTGGCAGCCTTCCAGGAGCAGGAGGCCACACCTATTTGTGAAAAATGGAACAGATTTCTGTAGCTGCCCTCACCTTGACTCTCTGGTTCAAGGTGGTGGTGCTAGGACATGTAGTATTGTGAGCCGCAGATGGAGGTTAGCGGTGAGGTTGGTCGCGATGCTGTTCCATACAATCCCACAGATCACTCTTGGGTTCTGCACGGTCCTGATTATAATAAGGGGTTGGAGCGAGGGATGGTGGGCAGGGGAATGTGTGTCACCTGGCCGGGAACTCTCGCTTTACCCTGATTGCCACTGACTGATTGGCCCGCTCTGTCTGGGTAGAGTGCCCTTCCTCTTACTTCATGAAATGCTAGACCCTCAAAACAGGAGGTTGAGGAGAACATGGTGCTGGTTGAGGCTCTCGGTCTTCAAGGGACTCAAACAGCAGACCTTAATTTTTAAATACTGAGACGCTGTCCCATTTACATATGGTATCTTTCGATACCATAGCCAGACACGTACGAGGGGTTCTTTAGTAAAACAACTCCCTGGTCAAATTGTTTGCATTTTCTAGAACTCCTGGAAGGGTATGGAGAAATAATATTTGGGAGATATATATATGGATATATATATTTGGGAGATATATATTTGGGAGATATATATATCCATTTGGGAGATATATATGATATATATAACATATGGAGAAATAATATAGACTGAAGTGGCTGTAGCGTATTCCATGCCATCACAGGGTTGTTTGAAACAATGTGGTTGGAGCATTTTCTGGACTCCCTGGCATTATTTGGGAGAACAGTTAACCACTAAATAAACAAACCTAACCTGCCACTTACTAGGAGCGACTACATTGAGTTACCCAGGCGAGCCATAGTTTGCTTACAGACCATCAGCTGCAGTACACAAGACGTCTATCCACATTGGAGGCATGGAGCCCGTATTAAATGCAAGATGTTGTACTATTTCTATTGAATAACAATAACAAATATAATTGGTAATGTTGCAAAGTAACTTCTGTACAGCATCTATATTCTTACATAGCTGATCTCATCTTGGACACGCATCAGAATCTCCTGCAGGCTTTGTGAAAACACAAATAGATTAGCCCCACCCTCAGAGTTTCTGAAATCAGGTCTGAGGTAGAGTCTGACAATTAATTTTCCGTTTCTAACAGGTTCTCAGATGATGCTAATGCTGCTGGTCCAGGGGTGACACTTGAAGAACCACTGTTTGCTGGCAAACTGTTTGTAATCAGCTAATAAAGTCAGGCATCATTTCAAAGGCAGTTATTTTATAATTTTTTTTTTCCCAGAAGGTTCAAACAACCATTAGTTGTACAAGGCGCACCTGCGTGGCTCCGTTGGTCAAGCATCTGACTCTTGATTTTGGCTCGAGTCATGATCTCGCAGTTCGTGAGATTGAGCCCCGCGTCAGGCTCTGCGTTGACAGCATGGAGCCTGCTGGGGATTCTCTCTATCCCTCTCTTTCTGCCCCTCTATCCTGTCTCTCTCAAAATAAGTAAATAAATATTGGAAAAAATGAAACAACAAGCCCAATTAATTGTACAAGTAAAGAATCGTTTTAATAAAACAGGGTAAGAATGGATATTATTAAAATAAAGCATTAGAAAAAGGCTAAATGATCTATTTGGTGAAATGGAAGTTAGATTCAAATTTTATTATTAAGAAGGAAAAAAATGTATATACAATGGCCCAAACATGATGGGAATATTTTTGTTGATTTTCTCCTCTAATTAAATTTTTCCCCTAGATTTTTGCACTGAGTTGAAAGTTGATATTTTTCCTTCGTTTCTTGCATGTAGTTATACGTGCCAGATATTTTCGTATGAAAGGAATATGTTGCGTATGAGACAAATAAATGCATACTGAATGCTTTTAAGGACCGTGCTTGGTTCATCTTTGCCTTATGAAATTGTTTAAGAAAGTTAGTCATCAGAGTCCTTCGCTTAGTGTTCACTGGCTAGAGCTTTTGTTGTTGACGTTTTAAACATGGTCTTTGATTTGCTCTAGGAAGAGAGATACATAGTCATTCTAAAGTTAAGAGACTATAAGCCCCTTTTCCCTATTCTTTTCTATTTCTCCTTAAATAAGATGATTTTTATTTTTTTTTAATTTTTTTTTTAATGTTTATTTATTTTTGAGACAGAGACAGACAGAGCATGAGCAGGGGAGGGGCAGAGAGAGAGGGAGACACAGAATCCGAAGCAGGCTCCAGGCTCTGAGCTGTCAGCACAGAGCCCGACGCGGGGCTCGAACTCACGGACCGTGAGATCGTGACCTGAGCCGAGGCCGGACGCTCAACCGACTGAGCCTCCCAGGTGCCCCAAATAAGATGATTTTTAAAATCACATCTCTTTTGCTTTACTAATTTAACTTTGTTATATAACCGCTTAGTATATTACCAACCACTTAGTATTTTACTTTGTTAGATTAGACTACTGGCTGTATTTTCATGGTGCTTTCACATTTCTAAAGAAAGTGTCTATTGACGGAGACCCAATAGTTTATTTTTGCTTTTGTTTCCCTTGCCTCAACCAACATATCTAGAAAATGTTACTATGGCCAGTGTCTGAGAAATTACTGCCTATACTGTCTTCTAGGATTTTTATGGCTTTAGGTCTCGTATTTAGGTCTTTAATCCATTTTGAGTTTATTTTTGTGTTTGTTGTTAGAAAGTGGTCCAGTTTCATTCTTTTTCATGTAGCTGTCCAGTTTTCCCGGAATAGTTTGTTGAAGAGACTATCTTTTTTTTTTTTTTTTAATTTTTTTTTCAACGTTTATTTATTTTTTGGGGGACAGAGAGAGACAGAGCATGAACGGAGGAGGGGCAGAGAGAGAGGGAGACACAGAATCGGAAACAGGCTCCAGGCTCTGAGCCATCAGCCCAGAGCCTGACGCGGGGCTCGAACTCCCGGACCGCGAGATCGTGACCTGGCTGAAGTCGGACGCTTAACCGACTGCGCCACCCAGGCGCCCGGAGACTATCTTTTCTTCATTGCATCTTCTTGCCCTCTTTGTCATAGATTAATTGACCACATAAGCATAGGTTTATTTTGGGGCCGTCTGTTCTATTTCATTGATCTATGTGTTTTTTTTTTTTTTGTGTGTGTGCCAGTACCATATTGTTTTGGTTACTACAGTTTTGTAGTTAGTATATCATGAAACCTGGAATTGTGATACAGGCTTCCAGTTGTGGAATGAATGAGTCACAAGAATAAAAGGTACAGAATAGGGACTATAGTCAATGGTATAGTAATAGCATTGAATGGTGACAGATATAGGTACACTTGTGGTGACCATAGCATAACATATAGAGAAGTTGAGTCACTGTGTTGCACACCTAAAACTAGTGTAACATTGTGTGTCAAATAAAAATAAATAAAATAAATAAAGAAATGTGTGTGTGAATACATATATATATATATATAGTACAAGTCTATAAGGTTATAAGTGTTTTATTAATTTACTTAGTAAATACTTATCAAATCAGAGAAATACAAATACCCTTATGATTTCACTCATATGTGGAATATGAGAAACAAAACAGATGAACATAGGGGAAGAGGAAAAAAAAAGAGAGAGGGAAGCAAACCATAAGAGACTCTTAACTATAGAAAAAAAACTGAAGGTTGATGGAGGCTGGTGGGCATTAAAAGGGGCACTTGTTGTGATGAGCCCCGGGTGTATGTAAGTGATGAATCACTAAATTCTATACGTGAAAGTAATTTTAACCATACATGTTAACTAACTATAATTTAAAGAAAAACTTGAAATCAAAAAATAAAAAATAAACATATCATTTATAAAAGGTTCTGTGGATAGGTTCAGATCCTTTCCTTTCTTACTGATAATGCTTTTAAAAATCTAATGTACTGTATACATATTCTGGGTAACATCTGATGTTTCTGTTGTGACAACAGTGTTCACTTTGGGGAAAATTCCTGCTTGCCTGATTCCATATCCCCAAACCAACTGGCAGGGTGAGGGTGGATGGCATCTATATTGAGTAAACAGGAAAGGACCACGGATTTCACACTGTCAAGTGTAATCAACTTCATCAACAATATAATTAGTAATAGTTCAAAGCTATGTGTCTAGACCTTAAAAAAATGGCTAAGTATTTTATCTCTCCTTGACTTGATCTTCAATTTTATTACAAGATAGAATTATAACAGAGAAAATAAGAAAAATGCACAAATAAGTAGAATTTAGGATATCCAAGAAGCCTTCCCTGCCCTCCCCACGTTAAAATGGAACTTCTTTCTTTAAAAGTAAATTTTCAGAGCCACCTGGGTGGCTGTCAGTTGAGTGTCCGATTTCAGCTGAGGTCATGATCTCATCTCATGGTTCATGAGTTCAAGCCCCACATCCGTCTCCCTGCTGTCAGTGCAGAGCCTGCATCGGATTCTCTGTCCCCCTGTCTCTGCCCCTCCCCCCCTTGCACTCCCAAAAATAAATTTAAAAAAATTCAAACAATTAAATAAATTTCTGGGGCGCCTGGGTGGCGCAATCAGTTGAGCGTCCGACTTCGGCTCAGGTCATAATCCTGCAGTTGATGAGTTCCAGCCCCCCACTGGGCTCTGTGCTGACAGCTGGGAGCCTGGAGCCTGCTTCGGGTTCTGTGTCTCCCTCGCTCTCTGCCCCTCCCCCTCTCATGCTCTGTCTCTCTATGTGTCAAAAATAAACACATACATTAAATTTTTTTTTAAATAAATAAACTTCCTCCTTTGTATGCATAAATTTATCTTCTTAGCTAGATTATCTGGCCCCTTCTGCTGAGGATGGGTATCTGGTACACTGCTGTTATCCCAGTGCCTAACATAGTGCCTGTCATGTTCTTCACCCTCAATAAATACTGGTCGAATGAATAAAGAAGGAAAGGATGAATAGATGAATACATGCAAGTCTCATAAAGAGGACAAAATCATGTATACGCCCTTCATCTTTTGTGCTTGTTACCAATTAAACACTTTTTATTATTGAAATATATCACAATCATATAAAAATATACTGTTTTAGTAATGAGTAAACTCTCATATTTCTTTATGATAGAGTTACCATCTTCAATAAACTGAGAATAGCTTTATGGGGCTCTGGAGGGAGACCTGATTACAAAATGTTTGAATTTCAGTGCTGTCTCTTGTCACTAACTTCCTGGGTCAATGCACAAGGCATTTACTAATGAACTGAATTTTTTCAATGCCTGAGTTATTTCTTGAGAGTAGTCATTAGAGATTCTAGTTCAAATTTGTCTGTACTTCCTCATCTGACTTTATTCTTCCTGTGATATCAGTGTTTGAGCTACTAGGTAAGGTTAGTTGCTGCTTGCTAAGCTGGTATATGTTCTAGGCGAAATTGCCATTTTCTTGTTAACTTTACTCAGTTAATGTGAAGGTTCCCAAAGCAAAGCATTTCAAGGCAGGAGGAATTAAAGAATTTAAATTGTTTTCGGATTTCTATATAAGAAGTATTAATACTGCCATCTGTAAAAATGGCCAAAGACCTTGCAGCAAAGAATATTACTCTATTTTTATAAAATCAAAGAGTTTGGTTTTTTTCCCCTAAAGAAACAATTTGAATAAAACCTGACCCCCTTCCCTTCTTTTTACAATGGAATGTGGTCAGATTGAACCCTCCATTAAAAATTCTCTAATATCTTTTTTTTTGCATTAACATTTCAAAACTCAATTTAAATATTCACAGATCTCATTTTTAATAAACTTAACAAAATTCAGGTAATGTCTTTCAACTTTCTAGATTGAAGGACAGCAGTTGGTATAGATATAAAAAAGATGTACAGCTATGAGCAAAGCCCAAAATCAATTATATATAAGAAATAACATAACACATGGAAAGAAATTAATCAAAAAGAAGAATTTCTACTATATGATTCTCTGGTCTGCTACCTGCAGGCAACAAACGCAAATGAAAAAAATCAACATTCTTCTGGCAGATAAGAGAAAAATTAATAAAAATGTTTCCTTCCTACTAGATCCCCTGATGCAACTATTGTTAAAAGTGAGTGACTGCAGGAAGAACTTGCTCGTTTAAATACTATTTTTTTTTTAGACCACAGAAATAAGGCTTTATTCTTGCTGTTAAGCTCAATTACACGAGTTAGTATGGATTGCACTGTCCAAAGAGATCCCTCTTGCCTGCCCCTTCTCATTAAATGGCCCTGTGGGATATGCACGAGACAAATGTAATAGGAACCAAGTGAGAAGCATTTTGAGGTGTGCCTACAGGGGTAATGATGATTCATAAGGAAGGCTGAGTGTGACAGCTGAAAACTCTAAGAGAGGAGCTAGTGAGAGACACAAAATCTGCCCCAGATAAAATTAGTAAAAAGATGTTCGTACTCTGAAGATCGAAATGTTCCTACTCCCTAACGAGATGGGGAGGGGCACACTTTTGTGGATATCTGCTTTTTAATTTAGAGTTGTTTCCCATTTCTGCTTGAACAGGCAGGCCATATATGTACAGAATGTGTGACACCCAAAATCTTTCTTATTAGAAATAAGACATCCAATTTAAATATCAGTCCACCGCCTCATTTCCATCACATACAGAAAATGTAACATAATTTCGGAATGGAAAGTTCTCTTTTAACTCCTTTTACCCATCAACTAAAATGTAGCCTGCCTGTATAGAATTTTGACACGTGTGCATTGCATATTAAACGTGAGCCGGGATTTGCCTATTGCAAGTTTATATTTTCATATTTACCTTTTGGGAGGTAGCATCATGTGATAAATGTGGCTCGATTATTAGGTACTAATTAAAGCGTGGTATACATTCCTGCTTAAATTGTCCCATTTAGAGATCCCTATGTTTTATATTTATTAGAAGGTTTTGCATGCCTTCTCATTTCTTTGTCTGAGTAGATATTTTGCAAATGATTTTAAACAGCATTTGTCAACTTTGGGGAAAATATCATTTTCATTTTCATTAATTTATTTAGATTTTGAGGAGTTGATTCCAATATTCCATTGGTATATATTCTTTGTTCTGTGTGTGAGTAAAATGATGTAAAGTTTGTGATGGAAGCTTTAATATTAATCATACTATCAGATATAAAAATGACCTGAAATGACATACATTAGGAAGCAACGAATTAAAAAGGTTTGGAAATATTTGTGTGTTTTTGGAAGAAACTCACCTAGCAGAATTTCGGAGCACGCGATGATGGATTATTGTAATTATTGGGAATGATAATATTTTAATGTGACTTTCTTCCCACCTGTCAGTTGCAATCAAGGCTGCCCAGTATTCTGAAACAGTCTCATTTTGCTAGGTGGCTAGTCTTGTGCAGCCTCTAGAATGCTTAGAATATTAATGCATGGAGAGGAGACTGAATGCTCTCTGTAGTTCTGTTATGACAACGTGTTTTTCTTGTTTTAATCAGAAGGCACGCAAAACCAAACTAAAATAATTTCTAATAAATTAATGCCAGTGAGTGCTTAAGAGAAGGTACCCCTTTGGGGGGCTAGCATGCCAAAACCATAGAATTTGGCATTTCTTTCTCCTCTTTGTATTTGGCAATGTATTCTAATTTCTGTATAATTTAATTTCTTTCTTGGGTGCTTCATTCTGAAGTGCTTTGAATTTATATGAACGAAGGCAATCTGACATTAAGGTGAGGACTGCTCTAATTTATCGTATGCTGCCAAGGTAGGAAGTTATTGATCGACACAACATATGTTGAAAGACACATATATTTGATTTGATTTAATATTTACTGTGTTGATCCTTACCATTTCTTGAATGTCCTCATTGTGTTGCATATTTTAGTGTTCTTTCCTATATATATATATTTTTTTTTTTTTTTCTTAAAGTGTTCTTTGTCACCTTCTAGCTCTTACCTTAGTGGCTATGGATGGGTTTCAGGGATTTCTTTAACCACCAATATAAATTCATTTACCTGGGGAGTAAGTATTCCTCAAACTGCTTCGTAACCATACAAATACAATTCTTTATCTTCATTTTATTCGTTGACTATATCACCAGTGTATAAGGTAGGACTACTTAATCTTCAACTTCCCACCTGCCCTTTACCAACCGCGGATCACTGAAACAACCACCAAATGAAAAATTCTCCCACACTTTGGTGCAGCGTTTGTAATGGCTGAGTGAAAGGCTGCACCATGCATTAGACGGCCGTCAGTATTGTCAGGGGGTGCGAATCTGCACAACCCTTCTTAGCTTCAGCTTTATAACTAGAAGGCAAGGTAGCTGTGGTCCATTTAGAGGGTTCCCAAGTACCCGATTATCTCCCCTTCTGAAAAAGGAAGTAGTACTTTGTACTCACCAGAATCTCCCAGTAATCTGTATTATTCATCCAGTATAAAATGTGGGAGGATGCCTTCCCATTCTGAGAGACGAATAACAACCTTATGGGCCCAACATATAGCACCATTGTATTCATAGCTTTAGGATGTACAGCTAATTATTAGCATTTTAAAATGAGGGAAATATTTATATTTATACATATTAAGACTATTATTTCTGGCAACTGTGTTTGAATATCTATAAATCAGAGGCAGTTGAAGAGCTGAAATTCAGATTTCCTTCCACTTGCCTGCCAAGTGGCCTCAATCAGAAGTAATTTTCTCCATGAGGGCACATGGAGCTCAGTCGTGAGCCTTTTCTGAGTAGATATTATTATTTGTGTCAAATTATGTGTGGTGATTTTTCTGAAGTGGACTTCTGTGCCCACTAATCCATATACACGAGGTTCCTTCATTCCCTCCTTCATTGGTGCTATTAATTGTACTTGTGCTTCGAGTGTCTTTTACCCTTTTAAAATGTTAGTTTATGGCCACCGATTATCTGTAAGGTTTTCCTGTTAAAGAAACATGCAATATAGACAGTAGAGCGAGATCTGATCTTAAACCATAAATACTATGCATTTTAGGAGAAGCCTTTTTGCCAGAGCCTCATTAGATAGCATGGCAAAAGGAATGGTTAGTAATTTCACATTTTAAAGTACAGTAAATTATATAAATCTGACACTTGCTTTGGGAGAAATACAAGTTGGTCATTAAATCCCCTTCCTGTGGCCTGTTTTAAATATTGACAATGAGATCTCATGTATTGCGAATGAAGATCTCAAGACTTTTTCACCTTTCATTTGGGTTTTTGCAGTTTGTTTTTGAAAATAAGTGCTTCTTTTCAATTATATGCTTGAAATTGTGAATTGATAGCCAGCATATAAAATAAAAGAGCCCACAGAATATAGAACATTATATTATCAATTAAGATCTTATGATAAGCTTTGATAAATAAGGTGTGTGTATGTGTATATATATATATGTGTATGTGTGTGTGTGTGTGTGTGTATATATATATATATACACACACATATACATCTCGAAAACATGGGTGGCTTGGTTACAGGTTTATTAAGCACAGATCATTGTTTTGTGCCTTTTTTTTCCTTTCAAATGTTCACACAAGTTTTTCCATTTAAGTTTTATTTAAACTATTAAGTTTGAATTTCATATACCATTAGAGCCAATTTGTTGTCATTGAATATTTTAAAAATTGCTCTGTTATATACCATCTTGAATAAAAATCCTTCTAAGAATGTTAGCATATATGCTCAGAATTTAATTTTTTAAAAAAGAAAGCATTTTTATTACTATTGATTTCATTCTTACAATATGTATGAATTGTCTTTATGATGTATAGCAGAGATGAAAAAAAGAAATTCACTAAAATGTATATGAATTATTTAAAATAGTTATTTAACAATTAGAGATTTAGTTTTTGTTAGCAAAACTCAGAGTTACATATTCTAGAAATTGTCATTTTTGTTAAAACTGATGTTAAGGCAGTTTCTTTGCAGATTGATTTAGTATGGATATAAATTATGTAAATCATTACATATTAGGAACCAACTATTTTAGTTTTGGTAAATAAAATCTATAAGAAGATCTTCCTGATTTTTTCTGGAGGGGCAATCTAATATTTTATAACATATATTCTCAGTAATCTGAGAAAAGCAACATGAGGTGTTTCAATTTGTAGAGACAGATCTTTAAGCATCTATGAGTATTTACATTAATATGAATTAAGCATTTCAGAAGACTTCTGTGTTTTATAAGTTTATTTATGAAGGAATCAGTCTGTAACTACTGAAGAATACTTTGTGTAGTAATATGGTGTATTAATAAAAGGTATTTAAAAATCTTGGATTTTCACATCAATTTTTTCACTTATTAGCTTATAACCTTATTCTGTTTAACTAACTTCCTGAGCTTTCCAGATCCACAAAGTAAAAATAGTATTAATTCTCATACTTACCTCATTGGGTTATTTTAAAGATAGCATAAGAAAGTGCTTTGAAATCGCACATGAAACACAAATGAGACAGCTTCACATGTCTTATTTTGACCAGAATTGTTATTACAATTAAGATGTTTTAAAAAATATGGGGGATATTCTATTAAATTTTTCATTAGACTCAGCATTAAAAATTAGAATTATCAGATAAGTGTTTTAATGATTATATTTTACAGTATTACTGTTTTATATATTCCTTGCATACTTGCTACTTGATGTAATTATTTTAAGAGTTAAAACATTATACTTTTAAAAGTGAAATAATAAAAAAGAGGTAAAAACTAATATGAGATCCGTAACTTTTGAAGGCAGTATGTGCAAAAATCCATGGTTTTTCCCCCCCCCCTCCACCTTGAGAATAAGAAAACACATTACCAGAGTGTTTGAAATTAATGTATGCTTTTTTCCTTAACATTTCTTATTTTGAAGAAAAAGAGAAAAAATAAATTGTAAAATTGTAAAAAGGACAAAGAACTCCATAAGAAGTTTTTTGCTTGGATGTCCCTTAATTTAAAGCCATGCAACGAACTAATTTTGTTCATGAAAGTGTGTCTTATGAATTCTGCCCTTTAGAAATTTGCTTTTGGGAAAATACCAGATATTGCGCTGTATGTACCTATTCTTGTTTGCCTACACATACAGAAAAATTGCATTTTGTGCACAATTTTAAATTATTTATGAGATTTCTTCTTTGGCCCTGAGAATTTTCCAGCACGTTTCTAAGAAGTAAGAGAGAGACTACCTAAGCCCGTTAAGTATTTAGCCTGTCTGATGAGACTGTGGATGTGAGTGACAATTAGTACAAATTACCATAATTGTGTCCTTTGGATAAAATGCCACATCGCTTCTTTAAGGAGCAAATGCAGGCCTCTGCTTAGTAAAATGAGTCAGACACTTTTCTTCTCTAGGGCGGTCAGGAATTCATAACCAGCCATGTGGTATCCCCATGTAGTCCACTTCTGACCCATCTGAACAACGATAGCCCTCCCTTTCCTTTCAATAAAATAGGTCCATTAATGTAGGGCACCTCACTCTCATTCACTCTAAGGGAGTTGTATTTTTGTTACTGAAAAAGTATCACATAAATACAAATTACATTTTTTCATTAGAAAACTACTTTTCATTTCAGAAAAAATTCAATTAATTATGAATAGGGTTATGCTTTCATCAGGGAGAGAAATATGTAATTTTTCTTCAAGCCTCAAACACATATAATGAAATCTTTTCTTGGAATCCACTCTTAAGATGGGTTTTTAAAAGTATAGACTTTATTAAAATCTCAGTTCAATTAAAATGCATTCAATTACTTTAAATCTTTATTAAAATCTCAGGTAAAATTGTACCACGATGTAAAAGAGACTTGTACTCTTTACCAGGCAGTTAATTCTAACACATGAACATAAAGTGCACAGTTTTGCTCTTCAGGAGAGAATTAAAGAGAGAGAGACAGAGACAGAGAGAGAGAGAGAAGAAGATTTGGTCTTGGAGTTGGGGGTGGGGAAGGGTTGAAGATGGAGGTTGTTTTCTATGCAGTCACTTCAGGCACTGGTTTCCTTCCACTTCTCATTATAGATAATTGTTTCTTGTGAATATGAGGGTGGCATTATCTTGTGTAAGTCCCCTTGATGATATTGCTTGGCCCACTCATAGAATACATTTTTTCCTCACCAATTTAACCAAAATACCCTATTAAAGGATTTTATTTCACTAGCTTCTTTGGATGTTTTTGGTACAGTGTCCCTGATTCTTTTTCAAGGGCCGCTAGAAGATGCCATTGAAGAGGAAGAAGAAGAGTGTCCATCAGAGGAGACAGACATCATCTCAAAAGGGGACTTTCCATTGGAGGAAAGCTTTTCTACAGAATTTGGGCCTGAAAATCTGAGCTGTGAAGAAGTGGAATACTTTTGTAACAAAGGTAATCATTAATGGTTGGATGCAATATGGGAGTCCATTTACTCAGGTGATTTTGCAAACTTTAAAAAATGCACTGATAGAGTGCACGAAAAGTGCTCAAAGTGCTGATACAAAATTCAAGAGTCTGAAAATACAATGTAGAATGTTTTAAACACAAAATGATATTTTGAGGGCTAAAAGAAGTAATTCCACTTTCATAAGTCATTTTGTACATTTAAAAAAATACTTTCATGTTGATTGGCCAATTCTAATAGATTTCATTTTTATCATGTATTCATTTAATCTTTCACAAGGGTTTATTGAATGTCAGTTGTTTGCAAGGCACTGAATTAGGCCCTGAGTATGAGCATTGGATGGGCAGATAGTTCCAGCCCCAAGGTTCTGGCTCACTTCTTTTAAAAACTCGATGCTTTAGGGGCACCTGCCTGGCTCATTCAGGAGAACATGCGATTCTTGATCTCAGGTTGTAAGTATGAGCCCCACAGTGGGATTAGAGTTTACTTTAAAAATAAAAATAAAAATAAAAATAAAAATAAAAATAAAAATAAAAATAAAAATAAAAATAAAAATAAAACTTGAGTGCTTTAGGTGTTTGACATTCTATAACTGAGGATGGTACTCTTTTAGATAGTGTCAAAAGGAAAAATATTTTCCCAGTCTAGATATTCTATTTTCCCAGTCTATTCTATATTCTATAATATAAGAATTATATTATATCTATATATCTTATATATATATATTAGATATATATATTATATATTATATCTATATATCTTATATCTATAAGTCCCAGATATTCTATATTTTCCCAGTCTAGATATTCTTTTAATACATTAACATTATGCTGGAAGAAATACCTGAGACAATATGTGTCAGTTTATTTCCAAACTTGACTTGAAGTCAGGTGGCCTCACCAGTAACTGTGTCTTCATTGGGCATATGTATTCATTTGTCTGTGTTTTTCAAAAGTGCATTTAAGGTTTCTCATGATTCTTTTTTTATTTTTTTCTAATTTAATTGTTTTGTCTTTGCAAGTGAGGTGGATCTTCTATCATCTCCTGCATCAGCACACAGTTTCACAAGTGGTTAGGTTGCTTCCTTGGTTTGGAGCAGCTGATTTTGCCAGTTTTACTATGACAGTTTCTTAGAGGGCATGGATGAGTGTGTGTCTATCTCTATTTGTCTGTGTTTGTGCACGAACCATTTTTATTTGGACGTGTGTATTTTTTAGGCAGAGAAGTTGTGAGAAAAAATGTTTTGTGTGTGTAAATCTGTTGATTAGATTTGATGGCCTAAAATTAAGAATGATGATACAGCTTCCAAAAAAACAAAACAGAAAACAAAAACATAACCTGCCAATACAGGTATCCTAGTGGCCACAGATATATTCGATACATATTGTTAAAGTTCCAGTATGACTCTCTCCTGTTGCTAGTGTGTTAGAAACAAAAGAAGTCAGCCAGTGCTTATCCCTGTGGTCAGTAGAACTTTGAAAACTATGGAAATGGAATGGCGGCATTAGCACCTGGCCACCCTGAAGTTTAGAAAATGTCCTCAATCTTTAACTCCCATCGGCCTCAAGGTGACTTTGAACCTGGTCCTTGTCTCCTACATTGGAGACTTTTGGTTGAAAATGAGAGTGATATGGACAGAGTAGTTCTTCTTCGGCAGTGTTGACTTAGTTCGGACCAAGTTAATATTTTGCTTGGCTCTTCTGGATGCTGGAACCATTTCTTGATTATAGTAGCCACGGCAATACATGTAAAAGCTGGCTGGAAACGAAGTTTTTAGATCTGTATTTGCAGACCTCTCATTTTCCCTCTTTGTCAGGTAATATATTCTTTTTTTAAATTTTTTTGAATGTTTTTATTTGTTTTTGAGACAGAGGGAGACAGAGCATGAGCTGGGGAGGGGCAGAGACAGAGGGAGACACAGAATCCGAAGCAGGCTCCAGCCTCTGAGTGGTCAGCACAGAGCCCGACGCGGGTCTCGAACTCACCAACGGTGAGATCATGACCTGAGCTGAAGTCAAAAGCTTAACCAACTGAGCCACCCAGGCGCCCCTGTCAGGGAATATATTCTTAAGTGCATTGTAGAGCACATGCCTTATGTTACAGTAAATAGAAGGAATCAATAGTGAGCGTGTACCATTTACTGTTCTTGTTCTTGTAAAAAACAATGTGTGGATTCAGACCATTTTTGCCAACATAATTAATCCAGAGAAGCAGTAGTGATAGTTATTACTAGACTACGTTTTGGGATGATGATTGATTAAGGGCTATGCTTGACAAAAGAATATAGAACTCCAAAATTTAAGTTGGTAGTATCTGGGGAGGAAAAAAAAAAAAAAAAAAAAATATATATATATATATATAGCTAAATATATAATTAAAATGAATTAATATAAAATTATACCTATAATTAATGTATTACATAGTATAAATATAACTTTCTAATGTTTAGTTTGAAACTAGCAAGTAATGATGGGTGGAAAAAAGAATTGTCATTTTCACATAATATTTTTCAGGATAAATACTACTGTTACTATTGCAGATTGCTGTCATCTTATTTAATAGGGAAAAAATTTCATTATTTTACTCTCACAAAATGTGAGACCAGGAGATTTTCACTGAAGTCAGTAGGAACTGGCGGAAAAGAGAGACAGCTCTTTGACAGATATTGTATCCCCTTGAGGTCATGGTAGGGATTCCATCTGTTTTTCACTTAAGTTGATTAGCTACAATAGGAAGAGAAAAGTTTCTCTCTGGAAAATTAGAAACTAATCTTTCTGTAGAAATTCACATATTAGTCTCAATGACACACAATTACGTTTTTTTTTTTCCAATTGTAGGGAAGAAGATAGGTTTGGCATTAAAAGAGTATAAGTATTTCAATGGTTAATGATGCCACTGTCAGGATGAAGGAGTGTATAAGAACTGTTCACCTGAAGAAAAATGTTTCAGTGATGAAACATATTTTTGCATATATTTTAAGTCATTTATAACAACTCAAAAATTGTGTATGTCTACCTATCTATCTATATGAAAATAAATTGGATTATTTGGATTATGTTATATTGGGTTATTATTTCATCTAAAGATCTAGTAGCCATGATTAAAATCTAGCAATGACATGGTTCCTTTACTGAGTTCCAGGGGTAACACTTTTGAACATCAGATGTTTTGTTTGCACTTAACAAAGGATAACAGTTTAAAAACTCTGATCACAAAAACATAGTTAGAATTTCTGAAGTGTTTGGGGCGCTTGGGTGGCTCAGTCAGTTGTATCCAGCTCTTGGTTTTGGCTCAGATCATAAACTCAAAATTTGTGAGCCCAGGCCCGCTTGGAATTCTCTCTCTCTCCTTCTCTTTCTATTCCTCTGCTGTTCTCTCTCTCTTAAAATAAATAAATAAACTTAAAAAGAAAAAAATAATATCTTAAGTGTTTCAAACAAGGTATTTGGGTAGTGAGTGGAGAGTACTGAGGACACACGTATAATTTCAGTATATCTTCATTCATATTTTAGCGACTGCGTTGTGTATAAAAGGAACCATATGCCATTGTAGTTTTCCTTTTTATTAAAAAATGGTAAAGAAAGCCCTCTTGGTACATCTATGAAGACATAGCTTTTCATAAATAAAAGTTCCTACTTCCTTTTGAAATTAAGCTTCTACATTACACAGGATATTTTCAGCGTTTAAAATGATTCTCTACTTATTGTTGTGGTATTTTCCTCAGTTCCATATGGATATTATCTATTTCCTTGCTGTCAAAGGGCAGGCTTTTTTACAAGTCTCAAAGCATTTATTAATATTATTGCTGGTCATTATAAAACATGTGATTAAATACGACCCAAATCACTCCCATAATGTGATATTCCACAGAAATGTCAAAATGTGGGTGAGAATTTTATGTCAATGTTTAGATGTGCAAAATTCTAAATCATGTGAATCTAAGCCTTATATATTCACAATTAGCAGCGGGAAAGATCACCTTTAATAAACCCTTGTTAGAGTTGCAGGCCTAAAATTGGAACGTGGCAATTCTGTTGAAGTTTCTTTGGTCACTTTTTACTTTGTATTAATTAGTTGCATGTTTCACATCTCTATTCTTCATCTTTTGAATGAGTGAAATGAACTGTTTATTGAAAGATGCTCTTCTTAAAGTTGCTTGCTCTCCTTAGATTTTAAAAATTTCAGCAAACTATAAAGCGATACTTAAAATTTGCATCCTCTTTTGTGCACTGAGCTGAGATCATTTGGCATCTTGCCTTACAGTATCTCCAAGAGGAAGGAAACAAGCAAGAATTATTTCCTTGAATTTACAGATGACGAAGACATCAAGGCTGGGTCCATAAGTGCTACACGTTTCCTGTGGTACTGGATTATATGCTTCAGTGATTTGTTTTCTGCCTTTCTTCTGGTTTATATAGTAAACATGGAAGTGCATCAATGCATGTTTAGAACTAAGCAAACTAATACAAATTGAAACATAGGTGGTCTGCAGAGCAACTGGGAGAGCTTCTAGTATGTTACTGCTGGCAGGTGGGAACTCATATATTAGCAATTCTTGGATAAACTCAGAGACAGTAAGTTTCCTGGTGGGGTTGATAGGGAGCCATTGTAAAACTGGTCTACTATTACTGATTATTTGCAGGAGGAGATACTCACTGAAATACCCAAGTTTGTTAATGACTGAAATTAAACAAACATGTCTTGGGATATATTCCAAGAGAATGTCACAGGATATGTGAACAGGAAGAGAAGTGTCAGGTCAACATCACTGTAGGCTAGGAGAATCTACTATTATTCAAAAAGGAAAACTCCAAAGAAATTATATGTAGGTGAACTTTGAATTATTGATTAGCTAGAAAAGGTAGTGAGGGTCCTTACCAAGTGTTTCCTGCTGATATCATCTCTAAACAAAGGCTGAAAAGGAAAATGATGCCATCAGACTTGATTTTGGAAGAGAGACAAATCTTTCTTTAAATAATAGGATCTATGTTTGGAGAATAGTCAGAGAAATCACTAGGGGAAGTTCTTAACCTAGACAGACGAACTAATATTAGAGGTCTTCAAGTTTAAAGAAATTTGAAAATAGAAAAATGCAAAGCATATTAAAGAAAACAGAATAAAACCTGAGTTACTGAGACTTGGATTTAACTCCAGCCCCAGAAGTAATTAATACCAAACCAAAAGCAAACATAAACAGATATTTAATCAGGTTGGCAGAAGCAGTTCAATAGATAAATTCAATACAACCCAACCCATTTTTAAGCATCTGGTGTGTACCAGACACACTTCTCGGGTGCTGTGGATACAGCCGTAGACAAAAGTCAGTCTTATTTTCAGGAAGAGACAGACAATAAATAAGCAGACTCACATTGTAAAATGTGATGGGTGATGTTGAGCACTAGAAAGCAAAACAGGTAAGGGTAATAGAAAGGTGTGTGTGTGTGTGTGTGTGTGTGTGTGTGTGTGTGCTCGCGCGCGCGCGTTCACATGCACATGCGCACGCACGCAAGACAGAGATTTTGTAAGAATGATGGGAGAGCGAACTTTGAGCAGCGACCTAAGGAAAGAGAATGAGCTTCCAGGTACTCCGTCCGGGTCGAATCTGCTGTACCTATGAGGTTAGTGTTGCAGGAAAACCAGAAGAGGACAGCAGAGAGCTGGGGAGTTGGAGAAGTGTAGTCCTACCTGTGGGACTTGCTCTAGGAATATGTTGGATTCACAACCACTATGGAAAGCTTGAGAGAGCCACAGAGGAGAGCTGAGGTGTAACTGGGAGAAGAGGCATGGTCATGACAGGTTGGTACATACCTAGAAAAGAAAGGCCTACAAAAAGTAGAGGTTAAAGTAGGAAATGGAAACAAGCAATTTGGGGAAGCTGTCAGGGGATACAGATAACCCCAATCACAATCATCCCTTTAGCCAAGGGCTTGATGAGACTCCATCTGTAGCTCATTAATGTCGGTTCCGGAAGAGCAGTTTGGGGTGTTTGAGAATTATATGAGTCACTTTGCTCCCTTCCACAATGCGACATCCTTGTATCAGAAAGATAACGAGTAGAAGACGTGAGTATCTGAGTCGGTTTTATCATTGTGCTGAACTGTTTCTGCCGGTAGGTTGCCAGACTCACTGAAACGTCCTCCCACATTCCCTTTAATTCTATCAGTTTATGTAGTTTGGTAGTTTAGTTTAAAAATTAAGAAATAACTGAGGAAAAGTACGATGTCTCTTTGGTAACAAACCCAAGCTTAGATTATTTGCATTAATCCCCCTTTCCCATGTTAAAGTAAAGCAACAAAAATGTTATCTAGATTCCTAATACCGAAAGAAGAAAAAAAACCTGCACCTTCATGCAGATTTGGTTGTGGGAGTAGTAACTACTTGTTTTTCATCTAATCCAGTGTCCAACGTATACACTGACTGTGTCGTTTCCTGTTTTCTTTTTATTTTATTATTATTTTTTCAATTCAGAAAGTCTGTTTACTTGTATTTCATAAACCCTTCTCAATTGGGTTGCTTTCTTTCCTACTCACTTTTGCCTTTAATGACATGTTTTTGCCTCCTCTGACGCTTGGGCAACTGGAATCAGAATTTGCAAAAGGCGGCTCTTCCATAATCACTTTGAGTTCAGTAAAGAAGGAGATCTTACAGGCAACTTTGTTCCTTTTTTTCTTAACGGGATTAAGAAGCTGAGCTTTTAAAATTCTTGCATATAACATTGACATTTCCAGGGTGTGTTTGGACCAGGGAGTTCAAAGAGAAGGAATAAAAAAGAAAAGCCAATATGACTTTGTTTTTTACCTTGCTGGAGGAACTGTTTGTGCAAATCGCCTATAAGCTTATTGACCTGAATCTTTGACTCCTTGTTTTCTCTGGATTTGGCTGGAGTGGAGACACTGATGGAGCCCTGATAGAGCTGATTGAACAGCCCCCAGCTTTGCTTGGCACGGACCTCCCTTTTTCCTTCTGCACCGCCTCCCCCTCCCTCCACATGACATTATTGTTCCTTGGCAAACCTGGATCTGTTTTCCTGGATCCAGTACTTCTTTTTTGTAACATTTATTTTAAAATCCTTACCATTTTCTTATGTAAGTCATGTAACAATGCAAAACGGAGAGCATTTTTTTTAGAATAGAGACATAGAGGCTGTATTTATGTCCTTGCTTGTATTTTTATCTCATGAGACTGGAAGAAAAAAATAATACCTATCACTCTTTTGTGGCCATGTTAAAATCTCCAAAACATAGTTTTTGTTTGCAATCTGAAAGATATTTTCTAAAACTACAGTTATTGGAAAAAATGAGAGAGCATTAGAAGGCAGTTTGTTCTTACAGGGAGTCAGCATTTTCTTGGTTTTGATGGACCAGAGGGTGTACAGATTTTGCCCACGACTTAGTGTTTTATATGTAGGAGGCAGATCAAGCTTTGTCTGTCTACGTCATCTCTGATCCCGAATATATCATCGTAATAATTTCAACAAAATCAAAATGATTGATTTTATGTGGTGTTGAAATGACTCATGATGATATCATTTATATGAATCATATATGATTATGTAGACCACTTTTTTGCATATGATCAACTCAGTTTATTGTTTTGTCTGTAAGCTGACCACCAACAGATCTTCATTGTGCAATCTACAAAAGATATTTGTTAAATATTTAAGACTTGATAAGATATATAATCACCAAATTCTCATAGTTTATTAAATAATTTCATGTTGTAACAAAGTTTATTTCATTCTGCTTGTACCTGGCTACTTAAGATGCCAAGAGATATTTGGCCAAATTTTAGTTATATTCTTATTTTACATCAGCATTGTTGTTGATAATAAAAATGGAAAATTACTTACAAAATCATATTTTGCCATTTAGAGGAATCGCCTTTTTGGTTTTATGTGTAAGGTTTTTGTAAGTGAAAGAACATTTTTTGACCTGCAAAATTTACTATAGTTGGTTGTTTTCCCTAAAATGTTGCAAGTCACAGGAAGAGTAAGAATTTATTTAACCTCCTGGTACTATATATATTATATATATGTAGTATTTCCAGATGTGTGTATATATATATATACACACACACACACATATGTATATACATATACACACACACATATGTATATACATATATATACACATATGTATATACACACACATATATGTATATATATGTGTATATATATACACACATCTGGTATTAATAAACATCTATGTTGTTTGATTTTTTTTCACTTTTAATCTGGATACTGAATTAATCATTAATTTTAGCTGAGTACTGTAAAGGAGAACTACCTATTTATAAGCCCTTTTATTGTTACATTTTCTCAGTGATATTTGGATGAATAAAGAGCCCATGTTCCTTGAAGGAAGTAGTTTTGATCAAGTTGTAATTGTATAAATAGCCATTTTTAATTAATATATATATATATATACACATAACAATTCATACAGATGTACATTAATATTTGCCAGTCATTTACATGTACTAACTCTTAATTTATTTTTCTGTTTATGGAAAATTTACGTTACGAACGTAGCATTAGCATTAGAGAACCCTGGGAAGCTAATTTACTTTAATCATATGGAGTTAACGTCTTCTACAACCTTGAATCTGACAGTTGGTCACATGATCTTAGATAAAATGTTATCATTTTAGAGAAACTGATCTGTTAGAAGGAGTTGCATCTCTTCTACTTTTTATCCTTAAACAGCATAAATGATTTGAGAAAATGTCCTTTGTTCTGCACTAACGTATTTCAGGTTTATACCAAATAAGACTTCCAAAGCTCTGTGTCTTTTAATACAAAATTTGTATTTCCTTGTGAGTACATAAAATTTCTCACAATGTTTTGATTATTACTTAAGAAGCAACAGGAAGTATTAAATAGCCTGCCCCTCTACTACCTGGTGGGATAATCTTTATCTCTGGTAGGCCTAAATGTAGAAGGTGTAAAAGGAAATGAAAGCTGTGGTAGGATGAATTTAATTACAGTAATAAAGTCAGTCATTTTTTTGTTGTTCTTAAAAGGTCAAGTAAAAATAACTGAATGTGTTACACCAATGGAGTAAATACTGATAACGAATGCAGATTGCTGTTTCAGCTTCTTTTTTGTAGTTCAATGAGATTCCAGAGATTGGCATTGAGACTACGTACCAATTATAATAATTATAATAATGGTAATAACAACTTTCATTTGCTGACTGCTCCTGAAAGTCAGACATCTTGCTGTACGTGAATCATCTCTAATCAACTTACTGTCCTGCAGGGTAGATGCTATTTTCCCCTGTGACTTTCAGAGGGTCAGTAACTTGGTCAAAGTCACAAAACTACTAAAGGTTAATACTAAATGAAAACTAAGGTGATTATACTTATGAAAATAGAGAACTGCTTTTGTTTTCTGGTGCCCATCAGTATAATTCTTGTAGAAGAACAGGAACCCGTCTGACGAAGCCTGGGCATATGAAGTATAAAGCTAACTTTTCCAAGGTATTTTTAATCTGGCATTCTCTAATTAAACACGTATCAAGCCTGATGTGTCAGTCAGGAATAAGGGGACATATTAAGACAAAAAAATAAAAAAGAAAGGTTCAAGGAATGAGAGGTGTGCTTAAAATATTTAGAGCCTCCTCTGTTACATCTTTCAAGACTCTGTATCAACATAAACTAGCTTAGCAGTGAGTGGAGTTGGCATGTTGACATAATGAGAGGGCTATGTTGAATGCTCTTTAGACTCATCATACTAACTGGATGGTTATGTTACCCGCGTTGGGTGGCATAAAATAAGCCACAGTTTCTCACTGCCCATTTCTTGCGAAGTTGTTTTCAGGTAATCGAAATGAGTGGGGACAACCCAAAATGTGTGTACTTGGGCAGAAGCCAGTAACAAATGGCAAGAAGGTTTACAAATCCATCAAAACTATTTGGATCGGCATTTCAGCCCTGTAGAAATGTTTGCAAAGTGAACTCTTTAAAACAGCTTGACCTTAACACAAAATGAGACCAAATAAAAAGCGGAGAAAGGAAGGAAGGAAGAGGGGAAGAGGGCATTGTTTGCAGGGAAAGCTCTGGGCACCGTGGAAACTTTTCACTTTTCTGAAGGAAATGCAGTGCAGCAGATGGTACAAGTGGAAGTGAGATAAACATAGGAACTGGAAAAGTAAGCAATACATTCTAACAGGTTCTGTATCAGAGATCTGGAGAAGCGGAAAGATTAGACAAGGAACTGTTCTGAAACTTGACAGTGGCTGTATCTTACCACGTCTTACGTATGTAGGAGATGGAGAGTGGAATTGCACAGACAGTAGGCTGTGATTATATTTTCCTGACAGTGAGAAAGGAAGGTCTCTTTAAGGATTATTTTTAAAGATAGTGATTTATCAAGGTAGAAATCTACAGATACATAAAACACTTGCCCCCCTACCTATTTAACAATAGGATTTGATATAATTTCTCTTGTTGCACAGCATTAGCACAAGACAGTATATTTTTGATTCAGATAAGCTTTTTTTCAATGCGAATTGTGGTCCAGTCTAGTTAAACAACACCGAGAACCTATATTACTTGTTTCTGGTTGTAGAAGCCTTGATATGTGTGAGTGTTTGCACAGACCACACATGTACAGAGGCAAAAAGGGGAATATATAAAGAATGTTCTCGTTTCTTAAAGATACAGCCCTCTAGTAAGGAAAAGAAAACATGAACTAAGTGAGACAAGGAATATCTAAAAGGAGTGGAAAAAATGTTAAGTTTGAGCTGATAAAGGAAGGAGTGTGTTCTTTCTCAGGCTTCCTTGTATTGTGCTATTTACCAGCACATACCTGCCTCATTTAATCCTTGGGACTTGGGCGCCTCTATCCTGTCCTGGTGGCCGAATACCAAAGGGAATGCTGAAATACAGGAACTCATAACAAGAAACATTTCTTCAAAAATACGGAGTGATACTGAAGGAAATGGACAAGGAAAATAGCCTGTATCCTAAGGAAAATCCAATTTAGAGAGGAATGATGTTTTCTCTTTAACATTGGCAGCTGTGCAGAAGAACCTCTGAAGCAGCCATAAAAACTCTGATCACTAATAAAAGGAAGGAGTTTTGAAAATTTACATAAAATGTGAACCTTGTCTTTACACTTAACATTGCCAGAGCAGTATTAGATATATTAATTTACCATTTTCGTGTATTTGGCCATTGTTTAGCTACTTTTATATCAAATGATACGTCCAGGATAGTTCAATGCAGCGCAGTGGAGCTTTAGAACTCCTCACTTGCATAGACTCCTTCCAAGACCTTGCACCTAATTTTCTAATTATGGCTTTGTATTCCTCTTTTATGGAGGGCCTCCCAAACTGTGTAAGCTTTAGGCTTCAGAAAGCCTGAGTCAACCCCCATTAGTACCTTTGGTCAATATGAGTGAGCTCAGAGGAGATAGCAATGATCCAGCATAAAGTGTGGTTTCAAATTCATCATTTTTAGAAAACCTTGAGTAAGGTTCCCAAAATGTCTTGGTATTTAGATATCTGAATTCCAAATCTGTTATCATTATGGGATAAGTCACCCTGTGTCTAAAGAGACCACAGATACTCATGAAAGTGCTGTGTTAAAAATTAGAGCAGAAGGGGGGAAAATTCTCCCACGCTTCTAAAAATCTGGATGATGCTGTGGATACTATCTATGTTTTTCCTGCGTTATCACCAGCAGCCAAGGACCTCTTGCTGGCCCTGAGGGAGGAGGTGGTGTGGGGAGACCTTGTGGTAAAAAGAGTCTGAATGGGTATTGTGATAGCATACGTGGGACTCTCTCTCCACTGGCGGTAGAAGCTAGATTTGGATCTGGGTTGGAATGAGGCTGATGTGACCTAGAATATTTTTTTTTTCCTTTTTATTGCACAGATATGCAAACTTAATCAGGATTAGATTCAACTAGAAGGATAGGTTCCTGGAAGCTGCCACAAAACTCTCCTATTTCTATTCTCTTGTCCTGAACTTAGTCTTATGAGTGGTCCACCTCACTAAAAGGGAGGCTGGCAAATGTGGTCTTTATGATCAGGCAGCACCATGCCCAGCTCTAAATTCTGTTACTATGAAGTGTTTTCAGCTTATGCAAAGGGCATAGATTTTATATGCCTTTACTTTATTATTGGGTTAATGACTCAAAGCATTATGCAGTCAGTTCACTCAATATGCATACTTTATCCAGTTTGATAAATATTTATTGAACATGTGCTATATCAGACATTGTGGGGCATGCTGTGGATACCATGTAAGTAAACACAGGGAAGCCTCTGGCTATTCTGGAATTTACATGATAGTGGGGAGGCAGGCATTACTAAAATAATCACACAAGTGGTACAGGGTGGTTTGACATAGTGAGGAAGGTCAGAGAAAGTATCCTTTAAGGATATAATACTTGAGCTGGCATCTAATGCTGAATAGGCATTAATTAGATAAAAAGAGGTAATAATGTTTCAGATAGATGGAACAGCATATGGTTGGCAAGAGCCTGATGAACATGCAAAGAGGGCGATGGAGATTGTTGTGTGAGTTGACCCTGGAGAAATAGGTGTGGGCCAGAGAGATGACAGTGACCCTAAGGTGAAGGGTAGGAAATGACGAGAAGGAGCATAAAATAGGAAGACAGATATCTTGAAAGCTGAAGCATTAAATGCAAATCCGAGCTTCCCATAAGCCATAGTAGAGAGAGAAAATGGGGGTAAGGTGTAATTTCAATTGGCAAGCAGTAGAAAAGTAGGGTTTATCTGCAGAAATAACTGTTATCCCCTAGTTTTGAGCTCTGAGAGTCATTTGTCATAAGGTATCTGAACTAGTGTTGGATAAAGGGCCTTCAGATACAGACTGAAGCTGTTGGTTGCTGTCCCAGAATATTCATTCTCCGCTGGCCTTTAGCACTCTGTATGTGTGGCTTGAATAAAGTCTGTTTGTAATTAGTAAATTATATTGTAGTAATGGAACACTATGGTAATGAGTAATTGCTTATGAATCATATTCTTAAATGGATTATGAGGCCTCTTTGGAAAAATCATTTTGTTAAAGAGGAAGGAATAAACAATAAGGTTCTATGGAAAGCAGTGTTCAGACATCATCTTAAACTGGCTTGGTCTTTCTGTGTAGATCGGGCTGGCTTGTTAAAGAGACCATTTCAGAGACTGTGAGATTTGGCTTTACTTTGTGTTGTTGTTGATGGTGATGATTTCCTAAAATGAATGCTGGGTTTGAATCTTGAAGACCGAAGCCAGCAGACTGAAGGAATGACGGTTTCTTGATAATACAACAACAGATCTGTAAAAGATAAATTACAGTTGAGAGTATCCTCACTTACAGATTATCACGCATTACTTTCTTCTTTGGAGCAAGAAGTGCCTTAACTGTGTAGGATCCTCTTCTTTGTCTTTTTATTTAAAAAAAAAATTTTAATGTTTATTTTTGAGAGACAGAGCATGAATGGGGGAGGAGCAGACAGAGAGGGAGACACAGAATCCGAAGCAGGCTCCAGGCTCTGAGCTGTCAGCACAGCCCGACATGGGGCTCGAACCCATGAACCGTGAGATCATGGCCTGAGCTGAAGTCGGACGCTTCAGCACCCACGTGCTCCTTTTCTGAATGGAATATAATAGTTCAGTGAGGGTTTTTTTGGGGGGCAGGGGTGGGGTAGGTAGGGAGAAAGGGAAGAGACAATAAGGAAAAATAGTTAAATACAAGCTTTGAGATACACATTTTAGAAAAATCTTTTTAAAGTAGGTTTTTTTTTTTTTAATTCTCCCACACTTGGCTTACGTATTGATTTTTTTCACGTGTCCATAGAGAAAAGTAATAAGAAGCAGAAATTTTTGAATGATATACTGCTGAGAATTTGCCTTATTTTATCGCATGTGGATATTTCCCTTATGCACCAGATCTTTAGTGAACTTAAACTTTGTGAAAAGCTCTTTTCACATGGGAGATGATATTCAAATGTGGGGTAAGTGTTTAAGACTGTAGAAATAATTTATAAACCACTGTCCTTTATTCCTGAGTTATTAACACTGTGACTTTTATGTAATACAGCTACCATAAACATCAGTGTGTTGAATAATTTCCTCTTACTGGCTGTGATAGAATGCCACAAATTATGGTGGTCACCCGTTAACCGTAGAGAGGAGTTTCTTCTCCAGGTAGCAGACTTAGCTCTGGACGGCTGTCACCACTGTCATCCACAATTGTCTGAAATCCAGAAATCCAGTGTCTGAAAATTCATAATCAGATAAATGTGGACTCTATTCTATTGACGTGTTTAATTGCTCATGTTCTGGAATATGATAAAAGGTTATTGCCAAAACAGTGACATATTAAGGAGATCGCATGTATTTTTAAAAATAACTGTCCACTGAATATAACTATCCAGAATATGGCAAAACCCTACATTTTCTTATACACTTATAGCACATCTAAGGGAGACTTAAGTCAGACACCATCATAGAGGTCCATAGAATAAGGTATCTTCTTAGGTATTGGCAAAAAAGGATAATAATTGTACATTTTTATTTTTGTATCTGGCGACATAACCATATCTATAATTTTGACAATGCAGTGTTAATTTAACATGATGCTTTTGTTTGATGAATCTATAACCAAACAGTTGTTTTAAGCCCAACAATATCGTGAGGCTATTAGGCAAAGCAAACCAGAACTGAATCGTAAACTTAAATGTCCTCGCCCTTCAATACAAAGCTGTAGTTTTCTGTTTTTGACTGTTACAGTCCTTTAACCAAAGCTATCTTGTCTGATGATAAAACCATAAGTGTATGAAGCTCACACATTTTTCATCTCTTTTATGACCTTATCTTTCATGAGCGGCTTCTGTGAAGGTATCCTAACTATAGGAAGCACCTGGAAAACATATGTGATATCTATTCTCTGATAAGCAGTGTGAACAAGAAAGTAGATCTGTCACTTCTGAACTGTTCATTGTTAAAAAATACTTTGATGATTTAGCTGATTGCGAAATACATTATAGGGATGACTAACAGCTACAGTAACACTCTTAGTCAAGAAAGTTCAATAGTTTTATTGTACAAGAATTTCTATAAGAGGTTAATATTGATAGGAACTACATGGATTAAAGGAGCAGGGTTGAGGAGGGCTGTTTTCTTGTATGACTGCTGGCAAACACTGCTGCTATTTGTGCTGAAAAAGTGGCTTTCTCAGTATGTGGCAAATCTTTAATTTATACAGGAATGTCTAACTTTGGGTGAAAAGGTGTTTATGGTTTTGAAATTATTTTTGCCTAGCAAGGAGAGCTGCTGCTTTGACCACCTTGCCAACAATACCTAATACGGAATTTGAAGATTCTGTTTCATGTGTTCGAAAGACTGTATTCTGGTGCATTTCCCCGAGTCATTTGTGCTGTGTATTATATTGCTCAATAACACCTTCAATTTCCCCCTATAGGGCTCTCATTGATTCTGAAAACTAGACTAAGGAAAATGGAAGGGCCCACAAAATATGTATGATATCTTTTAAAAGAGCAACAAAAGAGTTTAATCTTGCAATGGAAAACCATTAACTCCATAGCCATAATTTTAGAAATATTATAGATTTTGTTACCGCTTGACATTTATTCTGTTTCATCTTTTTATGAATTGGTCTCTGGATATATATAGTGGTTACTCCATTAAATGTGTTTGTGCTTTGCTAAAAATACACTGAAATTTCTATTTAAAAGTATGTGAATAAAGAATTTAGCAACTAAATGAATGGATGTCAAATGCATTCCTAGCTCTTTCTGCAGTTCTCTTCCTAGCATCCTTTTCTGTCTTCTTGTCCTTTTCCTACCAACAAAGCTTTTGAAGCAGCATCTTAACAAACTTGTCATTATTATCTTGGCTATTAATTATTCATGCCATTTTTCATAAGCTACTTAGAGTACTGATTTCAAACATATAAGAATCAAAAATAGAAGTAAATAAAAAACAATGGTCAATAAAGTCATTTCCATTCAAATCACAAAGAAGCTGGGGTTGGATTAGTATCAAAATAAAGTTCTGTGTATAAATTTTCCATGAGAATAACTATATTGAAAGGGAAAGAAGCAAGTCCCTATTGTGAAGGGAAAAAATAGTGTTTTCTTAAAAGTAATTCAGAGATTTCATATTCGATTAAATTGTTTTTTAATCATTTCATTTTTCATTAGTAAAAAGATTAAAAATGAATTAGATAAAAACATTACCATAAAAATGAGAGTTAGTTTCCTGAGATAAACTCGGAAGATGAAGGGTCTAAAAGTTGACAAATGTGACATATTTTAGTTATTAAATAGAAATAATGTGCTGAAGGCAATTAATTAGCAAATGTAATGATACTGCAGTAGGTTAGGGTAAAAAGAATGAAACCAAGATCTAATTTTATAACTCGTCAGCGAGTAATGGTAATTGATTAAGCATCTATGTGTAGTTGATTTTACTGAGTTCCAAGTCCAACAGTATACCTTCAGAAAAATAATGCTTCTAAATATTTTATCCATTAAATCTTTCATTTTAATATGTAAGCATAGTGAAGGAACAAGGCCTATTATATATGGAGAGGAGAAGCAGCTATCTTTGTTGCTTGATCATCAGTAGAGATTCACTGTAATATCCTAATAGGTTTGGAGTATGGTCGCTGGAGTCAGAGTGACTTGGGGTCAGTTCTTGGATGTTCCACTTGCTAGCACTATGCCTGGGCATCTTCTCACATATCTGCCTCTTGGCTTACTCTTCTGAAATACGGGGATAACATTGCATGGCAGGGCTGATGTGGTGTTCACAAAACATTTAACTAGTGCTGAGGGGTGGTCAAGAAATGTTAGCCATGTTTAGGTTTAATATAGAACCCAAGCATGCAGACCTGTTCTCTGCCTTTATTCATCTTTATGTGCAGATACGGAGATGAATAAAAATTTAATTCCAGCCCCTTTTGTTTTCTGCACCCATGTGTGTCACTTCATATGACAGTCTTATGTTTTTGGTCATCTTTTCCTTTTTTGCTTTTTTTTCTTTAAGAAACATGATTAAATAACTGATCAAGGGCTTTAAACTAGTCTCCTGTCCTGAGTTTATTTTTCTTAATGTGATATATATTGCACATTTACCCAGTTTTAAAATAGCTTAAAACAGTTGCAAAATGTAATTTCTTTTGAGCTGTTAATTGTATACAATCAACTATCTTTACAGTGTTTCCTTAACTAAATACTCTGCAATATTTATTTTCAGTAGTTCTAATTATATGTGCTGCATAATGAAACAAATTAGAGCAAATTGTTCCATGAATCAGGATTATCAATACTGAGTATTGCTCCAGATGTTGGTGCAAGTTGAAATCTAAGCTCAATAGTTCCAATCTGGCAGTTAAGTGACACTTAATGAAAGTATTTTATTATATGAAATTACGAGTTCAATCAAGCCTCTAATAAGCTAAATTATATTTTTTTCATTTTGAGTGATTTACCAAATTTCTGTGTGCATCAAGGTCTGCTGAGATTTATAGTCATCCTGCTATTTTTTCCCAAGATATTAGATGAGAATGATCCTGGGTAAATTTAGCCTATACTGAATGAACGAAATGACTTCATGCATTCAACCATCATACTGTAAGAGCAGTTCTCAAATTATTTCTCTTAGCATCTTAAAACTTTGTATGGATTCTACTCTCACATCATTGAAATGTGGTCAGTTTCACCACCATTTTTCCTGCACAGCAACTTAATTACTGTAATGTTTTCTATATGGAATTCTTTGGGGAGATGACTTTCATTTTTAATCTGAGAAATGGTTTTCAGTTATGGAGCCTCAGGGCATGAAACCTACAGAATTCAGTTTTATGTAAGATAACGCCTCCAGAATTTCAGAAATGTTATTGGCTCTTTCCTCCAGGAACCTTCTACTGCACCAAGTCTGGGTTAGGTGTCATGCCTGTGTGCTCCTGTCACGTCTTGGACTGCTCTCACTAAAGCACTTGCCACACAAGATTGCAATTAGTGATTTGTCTCTGTCCTAGTCTGAAGTTATATGAGAAGCGGAACCATCTTTGTTTTATATTCTTAGTGCTCAGCACAGTGCCTGGGACTCCAAATTTATTTTAATATATTAATAAAGAATGGTTTATTTCATCTCTCTTCAATAAAGATAAACATTTACAGATTCAGGGGAATTCTTTTAACTTCTGATTTTCATGATTATTGTGATTCCTCCACAATATAGTCTTCGAAACATCCCTTTTTCCCACTATACTTCTCATTATTTTTCCTTCCAAATATGTAATTTACCTAATAAAATATTTCAAAGTAGACTTAACTATAGTCTCACAAAAGTTTTTGGGCAAGAATGTCTGAGACATGAGTCAGATTGTGGTTATAGAACAAGTAAGGGGGGGACCCAAAGACCAGATGTCTGAGAAAAAAACATGTTCATGGAAACTCAATAAATATATGTTGGTTACTGTATTTGTGTCACATGATCATATCAACCCCCTGCTTAAATATTTCATTGACTTCAATGTGAAGAACTCCAGAATTAATTATACTAGGTTCTCCATTGGTCAATGTCATTTTACGCTTCTGGTCTCTGAATTTCTGTATCTTATGTGTTTTCATTTGGAATTATTCATGGACTACCCTGATTATGGTTTTTTATCAGTGGTTACTTCTCTTATGCATATTACCTGACTCCTTTACTAGATTATATGGTCCTTAAGGGAAAGTATATATCTCATTGTATCTTCAGAAATATGCACTATAAATGTTCACAATTGAGTAAATTTTGCATGGCATCACGAGTTTCCAACAATTTAAACGTAATAGCAAAATTCAGAAAGATTTACTCCTTTGTGTGGCCATCAAGATGATATAGTTAATATCTGCATATAGAACTTAATTTATCCAAATGGTTCTACCCAGAATTCTACTATCTGAGCCCTTGGATCTGTAATTTTTTTTGGGGGGGGGGATATGTAATTTTTAACAGCATGTCCCATGCTTGCTTGGGTATGTCTTGCTCTGGGATTATTCAGCTATTCCAGGTATGCATGGTTCTCTACTCAACTGGTGGGGGTGGAGTATACGAGAGGCAAGAAAGGATATTTTGGAAAGAATGCTAGACAGGCAGTTAGAAGACTCAAATTTAATTCCTAACCTTGTATAAAGTGCTGTTTGTGGTGGCCTTTATGATGCCTCTTCATGCTCCCCTATAATCCTGCTTCTTACTTGTTGAGGAAAGGATATCTACTAAAAGCTGCTTCCATCAGTCACCCCTGTGATGACCGGGAAACATTTAATTGGTCCAGCATGTGAAGGTTTGGGAGGGGTGACTGATGCAGAAATAAATATAGTGGCTCTAAGATCATACATAAGTTACCCTATCTGTGCATCGATTTTGTAATCAGTAAATTTCTCTAATTTGGGTCAGATCATCTCCAGAGTCCTCCCCCCACCCCCGACCTTGCTCAGATTTCCTTGTTTCAAGATTCATAAGACATGAGAAAAGTGCTTAGAAGAAACGGACACCGTTTAAAGTTATAGGTTGCATTCTTTACTCTTCACTGTTGGGGAAGACATTTTCCTTTGTAAATTCCCCTGCGTTATTCCCCTGAATTAAACCTCCACTCAGTCTGTGGGCTCCAATGTCCGTGAAAAATAAAGTGTTGTAAAGGTCATATTTCCCCCAATTGGGTCTGCTATCCTGGAGGTACCAGAAGATTAAGGTGCTACATGGATTATTGTATTAAGTAGCATTGAATCATTTGGTGAGAAGGTTTTCAAGCTTTTTGTATTCTTTGTGGATCAGTGAAAATGTTTCATCTTCATATTACTGTGACTTAAATAACTTGTTACTCTTCCTTTCTATCACAGGGAAATGAGACCAGAGGCTCAGAGTCTAAATAAACACAATATCTAGAAGTTAGTAATGTTACCTTTATTTTTATTGTATTTATGTTCATTATTACCTTCTATTAGGAGCATCTAATCCTGATTTTTCTTTTATAGCAGTGATGAGAAAATTTTCATTAAAAAATATGTTTGTATGTTATAAAAAGTGAGTCTGCTTTTTTGAAGTTTTTATTTAAATTCTAATTTGTTAACATATAATGTAATAATTAGTTTCAGGAGTAGAAATTAGTGATTCATTACTTAACATATAACACCCAGTGCCCAATAAGTGACTCTGTTTAAAGAAAGCTTACCACACATGACTGGACAAAAAACTATGAACATAATTACATAAGGAGGTTCGGAAGAAATTGAGTATTTCAGTAAGGGTCCCAGAAGGAAACTGATAACTTGGCCAGTGGGTTTTGCTAAAGAGAGTTTGGTGAAGAGACAGTGTACAAGGTATGGAGACGGTTAAGGAAACCAAACCAACAAGGGATGGGGAGCACCGATGGCGGGTGACAGTGAGAAGCTGTTAGCTCTCCTGACCTGAAGAGTCATGGGAACTGATAGTGCTGCAGGAGTGTGGGAGAAGCATATGAGCCGCTTAAGAGTGCCCACGTACAACACAGCCATTGCTCCCACCTGGAGACCCTAAAAAAGATGGGGTTGGAGGACATGTACCTGTCTTCTCTCTTCCTGCCCCCTGGTCCTCTCATCTTGTAAGTGCCTCCCATTGATTGAACCCGCCCAGGAATAAGAGAACAAAGCAGCCCCAGTGATGGGGTCCACAGAATTCTGCTTCATGGGGCACAAAGTACAAAGTAGGACGTAGAGGGAAGAGAGTCAATTGAGGCCATCAGGAAGGGGCAAGCTGAGAATAACTAGCTCATAGAAAGCATCAGGGTTTTCTGCCAGAGCTAATACTTAATGAGTCCAGTTATGCCAGTCTGCTACCTGCACAGCTTTAGTTCAATACTCACATATATGTGGGCATACGTTTCAAAGTACTTAACAACTGGTACAACTTGGGCTCTGACCGATCAGAGCAGATGCCATAAACCTCTTGCTGAATAGACGTAAACCCCTAGTCTCTGGATTAGGGGAGATAGGAGGGGGCACACTAGACAGGGGCTGGGGCAGGGAGGGTTGGGCTGAGGGGCACTTGGTTCAGGGTTCACAGCATTTGAAAATATTAAAAGGCTGTACAGCCTACTTGTCTATGCAGGCTGAGAACCATCCCTCTTTGCGTCTGAGAAGTGAGAGCAGAACTCTTCCACTGATCTTGTAAGATAATTGGTTGATGTGTCCATGTTCTTCTATGTGACCTATAAAAAGGAGCACAGATTAAAAGTCTTATCTTACTCCTGAGTCTTTGTACCTTTCTTATGGCACTTGGACCTTGTCTTGCACTCTCATTATTTGTGAACTTACTCTCTTAAATGGGTTTTATGCTCCTTCCAAAAAAGTATTGTATTTTTCCATATATATCCTGCTATATCTACTACAGTTCCTTAAACATGGTAAATGCTCAGTATCTATTATTTTATGGAAATAATTCCCTTGCTATTCATTGTAGTCATCCTGAAAAGAAGAGAGAACTCAACTTTCAAAGATCCTTCAATTCCAAACATGGGTTTGGCGGTGTGGGGGTATCTTTTTTATTCTTTGTCACCCACCAGAGCCAATGATCCTGTGCTATGGAAATGGTGACAACAGAGTTGTCACTGGGTTTCTGCATTCTCTCTACCTTTATTCCGCTTTTTAAAAATGATTCATTTTGTGAAGCTATATATGGAAATGAAATACAAAATTTATGGACTTTAACATTCAAAACTCATCAACATCACATTAATGTCTTTGCAATAAGAATTGCTTCCTGAAAATTTTGTTATTTCTGTGTTACTTGTAAAGATGTTAAGAATTCAATGTATTTTTTGTTATAATCATATAAAAACTTAAGTATTATTATAGATTTGGACAACTATGTGGAAAATACTTTAGAGAAAGCCTAGATGGGCAAGCAATTTAATTTAAAGTTTTTAGCATTATTAGATTCAACATTTAATTGCCATGTTTTTGGTATCCATTTTGGAACAAATTTGGTATGACATCGCATTTTCTTGTTATTCGGTTTTCTGATCTCTATTACCATTTATAGTAGGTATATTTTGCAATATTTTTGTGTGTACCATGTTACCATGGATTAATTTCCTATAAAGGAGTTGCTTTATTACTTAAAGTGAAGGTTCTTATAAATTAGACCTCTTGATATGCACTTGCCTTGTTAACATATGTTCTTTGCCATAACTATACTCTCGCTCAAAAAATATAACATTTTTTTTCTTACGTGGAAATGCAAACATGAAACTGTGAACTCACTTCACTTCTCAAGTATAGCTTTATAGTTTCTTGCATTGTGAAGACTTGAGTCACTGGCTCATCTCATATGCTAATTATTTATGGCCTTTTTATACCCATTTAAAAAATAGGTTTTAGCAAGCTAAAAGCTGGGGGGGGGCGGGGAGGGAGGACAGAATCTTCAAAATAATCTAAATTCGGCCCCAAACCTAAATATGTCTTACCCTAAGCCAGTTAATTGCTTTGTTTTTGTTTTGCTGCATCTTGCCTTTATAAAAATTATTATTTGGAAATACAAGAGTTAAGGTTTTCCATATTAAAAGTGGTAATTACACACTGCTTTTTTAATTTTATTCTTACATAAAATATTAATAACACTGAATTTTTTACAGAAATGTTTTTGTTTATAGCAGTTAACTTTATTTATGTATTCATGTATTGATGACTAATGCTGATTTTCTTTACTATAAATCCACAGTAGGTATCAAAATGATTAATCATAGTCATTTTCTCTGCATAATGACAAATATATGTAACCAACATATGCTTAGACATACTCTAAGGGCATCCCTTTACCGGATCTGAATGTCAAATAGAGAGCTTTAACTATTTCCCCTTTTTTCTCTGTGTTGGTGTTTTCAGGTGATGATGAAGGAGTCCAAGAGACAGCAGAATCAGATGGGGACACACAGTCAGAAAAGCCAGGCCAGCCTGGAGTTGAGACAGATGATTGGGATGGACCAGGTAGGACAGAAAATTTAAAATTCAACCGGTTGTTGCTACTATCAGGAATTCACTTTTTTCCTCTTAAATTTTAATTAGGTTGTAAAACTCTTACAATCTCAGCTCATGTATGTATGTATGTATGTATGTATATACATGTATATATATATATATATATATATATATATATATACGTATACATATATATATTTGTGTGTGTGAATGGAGGTTACATGGGAGTTTAAGGTAACATTATTTAAAGAAGATTTTTTATCTTTCTGTTAAATAAACTAGAAAAACCAGTGTTTCTTCTGCTTAAAATCTTCATTTTTTTCTCACTCCACAGTCACATAAGAATTACTTCATTCTACTTGCCTTTTTGGGTTTCTTTCGAACAAAAATCTTGATGCTATATCTACATTCAATTTGGGAATAATTTTAACACATTTAAACAAGTAACAGTAATACTATAAAGAAATATTTTTAGTTTAGTCATATTGTAAATTGTAGATTAAATCTCAATATATATTTAGAAGTTTAGAAAATATTAACGGATACTCCTATTTGATTGAAGGTTTTGGCAACATTTTCATGAATGAAAATTTAATTTGATTTTAAAAATCCTGATATTTAATCATTTCAAGAAAAAAAATGATGAAAATACTCCTAAACACCAACATAATTTTATGTAAATATATACAGTTCATACGAACTCACTAAAAAAAACTCTTTATATTTGGTGCCAAGTAATTTACAATTGATGGTATATTTATAAATGGAGACTATTATGTCATAGGACTTAAAGATATAAGCGAGGTTTTGAAATAGTTTTAGCCATAATTTCTAAAGCAGTAACATTTTTCATTAAGAAAGATCCCTATATTTCAATCACATTTTCACCCTTGCATGACTTTGCAAATTGCTCTCTGCTGTGCGTGAAGAAGAGAAGGACTCCAGTGGTAATTTTCTGAAACCAGCAGCTGGAAAATATAATGCAAACAAAAATGAAGATGCAGTATAGCTGATTATTATGATGTCATTTCTAATGTTATTCATGATACACACAAGTGTTTGTATTCTGTATACATACAACATAATGGTTATACAAGATTTTGGATCAAAATGTGTTATATTTAAAGTGCCATTATACCACTTTTTAAGGGCATGGAAGAAGTTGTAGACTTCTGGCATTTTCCCCTTATAGCATAATGTTTCTGTCTTCTCGGTAGAGGAAAGAATTCCTTGGATTAAAATTTAAAAAATCTTTGGAAAATTTCATTTTTTTTTTCTTGAGGATTACATTTAATTTCAAAAGGATAGATGAAGTTTGTATTGTGCTGTTTTTTATTCGTGGAATTAGGCATATGTGTGCTGCTTAGAGTTTTTACATTTAAAATTAATTAGATTTAATGGCCTTTTGAATATGCCTACTTACAAAGTGTACATTCTGGCTGCTCTTTCAATGGTGGAAACTTGTAAGGGGCAGATTTTCTTCTTTCTGATGGTCTGGGGCCCACTGTATTCCCTGTGGCTTGGGAGTATGTAAGCACATTCACGCAGTGGTAAATTATTAAACACATGGGCATACCCAATGCCGCCTTTTTCGGGAAGCTTTTCCGGAAGTAAACTTGTCTTATTAACTTAGAGACAGAGAGAGAGGAGCAAGGTAAAGAATGATGTGTCATCCAGGATGAGATGTTTCACTGTTGAGTTAAATTTCTTTTATGTATCTGATTTAATGAAATTATTATTTAGTTGTTATAGTGAACATGTTTATGCTCTTTTCTTCGGCACACTTGAATATGTAAAAACTTTAGGGGCGCCTGGGTGGCTCAGTTGGTTGAGCATCCAACTTCAGCTCAGGTTATGATCTCACGGTTTGTGAATTCAAGCCCTGCTTTGGGCTGTGTGCTGACAACTCAGAGCCTGGAGCCTGCTTCTGATTCTTTGTCTTCCTCTCTCTCTGCCCCTCAGCCGCTTGTGCTGTGTTGTTCTCTGTCTCTCTCTCTTTCAAAAATAAATAAATGTTAAAAAAATTAAAAAAAAAAACTTTAAAGGAAAAAGGTAGGTATCTAAGCAGATGTACCTATAAGAAAGTTCTTTTTTGTTTGTTTGTTGCAAAATTGATCACAGATTTTTCCCTTCAGGTATTTTACCAAAAAAGAGGGGGTTAATTATTTTGAAACCCCTAAATTAATGAAGTTGATTCATAACAAAAGGATATCTGTTGGATATGCATTTTAAGGTAGAAATTTCATTACTTTTCCTTCAATCAGGACAAAGTATAGGGGATGTTTTCGCACTTTTGCTCTAGTATAATAGCGATTATATCACTATTTCACCCCGATTTTTGTTATTTGCAAAACGGTGTTGGTACTTTCCAAGTGTATAAAGGGGAGAAAATCGTCCAAGTTTTAGTGACGGTTTCCAAACAGTTAGAAGTTGTGTTCTGTATTCTAAGGTTCAAATTCTGGATTTGCCACTTATTTGCTGGGTGATTTTTGTCAAGTTGCTTGCTTTCTCTGTTCCTATATTGCCATTTGTAAAATGTAGAAAATGACATTCACACTTCATAGGGATTCTGTGAGAATTAGGTCCTACACATAAAATATTACTGATCATTATAAAGGCTTTTGAATTGTCGAGTCTTGAAGCAGACCATTTAAAATTCTCAGCATTTTTTTTAAAGCCCGGTAATATATCTGATACAACTTTAAAAATACTAAGCATCTAGTTTTGAATTTAACTGCAAATAATTGGTCAAGATGTGAGGTAATGAGCCAGGTGTGATTTTAAGGTCTCCTAATTTTAAAATCTTCCCACCCAGTCCTCGGCATCAACCTAAGATAGACAGCTTTCTCAAAATAAAAATAGAGCAGAATCAAAAGACAAGGAAAATGATCTAAAGAATTAGAGGCATAGAGCTGACATCATTTAAGATAGAACAGGATTTATATATATATTTTTTAAAGAGTTTGATTGAAGTCCACTCCACAACCTTTCCCGATGGCTCACTTCAGTAATGTATCAACTCTTCTGAAGCGTTCTATTTTTATCATATGCAAATCCCCCAGTGCCAATTTTTTGTTCTCTTACTTGTTATTCAACTAAAAGGTACATTCAGTAATTGCTCACACCTTTGTTAACTCTTATGATTAGGTGGAACCTAAATAGTCTTTAGAAAAATTATCTTACATTTGTAAACATTTCTATGGTGAAATTTTTTAATGTTTAAATATTTGTGACTCTTAAATATTCTTCACATTTTTTATGAATCTTTCTCTGTTGGAAGGGAGAGCTAGACCCACACTAAGCTTGTAAGGTTCAGGCCAATGTAAATGTCATTACCTCATTATTTCCATATCTCAAGGAACTGTTTTTAAGTTTTACTTTTCTTTCTTGCTCTTAAAAAAAATTACCCTGATACTACCTTGCTGAGAACCGAATTGATATGATACTTGGTCTCTACTGTCTCCTCATCTGCATTTGCCTGTACTTCATATATCATTTCTCTCTCCTTTCTAAATAAATACTCTTCTTCCTGTCATCACCCTTGTAAGTACTTCAGTTTACCAATAGTCTTATACATTTAATTATTCAATAAATAATTATTATGCACTAATAATCATGAAAGGTGTAGGGAGAAGTCCAAAGGTATAGTATGATGCCATCCATATTTCTTTGGGATGCCATTTCTCTTCTTCAATCTTTTAAAATTATTTGTGCGTTGTGTTTAGGTGACTGATGCAACTAATATTTAAGCATGTGAACCTGGAAAGTAGAGAATGGTTTCAACTACGGAAGAAACTGAACAAATTCTAGAGTCAGATCTGTGTTTGAGTTCACATGCTGACACTTAACAGTCTTGTGACCTTAGGCATATGAAATAGCCCAGGCCTTGGTTTGCTCACCTTTAAAATGGGAATAATAATAGCTACCTTGAAACATTGTTATGTGGATGAAATTTGAAAGAAATGATGTGTGGAAAGTGTCCAGCGGACAGCTTGGGAGAGGGTGGGATTTGCTTGATGTTAATGGTCTTCTCTTACCATAGAACCTTTCACACCAACCAACAGTTAGAATATGGACCTTATTTTGAAATAGGATTTACATCTTTGGCTCTCGCTTATTTTAAGAAATCTTTAGAACCACAATCTATGGCCAAAGTCTTGGGTTCTGACTTCTGTATTTAGATTCAGAAGGAGACTCAGGGGAGAAAATTCAGATAAATCACTATAAATTCATCATCTACCTCTATGAAATGAACACCTCAAAAGTCACATCTTATATCAACTCTAAGAATACCAGTTCTCTAGTTTACATTGTTAAAAACATGGTTACCTCTTTTGCACTTGGGAATAGTGAATAATCTGATTTCTCTGGTTTAATATTGAATGTATCTAAGTCCTACCATTAGGCTTACAACTACTATAATTGAAATTTCCAGGAGCTTTAGTAAATGAACATATCACACTACTCAAATTGTGCAAATAATGTATCTCAAGAAATATATATCAATAAAAGTATGCACAGATATAATTTTGATCAAGCAGTCCCTTAAATTCTTTGACAGACCCTTGTCAAGAAAAACATGCGCTTTTATTTTCGTATTTACATGTTAAGTGCTTGAGATGTTTCAATAAAAATAAAGTACAGGGCGCCTGGGTGGCTTAGTTGGTTGAGCATTTGACTTTGGCTCCGGTCATGATCTCATGGTTTGTGGGTTCAAGTCAGGCTCTGTGCTAACAGCTCAGAGTCTGGAGCCTGCTTCGGATTCTGTGTCTCCCTGTCTCTGTACCCCTCCCCTGCTTGTGCTCTGTCTCTCTTTGCCTCTCAAAAATACATAAATGTTACAAAAACTTTTTAAAAATAAAGTAGAAAATCACACCTTGTATTGAAGATTTGATGAATTACTAGAATAAAATTCGGATTTTTTTTTTGTATTATATATTACAGAACAGTACAACGTGCTCCTAGATTGTTAAATAGAAATCTGAGTTTCCATAGAAGGAAACTTATTTTGGGGGTAGTATAATGAGTGGGGAAGAAATAAAAATATTTCTTCCATTTATATCTTGGCCCTGCCACTCATGAATTTTGTGACTTTGAGTAAGTTAATAACTCAAGGCCTCAGTTTCTTTGTTTATAAAATGGGGCTCATAATAATCACTACCTCATTAATGAGATTTTCTGTGTCAAACACGGAGCTCGAGGCTTCATAGTGCTCAATAAATAGCTCTAATATTACTTTTCATATAATTTTGGCAATTATGGGGCGCCTGGGTGGCGCAGTCGGTTAAGCGTCCGACTTCAGCCAGGTCACGATCTCGTGGTCCGCGAGTTCGAGCCCCGCGTCGGGCTCTGGGCTGATGGCTCAGAGCCTGGAGCCTGTTTCCGATTCTGTGTGTCCCTCTCTCTCTGCCCCTCCCCCGTTCATGCTCTGTCTCTCTCTGTCCCAAAAATAAATAAACGTTGAAAAAAAAATTTAATTTTGGCAATTGTGCCATAGTAGCCATTACAATGCCTTACAGACGATGCGCCTTCATTTAACATCTGCATGGTGAATTCACTCTGCAAAATCATTTTGCTATGTGAAAGTCATTATCAGATTATATTAACTATGTTCTATTTAACTGGGCTGAAAATGTGATGGAGTTAAGGAAATTTTAATGCAAGTATGTTTTCAAGAGTAAATGTCTAGCATAAAATCAGATTGTGTACTTGTTGCATCTGTGCATCAAATCTGTACGCCGAATTGATCACCAAATCTGTAAATAAGTGGCCTCATCCAATTGCTGTTCAGCATGTAGATGATGGGGTTAGTTCTGCTTTGTGCCTTGAACCCAGAAGATGGGAGTGTTTTGCATAAAGTGGAATGGTAGCTGGAAGACCTCTGGGAGATAGAAGCACACACTAATGATACAGGGTTTTTGTTTTTTTTTTTTTTTTTTCCCCTTTCTCTTTACTAGTCCAAAGAAGGGCTTGGAGATTACAGTTCTGATTTCGTTTCCTTTTTGATTGGGAAAATGTGGTAGATATAAGATCTGGGAAATGCCATTTGAAGTAAATTAACAGAAACCTATGAAACATAGTTAACCATAGATATAGTCTGACAGTAAGAAGAATATTGTGAGAAGCGGAGGAAATCGTAGAATGACTGTGTATTACGCTGACAGTGAATTGGTATTATCTCTGCTATCAGATAATGCAGTTATCATTAATTTTCACATTTGCATTTCAATCTTTGGAAGGAAATGACTCTTGCCGGATGAAGATAAGAGCTCTGTACCACTATAATGAACCATCATTTTATCCCAATGCTTTGTGTCCGTATGAAAATGAGGCAGGGAGGGGTGTGTGTGTGTGTGTGTGTGTGTGTGTGTGCGCGCGCGCGCGCGCGCGCGCGCGCGTAAGCATGCGCGGGCATGTGGGGAGGAGAGTCAGAAACACAGTATAACAAAGTGTCAAAAATTGCTACAGACTTTTGAGCCCCTTATGAAACAAGAGGGGGTCAAAATAAATCTTCTGTAATGTAGTTAAGTGGATATCGGATTAAAAGATGAAAGCTTTACTTTTTGTAGAACAGAATGCCACATAAACTCAGTAAAAAAGTTCCTTTTATCTTATTTCTTTACTCCGATTTTCACTCTCATGTAGAATTAGGGCACACATAAACCCAACCAAAAAAAAAAAAAAAAAGTAGGTTGGAGGCAAAGTACTTATGATTATTGTTTGGAAAGATATATCTTTGAGTTATAACATACTGCATAAAATATATCCTTAATCCAGTGGCCTTCAATCCAGTGGTTTTACATCCTCACTCTATGGAAACAAACTACAAATTGTAGATGAAGCATTTGAATGTTGTTGACTTTACTAGAACACCAGTCAGTGAGCCCTGTACAAATCAAAGGTCTAGGCCCTACATCAAAAGTTTTCTTATTAAACATGCTTTTGTATATTTTTAGTTTAAACATAAAGCTTGTATTGCTGCTTCACAGTTTGCCTACTTTGATTAGCTACTCCCCCCTCAGTTGTGTTAATAACAGGACTTTTATTATTATGCTCTTTCCTGCTGAGACGTAATTCAGCTTAGAATTCTCTTCCACAAAGCACTCCAGGAAGATACTGCCAGCCAGTGGGAATTGACATATAAGAGAAACCTTTGCTATCCCTTTTATAACCTCTTTCATTAAAACATATGCATTAAATATTTGGGGACAAGGATTTTTGGTATTGGTTCTTTTTCTTGACTCAGCATTTTGCTCGGAAAAAAATACCTAAAAACATTGGCTCTCATATCCGGAGAATTGAAAGAAAGAAAAACTAAACCTTGCAGTTATTTGTTGTTATTTTGTCTGAGTCAGAAAAGGACTTAATTGGGCTCAGAAGAATAAGTAAAGACTAGCACAGGGATGTGCATTAGAGGTAGTTGGAAAATGAGACCAAGTGCATACAGACACATACTTGCTACAAATGGGCCACAAATTTAGAACTAGATTACTGGAAGACTAATTACAAGGATAATATTGATTGATGAAACGATGAAATAAGTTGGTTAGTTGGGCAAAAGTTTATTTATTCAACTGTATATTGAGTGTCAAATACATGCAATGCTTTGTGCTAGACTCTGGGACATGTGTCAGTACATAAGTAGGGTGGTCTCTACCTCAGAGAATTTTTATTTTTTTAAACAATTATTTTTAATGCTTATTTATTTTGGAGAGAGAGAGAGCGCACCAGAGTGTGAGCAGGGGAGGATCTGAGAGAGGGAGACAGAATCTGAAGCAGACTTCAGGCTCTGAGCTGTCAGCACAGAGCCTGACGTGGGGCTCCAACGCACGAGATCATGACCTGAGCCGAAGTCTGATGCTTCGGCTTCAGAGCCGAAGTCTGAGCCACCAAGGCACCCTCTACTTCAGAGACTCTGTGCTCTCCCAGAAACTGCAAGTTGTAATAATAATGATTTTTTGAGTGCTTACTGCATATATGGTGGCTGTTGTACAGAAGAAATATAAATGATACCATAAACCATATTGTGAGACGTGGAAATCAGTAATGACTCATCTGAGGTACAAATATTTTAACTTAATTTGTTTTCATTTGTAATTTTTATATTTTAATATGCAAAGTTTCAAATATACATAAAATAAGAGGGAAGTATATGATAGATCCCCATGTACCTATTACCCAGCTTCAGTTATTATCAAATTTTACCAATCTGGTTCCATCAGTTTTCTTTCTTTCTTTCTTTCTTTCTTTCTTTCTTTCTTTCTTTCTTTCTTTCAAAAAATCACAGAAGTCATGATGTTTTACCCATATGTGCTTTGGTATGCCTCTGTAATAAATAAGGACTTTTATTTAAAACATAACCACAAATAATAGCATTATCATGCACAAAAGTAAATCTTAATATTATATAAAACTCAAATTCATCTTCAAATTTTCTCATTTATCTCAAGAAATGTCTTTATGTTTGTTTTTTTCAAACCAGGATTTGAAGAAGGTCCACATACTAGTTGATACAATTCTCACGTCTTTAGAATTGATAGCAGTCTTTCTTTCCTCAACTCCTCCCTCCCATTTAGTTGCTAGAGAAACCGGTGTGTTTATCCTGGAATATTGTTCACATTCTAAATTAGGTAGATTACATGCTAGCAGTGTTGTGTAACATGCTCCTCTATCCCCCCATTTGTTATAAATTGGTAGTTAAATCTAGATCCTTGAATATATTCAGATTCAATACTATAGGCAATAAGACTACATATACATTGCTGGGTACTTTCTATTGCTTCGTGTTGGTGTATATTACATAAAGATGGGATGTCCCACCTGTAGTTATATTACAGTGTATCAGAGGGTTCCCCTGTTTTCAGCTTGATCCATCCATTATGAAATTTCCCATTCAAATTTTCACCTGATGATTATTATGAGGTTCCATTATATCATTAGGGCTTGCACAATTGTGACTTTTACATTTTATCCTCCCTTCTGTATTATTAGCTGATATTATTATCTTCTGGAGTTTTTTCCAACATCCACTGCTTGCCCCTAAATTCTGTTCTTAGAGGGAAGGGAGGATATGTGCTTAATTCTTTCTCATTCTTTACCAATTTCAGAATAAAGAATAGAGAGTGTTATAAGATGAGGCTCTTAAAGGAAGAGCTCAGTGATTCAGGGCCTTGTAGTCCACAGTACTGTTATTGAACTTAACTTGAAGATCACTCTGAAGACATGTTCTACATATAAGCCACATGCTCATATTTGCATTAAATATAAACTGCTCTGACTGCTCTGTGGAGAATGGATAGAAGAAAGTCAATAAAAATGCAAGAGTGTTATCAAGAGATGAAAGTGTTTGTAGAGAGTGCTGGATATATATGAGGGTGTGATTGAAAGTGGCTTGCTCAACTTCAAATATTTCATTCCCATTCACTGAGGTAAGGAAAACCAAAGGACAAGCATGTTTAGGGGGAAAGATACGTTGGATTTTTTTTAATGTTTCTTTATTTTTGAAAGAGAGAGTGAGACAGAGAGGGAGCGGGGGAGGGCCAGAGAGAGGGAGACACAGAATCCGAAGCAAGCTCCAGGCTCTGAGCTGTCAGCACAGAGCCCGACACGGGGCTCGAACCACGAACCGTGAAAACATGACCTGAGCCGAAGTCGGATGCCTAACTGACTGAGCCATCCAGGTGCCCCAAGCTGGATTTTTAATATGTCATTTGCAGGTTTCGTGAGACACCCAAGGGGAGCTGTTGAGTAGAACGTTGGTCATATAGGCCAGGAGCTTGGTGAGAGGTCTGGTCTAGAGATAGAAATTGGAAAGTCAGCAATGTATGCATGCTGGTGGAACTCATGGGAGTAGATGAAATTGCCTGGGGTGGGAATAAATATAAGAAGGCTTGGACATGAATCTCGAAAAACTCCTATCTCTCACTGGAGGATAGGGAAAGAAGTGTCATCAAAGGAGACTGATAAGGAGTAGCCAGACAAGATGGAGAAAACCAGGAGAAAGTAATCGTTTTTAAGGAGGATGGAGTCACGCCTGGGTTAACTGCTGTGGAGAGGTCAAGACGGAGATTTAAAGACTCTCCTTGAGTTTAGCGCCATGCAGATATTAGTGATTTTAACTAGAATTATTTCAGTAGAGCTCCGGTAGCAGAAACCAGACTGTGGTAAGTTGTAGTGGGAGGGAAAGGTGAACAAATGGACTCAGCTATTGCAAACAACTATTCTTGAACGTTCTTAGTAAATAAAGATATAACATATTTGGGTTTCTGTGAAACTGTTTATTGAAAAATTATTACTGTTTAACTCTTATTTTTACCTAAGAATCTTTCAAGCTCTGAATTTAAGAATATGCCTTCGGAGAAATTTATGTTCCCACATTAACCTATTCTGAATCCACTATCCGTTAACTTATAGATTATTTTAGTGGTTTTTTTTTGCGTGACCCTACCATATCTTCAGACTACAGTATACATTTTTGTCATTTCTTTTACATTTTGTGGTTTCAACTTTTATCCCCTAGTAACCAGTTTACCAAGTAGCTTATGTGGTTTTTTTTTTGAGGTTCATCACTTTTAATGTAATTGATATGTTAAATTTAATAATATGTAGTAATGTGTTCTAAATTTGATATGGGTTAGAAACATGCTTTCCATTCTTTCCAGTATACACACTGGTAACAGCCAATATTCTGTTGTTTTAGTCAGGAGCACATTTGGACCCCGGGAATTATTCTGTCTTCATAATAAACTCCTACACTTGCTTGTGAGATTGATACTGGGAGCTTGCAACTTATTCACTCATGAATATAACTTGCATAAGCTTGCCTGATCTTGTTCTTCTTCCCTTGCACCTTTGTAGACCCAGGCCCACATTGAATTAATTTAATTAGTTCAAACATTTGTTGAAAGAATAGCTGTGCCAGACTCTAAAGATAAAAGGATCACTTGGACTCAGACTGCCTTCCAAAAGCTCATAGTACATAGCAGCAGACAGATAAATGATGAGATAATTAAAATACATTGCTGTTGATTCCACTGTAGAGCCATGAACAGTGTGCCGTGGTAGCAAAGAGAGAGGAAGGTCATCTATTGGAAAGCGGTGGTGAGATGATGACCAAGGGATCAGTTTTCACAGAAGGAGAAGGGAAGCAGGTGCTGGTGGTGAGGCTTAGTGCTGATGAGTAACACATATAATAACGATCCCTTCAAGTGTTCCCAAGGGCAGAGTGATAAATTCACGTTGGAGACGCTCTGAGTTGTTATTCATACATAGAAAGTGTTTGGTTTTGCACTTGTGGTGAACTTGCTGCCATTTTGCCTGTCTAGAAGCTTCCTCTTTCCAGTTAGACCTGCCCATCCTGCCATTGTTACCTTAGACGCCATGATCTTTCCTGTCACTCTGAGGGATGGAGGGGCTCTCTGAAACACAACAGAAGCTGTAATATCTTCACCTGACAGATGGGAATCCAGACTTAGACAAGAGGCTATCTTTTGAAGATCTGTTACCTCTGTGAATTTTTAAAACAACAATGAAAGAGTTTGGTAAAAGTTCAGCAATGTGGGGCACCTGGGTGGTTCAGTCGGTGAAGCATCCAACTCTTGGTTTCAGCTCAGATCACGATCTCGCGGTTTGTGGGTTCCAGTCCTGCATTGGCTCTGTGCTGAGAGTGTGGAGCCCGCTTGGGATTCTCTCTCACCCTCTCTTTCTCTCTGCCCCTCCCCTGCTCATCCTCTCTCTCTCTCTCTCTCTCTCTCTCTCTCTCTCTCTCTCTGTCAAAATAAATAAATAAACCTAAAAAAAAATCAGCAATGAAATCCATAAAGAAACCTAACTGTAATTTAGGTGGTTGCCTGGAAATCAAAGCAAAGCAGAGTCTGTAGTGGCCTAACTGGCCTTGCCTTCTATTTGGAAATGGGGTTAGCTCTTGGAAGTTCTTAGAGAGTTTGGGGGGAATAAGAAAGGAAGGCTCAGGAGGGAGAACCTGAGCTTCTTGCAAATAGTAGAGATTTGGCAGATTTCCTGTGGCCCTTAGTTTAGGGTAACATAAAAGAAAATCTCAAAGTGCTGCATGTTTTAAAAAAAGCTTTCTTATTCAATACATTGTCACATAGAGGAAAGTAATGAAAATAACATGTTGGGTGTTAAACCTAAGTTTACATTTGGGTAAATATACAGAGAATCAAAGACTGTTGGGTTTTTTTTTTCTTCGAGTTTTCAGGGCAGAAACTCTTGAGGGAACAAGAAGCATGACATTCATTTCACCCGACACCTTGTGTGAAATCAATCACAGGCCTTCCTGATTGAATGGAATTTTGACAGGTTCTTTGGATTTTCCCTCCTATTAACCTTTTTCATGTTAATTAATTAATTAATTAATTAATTCAAGATAATTAAATATAATAAAAAGGAAGGTAGGGATTTTATTATTATTAAGTACATATTATTTATAGGAATACAAATAATTAATATGAAAGTCAAGACTGATACATTTTTGAACACTGTGTTAATAATGTATGGGGCGTCCAGGGTGGCTCAGTCCGTTAAGCATCCATCTTTGGCTCAGGTCATGATCTCGCTGTTCATGAGTTCCAGTCCCACATCGGGCTCTGTGCTGACAGCTCGGAGCCTGGAGCCTGCTTCAGATTCTGTGTCTTCCTCTCTCTCTCTGCTTCTCCCTTCCTCATACTCTGTCTCTGTCTCTCATAAATAAATAAATGTTAAAAAAACTTAAATAATGTAAAATAAAACAAAAAGAACAAATGCATGAGTGTATTCTAATAGGGATGGAAACATGATATGTCTTATAGAACCATATAGAATGTAAGCCAGACAGAGAATATCAAGGTGACTGTGTATCTGAGATTGACAGCACTTATTTTCAGTGTTTTTAATAAGCCGTGCATTATTTAACTTTATGGTATCTCAATATGTTTTCTATAAAAAGGCAAATACAAGCAACCTTAAAGAAAAGAGGAAAGAAGAAAACATTTTCTGTCATCACAGTATTTGCTCTCTGTTTCCTCTACCCATTTTTTCTTTTACATTAGATGTTTCCCAAGAAGATTACCATCTTCTTCAGTCAACTGAAAAAAATTTTTTTAATGTTTATTTATTTTCGAGAGAGAGAGCGCGTGAGCAAGAGAGGGACAAAGAGAGGGGGAGACAGAAGATCCAAAGGAGGCTCTGCACTGACAGCACAGAGCCCAACATGGGGCTCGAACTCAAAAACAATGAGATCATGACCTGAGCCAAAGTTGGACGCTTAAGTAACTGAGCCACCCAGGAGACCCACCCTGAAAATTGAATAAAAGGAAGACATTCGGTATATAAACAAGAATTATTGTAATGTGAGTAATGCAATAGTGGTTAGATAAGGTGATAACTGAAATAAAATCTTAAAAAATTCATGCCTGCCATTTTTACTATTGTAGCCGGACAGAGTAAGTTTACTTAAAATTGCTTTCTCTTTGTAAAAGAAGTCACTTGAGTGGTCCTTCTTAATTATGGGAATATCAGGGAAATGAGAACCAGGGTCTTTTCAGACCTTTTTGTCACTTTGCCATGAACACCCTCTGTCTTGGAGATCTCACAGCTCTGGAGAGAGGTGGTTGGGACAAGATGGAGGACTGATTTGCGTACGTATTGCTTTCTGTGGGGCAGTGAACCAGATTTCCCTGCTCGCTCTGCTGCCATAACAGAACACCACAGGTTGGTTGGCTTAAACGGCCGAAGTTTATTTTTCTTCATGGTTCTGAAGGCTGGAGGTCCAAGATCAAAGTGCCCACAGGGTTGGTTTCCGGTGAGACTTCTCTTCTTGGCTTGTAGATTAGATGGCCACTGTGTCACTCTGTCCTTACAGGGCTTTTCCTCTGTGTGTGCATACTCCTGATGTCTCTTCCTCTTTTACAGACATCAGTCCTATTGAATTAGGGCTCCAGCCTCATGGCCTTACTTAAGCCTTATTGACTCTGTAAAGGTTCTGTCTCTCAATACAGTCACTTTGGGAGTTAGAGCTTCAACCTATAATCGTGGGAGGGACACAGTTCAGTCAATACCAGGTTGGATTGGATGGCCTTAACCAAAGTCAGCTAGCAGGGAAAGTATACCAAGGACGAGTTTCTGGGAAACAAGCAAAGCCAGGACTCAACAGTAAGGGCTGAGGTTTTACTTGTTTTAAGAAAAACAAGGACTTGTTTTTCTCACTCTTTGTTCTTAAATCTGGAACTCCTTTTGTGACCAGACAATGTGTCCTAGGGTCCTGCTCTGGGGAAGAATGGCTGATCTGAGATGTGAGTGTGAACTAAGTAAACTGAACCCTGAAGCCTAAGGGGGGGGGGGGGGGCGGTGGGGGGGCACTGTGGCAGAGAATACAAGAGATGAGCCCACTTGGCTGTCACCTTGGTAGAGAAGGAGATTCTGCTGTCCTGTGCAGGAATGGTTTTCAATAATGACACCAAGGAATCAAGAGCAAAACAGGGGCTCCAGTAGCTTAACTGATCATATTGGAATTTTGAAGTGGGGCTCGCTCTTGGGGTGGGGATTCTTAGAGAACTGGGGAGGAGGGATAAAGAAAAAGGTCTCAAGAGGGAGAGGCTTAACGTCTTGGTAACCGAAATTTTACCCCAAGCTGATGAATGAGGGTAACATAAGTCATTGAAGAATATGAAGCAAGCCCAGAAAAAGAGACCTGTGTCTTTGCTTTGGGAGGCCACTTAAGGCCTCTTTACTTTGTGAGCATAGAGACATTTCAGAGATGTAAAAAGAGAAGAAGAGAAAAGATATTCTAGCATTCCAAGCAGAGTAAAACCTACTCGGCATTAATATGGAGGGTGAACTGTGGTTAGGAGTGAGACAGGGACTGACATTAGACATCTGGGCAATAGCCCACTGTTGTAGTTCTGATCAGGACACAGTAGAGACTTAGGCAAAATAAAAGTCGATGACAGTGTTCGTAAGTATTTGTGATCACTGTGAAGATGGGTTGGAAGTAGTGAAGGAGGAAGGAAGGTTTCCTCACCCAAATCCCAAGCACAGGAAAGCAGTGATCTGGAAGTGATGCTGGGGAGCAAGCCAGAAACAGCTTGATTGTGGAGTCTCTGCTCTCATCCTTGTGACACACACACACACACACACACACACACACACACACACACGCCCGCACGCACTCATATGCACACATACACACATGCATACATACACACAGTTTTTTGAGCAGTGTGAAAGCAAGAGTTTTCTAATGGTTGCATGAACAAAAATGAACCTTTATTTTTAGTCTGTAAGGACAAATAAAATGCTTTTTATTCATTATAAAAAATATTTTAGGGGCGCCTGGGTGGCGCAGTCGGTTAAGCGTCCGACTTCAGCCAGGTCACGATCTCGCGGTCCGGGAGTTCGAGCCCCGCGTCGGGCTCTGGGCTGATGGCTCAGAGCCTGGAGCCTGTTTCCGATTCTGTGTGTCCCTCTCTCTCTGCCCCTCCCCCGTTCATGCTCTGTCTCTCTCTGTCCCAAAAATAAATAAACGTTGAAAAAAAAATTAAAAAAAAATATTTTAACTGTTGTAAGTTATTAGATTTAACAATTATGCTTATATTTTAGATTACATTTGAAGAGAAGTGTGAGATTTTAAGAAGCATTCAGTTACACATCATGCATTTTTGTCACATTTTTGACATATTAGTGTGTATTAAAGTAAAAAATTGTTTGATTTTTAAAGAACAAGTGCATATTTTTGAAAAGTACAAATTGTTCATTAAAAATCTTAATTACAATTATGTGGCAAAATTAATTTCCTATAAAATAGGCTTTTCTGTCTGGAAAAATGGAAGTGAATTATTTTAAGAACTCCTATAACTTAAGGCTAACATTTCATGCTAATAATTAATGATTAATATATAGTAGATTATTTTAGCACATTTAAAAATTAAAGAAGAGGTTGTTAACTCAGCTTTCTGGATTTTACTCTTTTTTTTTTTTACTTTTAGAGGTAAACATAATAAAATGAAAAAAATAGTTATCAAATATTTTAATAAAGTAGAATGAAGATGCCATTATATATAACTATTACAAAATGCATGAAATACCTCAACTATGGTTTAAAAGCACATGAAATTAATAATACTCCTGATTCCCTTTGGGTATTTAATATTATTAAATTTATATAATTCAAGACCATTCCTCCATTGGGCTCATTGACATTCATCTTAAGAAATCCTAAAACAAAGAATTAAAATACTGATAAAAGTAAAATCAGAAAATAAGATGACCTAAAGTATTTCTTTTCCAGAGTGCTCTTCTCTTACACTAATAAAAATCAAAACTACTACCTAGAATTAATGTTGAAATAATAAAAGTCTGTTCTGAGCAATATTTTCCTCTCCTGTGAACTTTTTAGTTTCCTCCTTTGCATTCACATCTCTGGTACCTAATATTTATTGAGAGTCTACTGTGTGCCAGTTACTGGTATAGGCACAAAGAATATAAAAGCAAACAGATTCTCATAGTTTTCCCTCATGACAACTCTAGGAATATTATTTCTCTCTTGACTAATAAGAAAGCTGAGGCACAGGAATGTTAGGTATGTTGTCTAAGGTCACAAAGCAAACAATCGTGAAATTGAAATGAAGCAGCTTCACTCCAGAAATTGTGCTAATCATCGCATCCTCTTTATTTTCCATACAATTCCTCCTTTTTGATTAAGGCACCTGTTGTTTGCTACCATATTTTGATATCCTTTCATCTAACTGGGGGTCTGTCTTTTTCCTTTGCTAAAATACAAACAAGGAAAATATGCTTTATTTTTCCATTAAAACCTTTTATTAAGTTTAATTTGTGTATGCACATATATATGTGGATATATGTATGGACATATATATATATGGACATATATATATGGATATATATGGACCCATATATATATATATGGATATATATGGACATATATATATGGATATATATGGACCCATATATATATATATGGATATATATGGACATATATATATGGACATATATATATGGATAAATATATGGGTATATAATATGTATTTTTGTGTGGATTTGAAGGCTTCCTTTCTAGTGTAAAACTTTTTGGTTACTAGGTGTAATTCCACCATTTATCTGGCTTTGTCCTGGAAAACACATAATAATCGTCACAGCCACGATTCAATAGCCAGTAGAGTCAATTGAGCCCTTTGACTCTACTCACTGTGCTTCATTTTACAGCTGAGGAATTGAGGCTTCAAAACCTTAATAACATAGTGGGGGAATGACTCAGCCAGGACTCCCATTGAGAGTGGCAATCTTAATGCTGGCGACAGCCCTCCAGAGGACACTCCTTTTTGTAAGCACTACAAGAGTGATTTTATTATTACCTCCTTTAATTCTGACAACATGCCCGATAGGTTACCCCTGTGTTATAGGTGAAGATGTGAAGTCGTAAGTAGTTAGGTTGCTTACCTAGTCTTCTGTTGCTAGTAAAGTCAAACCTATAGAGAGGGTGGTGGAGTAATGGAGACACAATCGGAGATGAAAAGTGCTTTCAAATTTTGCTTTAACAGCTTAACGGCTCAGTCCATTTGAACAAATTACTTGCCCCAGGTCATCTTCTTGCCCCTCAACTTTCTCATCTGTAAAATAGGAGTGCCGTGTACCTGATTCACAGGGTTTTGTGAACATTACATGAATGAAGCACTGAGAAGAGTGTCTGGCACAGCATTAAGTACTATAGAAGTGATGGGAGCATGACATCATCGTGATTTGATAGCCAGATTTTCTCGTGTCTTAAATCTTGCTTCAACCTCATGTCATTTTCCTCCATTAGATTTCCAGAGAAATACCGAGTGATTTTGTATCTATTTTGTTTAGAAAATCAGGGTCTTTCCTAGAATTCAACATCCCTGATTAGAATAGAACTTTCAGGAGCACCTGGGTGGCTCAGTCGGTTAAGTGTCTGGCTCAGGTCATGATCTCATGGTTCATGGGCTCGAGTCCTGAGTCGGGGTCTGTGCTGATGGTTTGGAGGCGGGAGCCTGCTTCAATCCTCTGTCTCCCTTTCTCTCTGACCCTTCCCTGTTTGAGGTCTGTCTGTCTCTCTCTCTCTCTCAAAAATAAAATGAACATTATAAAAAATTAGAATATAACTTCCAACAGAAATTGAAGTGCTAAAAACTATTTTAGGTTTTTAAAGAGTTACTTAAAAAAGCCTTTTGTCCAATCTCATTCCACAAAGGATTTGGGGTGGCTTATAAAAAACATAAAATATAAAATCATAGAATAAAGTATTAAAGTAGATAGAAGAAAATATGGATGGGAAATCAATAGAAGTAGGGACACTGTAAATTACATGGCCATCCCAACCTGAGAATATAATATAGTTGCTGGAAAAGGGCCCCAAATCCCCACTTCTCTCCTGGGCTTTCTTCTCTGTACTGTTCTCTGGTTTTTGGAGGGCCTTACAGCTTTTCAAAATTGTCTTCTCCCCTTTTCTTTTTGGGACTTACTTCACAGACTTCCTCGGACATTCTTACTGAGCTGCTCTCGTGAGATCTCTATTCTCAATCGGTTTTGTATATTTCCATCTTAAGGCCCATCCAGAACTGCTCAGTTCACTCTCTGAAGGAGAAATAAGGAAGTGCAAAATGTTACCAAATCCTTCCTCTTGTGTTTTCAAAAAGTCACAGCGTTGGCTACTTTCTATTGTATAGGCTTTTATAAAAATTCCTTTTTAAAGAAAAAAATCAAATACATGCTTATCATTATTTTAATGAAACCTCCACTGAGTAAATGAATTCCATAAAAGTGGAAAAAATAAAACTTGCGTTGAATGGTGGATGATACTGGTATTCAATAGAAAGTTCTTAAAAATAGACCAAACGCAGGAGACGTTTTTGCCGTTTTCAATTTGTAAGAAAATGATTTCATTAGAGGGGAAAAGAGAGAGAGGAAACCATCAGTCGGAATGTTGGAGAATGCAGGCTCATGAGGAGACCAGCAGAGAAGACAAACTAAGTGTACAGATGCAGATTAGGCCTCAGAAGATGAGGGCGTAAAAGGGATTTAATGGTGGGGTGGATTATAGAAATCCATGTAACAATGTTAAATAATTATAGTTCCAGCCGAGATCAAAGCAGTGCTGATTGAACGCCCTCAAGCTGTTAACACGAAGTATCTTGAAGGGGGGAAAAAAGCCTGCCTCAGAGATTGGTCATCCTGGGCAAACAATATTGTGATCCATAGAGGTTCCAGCTCTACTGAAGATACCATTTTGGGGGAGGAAAGCTGGAGGAGGGCACGTGTAAGGGAATTCTTCCTCTGGAGCTCCATATTAAAAGGGACTTTGGGTGCTATTTGTAATTGGGTTGAAAATGCTCAAAAGTATTTATATGATTAACCCTTTCTTTTGGAGGGTGGAGAAAAGACATTTACTGAACCATATCACAGATATCAGTGGGAAATTCTGTAATTGAATTACCTACCGTTCTTTATTTTTCTCCTTGAGGAAAATTTTCCTTTCATCGCATATACCAGAGGGATATCAACTGTAGGTAAGGGTGGCTGAAAAACAACTTGTTTGTGGAAGACACATTTATCTGCAGAAGCAGCAAAAATATCTTGACTTTCAGAGGGTGAAAAAAAGTGAGCCTACATCCGTACATGTGGATTTGTTTGATTTTGTAATGTCCCCAAGACATTATAAAATAAAGAAACATTATTATAAAACAGAATTATAAAACAATTGAAATTAGTTAAAAAATGAGGTGGCCAATTAACTTAGCCCCAATCACAAGTGTTTTGGACCAATTTAGTGTAGAACTATATAACTACATCTATATCTATCTGTATATTATATGCTAAAGGAAAAAGGGAAGCATAGTTTCTATGCATCTTTATTTATAGATGCCTCTGTTTACTTTTCAAAAAATAAAATTGTTTCTTATTTTAAAGTCACGAAAAATGCAAAGCCAACAAATACTAAAGCTGTATTTGTAGAAATTATACTTCTATATTTTATATTATCCATTTAAAATATATATTTGATACACCTAGTTGAACTATGTAGTTGACATAAAGAGTTGAATTATACAGTTGAAAAGCTAACTATTTGCAAATGCTTTTTTGTGACACTGGATACAGCGGTTGGAATTTCACTTGGGGAGGTTTAAAATAGATGCTTCAGGAAGGCATTTGGCATTTCTATTACAATGGCAGTTTTAAGATTTAGGATGTGTGGGATTGAGCTAGCCACCTCGTTTTGAATTTTAAAAACCTTTGTGTTAGGAAATAAAATATTGATCCAAATATTTGATAATAAATACTTATGCATTGCTTAAGAAGTTGGTAGTGACTTCTTAAAGGAAAATTGCTTTGGGATGGACAAAGTCTGAATAAAATTATTACAATAATTTAATAAAATTTTTTCTAATTCAAGTACATTTGCCTAAACATTCAGGCAAGGGTGTTTTAAGAATGAAGACTTTTTGCTGTATGTCTTCTTTTGTAGGAAATAGCCAATATTAAAGACAATGCCTCATTAAATATGTGTGATGAATGGTTTAACTTCATGGCTTTCTTAGGTAGAGGTTTTATGACATTGCATTTAATTCGTAATATTTTAATATGAATGCATTTTCTTTGCCAAACTAATTTCTATTTTTATGAGAGTACAGATGTGTTAGCTATAACATCTTTTCTCATCTGTGGAAAACATCATTTCTCATCTGTAAAACATTATTTTAAAATCATATTCATGTGTTATTGGAGAAAATGGTAAGAAATTATAGGATTAAACCCTTTTAATGAATGCATATTGAATACTCTCAAAACTGTTTTAAACAACAATAAAAATATAAATTAAGACAATTTCTATAAGCTATCAGCTAATTATTAGTCAATTTTATGGTTTCCTACACATTTTTATGTTTTGGATGTCAGCAATGTTCTAAAGCTGGTCTTATATATTTAACCAATGAATAATTTGGTTACTTTATTTCCATTTCTTTTCATTGTGCCTTTCTATTTACATATACACAAAACCCTTTTTCTCATTATTATTTTCATAGGCTTTTTTACACCGTGGAAGGTTTATAAAACACAGAAGGAGTTCATCATCTGACCAGGTTACCCATACTGAAATGTCATTACTTTAGATTGTAACTCTAATTTTTTTGTTGTTGTCTTTTAAAGTGATATCATTTTACCCTACATATAATTACATACTTGAGAATAAATGCCAAATGAAATTATTTTTTTAAGTTGCCTTATACTCTTACTTGGAGGAAGTTTTTTGTTCTAAGAGTACAGGAGACCACATGGCTATTGATGAGTCCAGCATCAAACAAAAATTCTGAAATTATAATAGGATGGAAAAAGAAAAGCCTAGAATGTTTATCTGTACAAAAACTGGGTTCAAACCCTGGCTCAATGTTCCATTACTTATTAGTTGAATGACCTTCGAAAATTTCCTACCAGCTCTGAATTTTGGTTTCCTCACGGAAGTGGTGCCTACCTCATAGATGTGCCGTGCACATTAAACAGGTCAGGTGAAATGCTATTTCCTCCCAACCATGATGCAGGTGTGGTTAGATGGAGAACTGCAGGAGACACTATCCGACACCTTTACCATTTTAAAAAAAAATTTTTTTTTAATTTTTTTTTATTTTACTTTTGAGAGAGAGAGAGAGACAGAGGTCGAGAGGCGAAGGGCCAGAGAGAGAGGGAGACACAGAATCCGAAGCAGGCTCCAGGCTCCGAGCCGTCAGCACAGAGCCCGATGCGGGCTTGAACTCACGAACCGGGAGAAGATGACCTGAGCCGAAGCCGAAGTCAGAGGCTTAACCGACTGAGCCACCCAGGTGCCCCCCTGACACCTTTACCATTAAAGACAGATGATAGCAAGTTTGGGCAGAGAACTCTGACCTTAAGCCTGATGATTCCTAAATATATTCCTCATCCTTAAAGAACTCTTTTGCCAGCGTGAAAAATAAGAATCTTGGCATGAGAGTGATTTTTGCTAAGTTACTTCATGCCTCTCATCCTCAATTTTCTCATAGCAAATGGGGATAATAAAGCTACGAATTATACTCAAAGCATGGCTTAAATAAAAGGAAGCCTGATTTGTATATGCCCCCCACATAGAAGTACTCCATTCTTGAATTACTGTTGTTTTTATTATCATCCCAAAGACTACTGGTTCTCACTGGCTTTTAAAAAATGTTAAGCCCATGGGGTGCATGGGTGGCTTAGTCGGTTAAGTGTCCAACTCCCGATTTCTTCTTAAGTCGTGACCCCAGGATTGTGGGATCGAGTTCCATGTTGGGCTCCATGCTGAACGTGGAGTCTACTTCAGATTCTCTCTCTCCCTCTCTGCCCCCCCTTCCTCTCAAATAAAAACTAAATAAATAAAATTAAAAATGTTAAGTCCAGTGGGTTAGTAAAATATTTACTGAATTTCTGTATGTGTAATGGGAATTCCAACTGAGCAGTGAGAATAGCTTGGTCAGCAAAATAGAAACAATCATTAGTTTCATGGATCTTGCTCTCCACTATGAATTGCTTACAGTCCATTAACTCACCATCAAATATATCAAGACATTTTATTTTTTAAACTTTTTTAATACTTATTATTTATTTTTGAGAGAGAGAGTGTGTGTGTGTGAGTAGGGGAGGGGCAGAGAGACAGGGAGACAGAAAATCTGAAGCAGGCTCCAGGCTCTGAGCTGTCAGCACAGAGCCTGACGCGGGGCTTGAACCCATGAACCATGAGATCATGACCTGAGCCAAAGTTGACCTCTTAACCGACTGAGACACCCAGGCGTCCCTCAAGACATTTTAGAAGCAGTGTTGATTTTAATGGTTGCAAAAGCAGTACACTTAATCTCTGAAGGACCATATGGTTTCCTGGAAGGAAAAGGTAGTTTGGCCATCTGCCCAACCTCAGTGTTTTAAAGTTCACTCATTTTATTACTACTCTCAATACCTTCTTAAGGGAGAATCTCTCATTTCCTCATCACCACTTGTGTCTTCACCATCTCTCAGATCCCTTATCTCATTGCTCTTTGTTGGGCTGTCTTATCACTACCCACTGCTCCATCTAGACCACAGCTTTATCTTCTTTGTTCAACACACCATACTTACTCTTCTCGTGCCCAGGCTTCCTGGTTACTCCACTTCCTTTGCCCTTTAGCCAGACACTTTTTCCTCTGTTGTCACCTGCTAATCTCATGTTTCCCTTGAGAATCTTGCCAGTGTTAGTCAACATCCACCTGCCATTTTCTAGCTTTCCTTCTAGAGGACCTCCATCATCCCTGGCTACTTCATTGTATTTGTGACCATCACCTTGCTGTAAGTTCACAGCTACCTTTGTCTGGGGCGTGGGGTGGGGGGTGTGGTGGTGTCATTTCCTCCTTCACCTGAGTCAGTCCTCATATACAACCACACTTCATTCCTCTCCACTACCCAGAATCGTTGCCACACACTCAGGAAGTCCCTTCTCTGTTTATAACCATCTGTGCATTTCCTGACTGTGGAGCCTGCAGAACTCCTGGCTTCATTTCCAGTCTTACTCAGTCTCAACTCCACAACCTACCATTTCAACATTACACAGAGTCGTTAGTGCCTTAAATGGTTTAGCCTCTGTGAGTCTCTAGGCAGTCTCTATTCGTGCTACTTATAGCACTGGGGAAAAAAAACAGTTTATATGGATTAAGTGAGCATTTATTCTGTATGAGGCATTGTGCCAGGTATTTAATAAGCAAAATGTCAGGCAATCCTCTTAGCATCTAAGGACCCAAGAAAATCTTACAACTTTATTGGCATCCTTTCAAATGTAAGTGATTATTGCCTATTGTATTTATTTCCAGATAACCTTGTGTGTAAATCACCACGGTGGTTGTTCTAAAACTCACCAATCTTAGAACCATTAATTCTTTCTACGTTCCTCTCAACTTCTCTGCTGAATACAGAGTGCTTATTTATTTATTTATTTATTTATTTATTTATTTATTTTTATGTGAGAGATTTCTTTGTGAAAACCTTTCAAAGCTCAAAATTCTCATTTGTCCCATGGACTGAGGGACTCATGGTGGGGGGGGGGGGACCTCCTCAGGGCATGTAAATCTGGAAACATTGTAGCTTAGAGGTATTATAACTACTTTGATCATGGAGCCATGTCACCAGGTATTTTTTCCTATTATCTTTGCCCATTTCTATAATAAGTTTTGCTAACTTCAAGGTGAATCTGCTTTAATGTCGCTTTTAATTCTCTCAGTATGATCTCTAGTATTTCAGAGTGCTCGCTCTTAAATTAATTGAAGCTTGTGATTAAAAGAAAATGACCTCACTGTTATCTGAGAATTCCCTGTAATGAACTTCTCTTCTTGGTTCACATCTTTTTACCCTTCTTCTCCTTCCCCTCTCTCTCAATTCCCTTCTGTTTTTATCACTGACTATCCCACTTTCCTTCTCTCTTCAATTTTCACCTAGCTGGTTTCTTTTCTATCTGCCCGTATCTCTCCAGCTCATGTATTCATCCCTCCATTCATGCAGTCAACAAATATTTATTGTGAACTTGTAATGTGGAGGGCTCTGAAGTCACACTGCCTGACTTCAGATATTGGTGTCCTTACCTCCAAGCTCTGAGGACTTGAGCCAGCCCTCATCTGTGCAACAGAAATAATAGTAATTATACCAATAACAAGTGAGAACATCTAAGTTCGTTGTGAATGTATTACATTCGAGTGAGTTTTAAACATTTTAACTTTGTTAATTCATTCAGTCTCATAAAACACTGGGATGTTGAGACTGTCATTAATCCCATATTTTATTTATGAGGTTATATATTTTTGTAATTTGCCCCATGTCACAAAGCCACCTAGCTCCTCTGAGGGCTAAATGAGCTAATTCATGTAAAGTGCCTGGTACAGAATAAATGTGTAAAGATATTAAGTATTATGATTACTATTGTCATTTAAAATATTCCCATTTCCCTACCCAGTAAGTACTTAATGAATATTAGCTATTGTTGTGGCAATGATGAGTAAGGCTGTGCTAGGTGCCCTGGGTATAAAAGATGTCACATGTAATGGCTATATTCAAGAAGTTAACAATATATTAAAGTACTTTGAAACTCCTATTTCTTTCTCTGTAAATTTTCCTCCTCCTTTTTCTCCTTCTTGTTCTCTTCCTCCTCCACCCTTCCCTTTCTCCTCCCCTCCTCCTCCTAGTTTTTCTTCTTTGAGAGAAGTGAAGTAGGACATAAAAAGAACAGAGACTTGGGAGCCAAGATGACGTGTCAACTTCCCATCTTGGCTCCTGCTCTTCTAACTAGATGACCTTTGGCAAGTAAATTACTTTACTGTGCCTCAGTATTTTCATCCCAATAACATGGGCCAAAATTTGTCTGCCCTTTAGGGTTATTGGGAATATCGAGTGACTTAATACATGTAAAGCATTGAAAGTAGCATATAGATATGTAAAAAGTTGTACGTATATACTTTATTGATTAATATCAATTAATTATATTAAGTTTTATGTTCCCTGATCTTACTTTTAATATATTTTGTTATTTTACATTGTTTCCTTTTTTTAATGTTTGTTTCTTTTTGAGAGAGCACGCGTGGGGGAGGGGAAGGGAAAGAAGGGGAAGAGGAACCAAAGTCAGCTCTGTGCTCCCATCACAGAGCCCGACGCGGGGCTCGAACTCATGAACCGCAAGATCATGACCTGAGCCGAAGTCAGACGCTTAACTGACTGAGCCACCCAGGTGCCCCTTACATTGTTTCCTTTAAAAAAAAATTACTAGGGGCGCCTGGGTGGCGCAGTCGGTTAAGCGTCCGACTTCAGCCAGGTCACGATCTCGCGGTCCGTGAGTTCGAGCCCCGCGTCGGGCTCTGGGCTGATGGCTCGGAGCCTGGAGCCTGTTTCCGATTCTGTGTCTCCCTCTCTCTCTGCCCCTCCCCTGCTCATGCTCTGTCTCTCTCTGTCTTAAAAATAAATTTAAAAACATTTAAAAATTTAAAAAAAAAAGATTATTAGTAAAATATCAAAATATGGGGCGCCTGGGTGGCGCAGTCGGTTAAGCGTCCGACTTCAGCCAGGTCACGATCTCGCGGTTCGGGAGGTCGAGCCCCGCGTCAGGCTCTGGGCTGATGGCTCAGAGCCTGGAGCCTGTTTCCGATTCTGTGTGTCCCTCTCTCTCTGCCCCTCCCCCGTTCATGCTCTGTCTCTCTCTGTCCCAAAAATAAATAAACGTTGAAAAAAAAATTTTTTTTTAAATTACTAAATTACAGTCATTTTAAATTCCCTACTACCAATCATATTTCCTTTAAAATAATGGCTCACATTTTTAAAAAAGGTTTATTACCTCTGCTCTGTTAGATTTTTCTTTTGTTTCTTTGATCATATGATTATGTACCTGAAATCTCTGTCCAGCCTGTTGCTTTGGAAAATTTCCGAGCAGCACTTTAACTTTCCTAGATCTGTCAGTTTCATTCTGCTTCTAAATCCTTAAATGTGTTAGGCACACTCTCTTGTTTGCTTGGTTCTGTCTCTGAACGTACTTTCCTCAGCAAATTCTGAAATGCTCAATGTCAGTTTTAGGAAAGAATTGTACAGAGTGATGATTTTTCTGTCTATGTGATTTGTATACATTATGAGCAAGATACGCTATTTGTCACTTAAGTTGCTGAATGAAAAATTACTGAGTGAAGAGAGTCAGAAACATATCTCATTTGGATGTCTCGTAGTGGCCATTATTTGAGGAGTATAACCAAAATCCCAAAGGAACACCAAGAAGTTCATCAGTCTCTTCCACTCTAAAGTGATACCACGTTTTGGGGCGCCTGGGTGGCTTAGTTGGTTAAGCGTCTGACTTCGGCTCAGGTCATGATCTTGTGGCTTGTGGGTTCAAGCCCCACGTGGGGCTCTGTGCTGATGGTATAGAGCCTGCTTGGGATTCTCTCTCTGTCCCTCTCTCTTTGCCCCTTCCCCACTTGGCTGCTCTCTCTCAAAATAAATATATTAATTAAAAAAATATTTAAAGTGATATCACATTTGGGCAGAATCCTTTTGGGCATGGAGGAGCTAACTCATGGCAGGATTAATGGGATATCAAGTCTGATCATCACTATGTACAGTGTGGCTGGTCAAGCGCTAATATGTTTTGCCCAAAGGAATGGGATGGCAGTGAGGGGTGGAGGCAGGACTGTAACAGAATCAGAACGCTTTCCATATTCCCCAAAACAAAAACTTGCTTTTGGAGGGCTTTGTCTTAAGTTCTGCACTGATATTCTCCATTTATTGCTTGGGATTTCATTTCTGGCAAGAGCTGAAGCTCTATTTAAGTATAACTCTGTCAGTACTATTGCTAAATTCTAATACACCTGCATAGTCTCTTTATGATAAAAATTATTTTTTTGAATTTTTTTAATACTTATTTTTGAGACAGAGAGAGACAGAGCATGAGCGGGGGAAGGGCAGAGAGAGAGGGAGACACAGAATCTGAAGCAGGCTCCAGGCTCTGGGGTTGTCAGCACAGAGCCTGATGCGGGGCTCAAACTCACACACTGTGAGATCATGACCTGAGCTGAAAGTTGGGCACTTAACTGACTGAGCCACCCAGCACCCCTATCATAAAAATAATTTAGATTAAACTGCCAGCATTTGACCTCACAGAATCATTTGGATTATTACCCAAGACCCCAGTTTTCTAGGCCAGTGTTTCACAAAATGTCGTCAGTGGACTATTTGAGCACTACCCCAGGTAAGTGAAACGTTTTTATGGACAGTAATGTTTGAGAACTTGCATAGGCACCTGCAAAATAAACTGGAGGCCAATGAGCTTTAATGGCCTTATATTTAATTTGATAAAACATGTGAGAAAAAAAGTAAATCTTAGTACCCCAATATGCCTTCAAAGAATCAGAATGATATTTGTGGTATAGTTTTACACATAAGCATAGTTATCCCTCTCTTATTATTTGCTTGGAACCACCAAGTTAAAACATAAAAACTACTGGCGAATCTGAAAGAACTAAGTTATCAATCCGTTGCTTCATCCATGTAAATACTCCTAATGGTTTACTTTGTAAACATTATCCTCAACCAGTATCGCAAAATGCATGTCACTGAATCATTAGGGATTAGAGTTAGTGCAACTTAATTTCTATACCTGGAGAACAATTTAAATATAAAAAAAAAAAACCTATGACATCTGACTTCTAAACACTTCCTGTATTTCATATTTTCTATCCCTTTGATTTCACTCATTTGGAATATGACCTTGCCTCCTACCCTAGAGAGCATCTTCAATGATGTTTCTCTCTCCTGGGGGTGGGGGTGGGGGGGTGGAGGGAGTGGTTGTGGCAACAATGGTTGCCACGGAGTTTATTTGGTAATGAATCAAATACCATTTTGTGGCGTTTTAACTCTTATTCTTATAAACTGATGTTTACCATTGTGTTTTAAACATTTTATGTGTTTGTATCTTATCTCCCTAACTAGCTGACCACCTCTTTATATCCCCAAAGGAGCCCAGCAGAATGTCCCAAACACAATAGATGCTCAGTGAATACTTAGTGGTTTGAGATCTATTCAATTTTAGCAGTTAAAGAGGAAAGAAAAGAATCAACTGTGCTGCAGATTACATGAAGAACTAAAGACAAGTTTAAGTTCACTGAGTTAGGATCGCTACTGTAACAATCTTTTATATTTAGAGGGAATCCCTGTAGGGTAATAGAATTAAAGTAATGTATTTCTCTCTCCCTTCCAAAGCCTTTAGAAATATGGGCACTCAGACAGAAAAATTACTTTGTATTAATGCATTTATTACCCTTCTATAAAAAATGTATATGTATACACACAAACTTACATATAATATACACACACAGAGATACATATTCACACCTGTGCAATTACAGTAGCTTTTAATAGTGGAGAGAGAATGTAATTGACTTTAGTCTTTGGTTTTGCAGCTGAGATTGGAAAAGTTCCAAAGCACTTATGGGGCTCTGCTGCCTTAAACAGGCTACCCTGCCATATGGCAGTTTTACTGTGGTGGTTTAGTTATAATTGATTTATATTAGATTATGATCATATACTTGGTAGTCCATTAACAAAGTGACTAAGCTGGACATGGTCCTGTGTAAGTGACTATTGCGCCTGTATAAGATCCAAAGATTTTGTTTCTAGTTTTCAGTTTCAGTCTTTGTTTCGGTCTCTTCAGTTATGTTTTTCGATCTCAAACTTTTATTCCGGGGAAATGCTATACAGTAGACCTATATCCTGAATCACTTTGCTTTCAGGCTGACGGAGGGTTCTGCTGACAGCCTTTGGTTTTCAGTCCAGCATTCAGCAGCAGCTAGTTCTCAATTACTCGTGTTGACAAGCATCAGGAAGTATGTAAAGCCACTATGAATTAAGTCACTTAATGTCAACCAACAGTTTAAAATGGTGTCAACATTTTAAACTGAGATGCCACTGGGCAACAAATTTAGAAGATTTGTGATTTGCCTCCTTTTTTCATTTTCCCTTTCTTTTCCCATCTCTTCATGTCAATGGTAAGTTTAAAAAAAAAAAGATCAAGAAGCAACCAGCATAAAACCCCTTATATATTAAAAAAAAAAAAAAAGGACTCGGGGCGCCTGGGTGGCGCAGTCGGTTAAGCGTCCGACTTCAGCCAGGTCACGATCTCGCGGTCCGTGAGTTCGAGCCCCGCGTCGGGCTCTGGGCTGATGGCTCGGAGCCTGGAGCCTGTTTCCGATTCTGTGTCTCCCTCTCTCTCTGCCCCTCCCCCGTTCATGCTCTGTCTCTCTCTCTCCCAAAAATAAATAAAACGTTGAAAAAAAAAATAAAAAATAAATAAAAAAAAAGGACTGCATATAAAATATAGATAACTTCTTATAATCTAGTTTTTAGTAAATCATTATTAGCTACTAGCTAATACTCAATTACATAATACTTTGCAAACCTAATAGGTGAATAAATATTTAAAATCAAGGCGATTAAAACAATCTTATGATTAGTTGAGTGTATAAATGATCATATGGGAGAATGTGGCTTTAAAAATATCCATCCTGGATGAATACCCCTTTTGTCAATTCAAACAGAGCACTTTCAGCTTCTTCTTTTTCTTTCTCTCTTTTTTTTTTGTCTCAGCTCTCTGGGTCTATTGCCCTCAGGGGAACCCACCTCCTGAGCATGTGGGTTTCTCCGAAGCACCTCATTCTGTGATTCAGTACTCTGTACCAATTCAGTCAAAATAAAAGAACGTCCATATAAGCAAATAAAATGTGGATTTAATACAAAGTTCCTGATTTATTGAAAAACATTGGCTAAAAGTACTTCATTTCTTTTACTGCTGCAATAAAGTGATTTTACAGTTAGTAACATATAACTTCCAGGAGTGACAAATTTGGTACTTAAAAAATATTTAGGCTAAAAAAAAAAACCTGTCACTTCTACTAAGTCATTTTTAGAGCATAATCATTTTAATTCTTCCCTCTCTCTAATTTTATAACCAGGAGACAACCTTTCCAAGGAAAATCCCTAACCTCTTGTAAAGAACCTTTCTGCTTCTTATTGTTACGATTCTCAACCAGTGAGTAGCGAAGTTATGATTGACCTGGAAATTAGGAAACACTTGGGTGCTTCTTCTTAGTACCCTGTGCACATAATAAATAAACACCATCAATTTCAAACAGCTTGAATGTACAAGTCTAACATAAAGCCTTTGATTGTTAGCAGAGATTAAGTGTTTGAACTGCTCAGTCCTTGTGATTTGCTGAGGAAATATTAAGTGTCCAGTCATAATACTGTAGCCAAAGAAAATTTGCAAGTGCCCAAAGATTTAAGCTGAGGAAGAAACTGGCCTAGATTTAAGATAATTCTGGATACGCATGGTTAAAAATTTCATGAAACTGGAAGGGTATGTCTGGAAGTCATTAGCAAATACTTTTTCACACAAATAAGTGGTGAAACAAAATTGTTCAGCCACGGTTAACTTTCAATAGCGAGTTTCTACCGGTTTGTTGATTGATTTCGAGAAATGTCTGCTATCTTCCAAGGCAGCTTTCAATTTTCCCATTTAATTTTGGAATTTATTTTTAAAAAATCTAGAGCTTCAAAAACCAAGCCTTGAAAAGATAAATTATTAAGGAGGTAGTGCTCAGAATGAGGTATCTATCATAACTACTTAATGGGGCTTTATAAAACAATGCCTAGCCAGACCTTTAGAGTCAGAACTTCATGGAATGGCTTTGGAGATCTTGGTGTTTTTGGAGACCTCTATACAAGATGTTGATGTGTGCCTAAGAGTCAGAAGGCTGTGTCAAATCCTTATGCTGGCTAATGCCAGGCACACCATTTTGAACAGCACATGTGCCTTTTAGTTGCTCTTAAAATGGTTCTCCTCGGGGCGCCTGGGTGGCGCAGTCGGTTAAGCGTCCGACTTCAGCCAGGTCACGATCTCGCGGTGCATGAGTTCGAGCCCCGCGTCAGGCTCTGGGCTGATGGCTCGGAGCCTGGAACCTGTTTCCAATTCTGTGTCTCCCTCTCTCTCTGCCCCTCCCCCGTTCATGCTCTGTCTCTCTCTGTCCCAAAAATAAATAAAAACGTTGAAAAAAAAAAAATTAAAATGGTTCTCCTCAAAGCCGTTTGATTGCTTTCACCATACTCCCCCTCCTCCTCCTCACGGCACATACTGTCCTTTAAGTTAGCAGGTTGCACAAGTTTCTCTCTTCTCCTAACCCACTGGAAGCACTGTGGCATGGGGGTCTTGTGTGCCTCACTTCCCCTATTATCACCGGTGATTAGCATAGGGTTTGACCTCTAATCGGCAGTTGATCAATATTTGAGTCAATGAAGGCAGAACTTGACATTGCTTCTTGGCATTTAAAAATATGCCTTTTAGGGGCGCCTGGGTGGCTCAGTCAGTTAAGCACCTGTTCTTGATTTCGGCTCAGGTCATGATCTCATGGTTCACGAGATTGAGCCCCGTGTGGGACTCTGTGCTGACAGCTCAGTGTCTGCTTGGGATTCTCTCTCTCTGTCTCTCTCTCTTTCTGTCTCTCTCTCTCTGCCCCACTCCTGCTTGCATACTCTCTCTCTCTCTGTGTCTCAAGATAAGTAAATATTTATAAAAATAAAGTAAAAATATGTTTTTTAAAATTAGCATGCTCAGGTAGTGATTCTGTTGAAGAGTCGGGTGGGGGTGGTTATAGGGAGAGTTTGGGGCCTGGGAAGATGGTCACTGTAATCGCTATAGCTTTCACATGTGGGTCCCATCCCAGGGCACAGGACACAAGGCATCTTTGCGTGAAACCCTGTGACATTCCACAGGTCAGTAAGAACTGAAGTCTGTACAAATAGGTGTGAACTCTCCATTCGGTCTTTATTTGTGCTTACGGTGATGAATTCATACTTGTTTAAAATTTTTTTTAAGTTTATTTATTTATTTTGAGAGAGATAAAGCACAAGTGGGGGAGGGGCAGAGAGGGAGAGAGGGAATCCCAAGCAGGCTCTGCACTGCCGGCACAGAGCCCGACATAGTGGGGGCTCAAACTCACAAAACTGTGAGATTGTGACCTGAGCCAAAACCAAGACTTGGACGCTTAACCAACTGAGTCACCCAGATGCCCCGAAACTTTTTACTCTACGTGGAAAAACTGGGAATTTTTACTTTTAATAAAAATATAATGAAGTGACTGATGAAAGTATTCTTCAATATGATATATTTTCAGCTAGCAGTGGGTTTTTGGTACATTTTCCAAGAACCTGGGAAATTGGTTAACTTGCATTTAATATCGAACTATAATAAAATAATTTCAGTCAGCTGATTTCTTTCTGATGACCATCGTATAAGCAGGGAATTAAAGACTGTCTACCATAAGATTACCAAATTAAATGGCATTTTGTGAGTCGAAGAAGTAAAATGTTTTTACAGAAGTGTATGCAATGATTTTCGAAAATTTTCTTATGACATAGCTATTAGTGATGATCTTAAAAATTATAGCATAGCAATGATTATGTGCACTTATAATGGCTGCCCCATTGTACGAAAGTGGAAACTTCGGCCCAAATAATTTATGTGACTTTCTCAAGGTTATATAACTAGTTGGGGCAGATCTGAAGCTAGAAAACTGGATCTCTAATGTACTTAAAGAATTTCCATCGAACCACTACTCTTGAGTTTCCTGTCTGGGTCATTCAGGATTAAAGGTTATAGTCATCGCTTCTTTCCTTAAAGCACAATACACTTAGCTCAATAATGAGAGTTGTTTAATTAATTTTGGATCCAGAGGAAATGAATTCTTTAAATAATAACTTGGAACTCTGATCCAAATTTGCAAAGTAACAATGAGTCATTTGACATAATTCTAATACATTGTTTTCCTAATTAGACATCTTCCATTTAACTGCTGTTGAACATGGGAATTGAAGTCCGCACACCTCAGTGCAAGTGTCAGCCCTCAGCCCTGTACTTCCTAGCGGTGTGGTATTGAATAATGGCTTTAGTTTTTCTAGTGTAATGTTTCATTTTTTAACATAAACTGTCACTTAAAGCTGACTTGAAGGTTGAATGATAATGTTTGTTGAAATGCTTATGTAAACTATATTGTTAAAATACTATGCAGATGTTTTAAAAATCTACGTTTCTCCCTATCTGTCTTATTGTGTAAGAGTGGAATGTGTCAAAAGGACTTACTGTCCTCTACTCTCCTCATGGCCTGGTGACACTCTACTCACACCTGTAGACGCCAGAGTGAGGGATAGCTAAAATAATAAGCCTCCCAATGGTCCTGATTACTTGTGAGAATGATCAAGGTGGGTTGGGAGCAGAGTTTTGTCCCTTACTTTTATAGTTTGAGGCTTCTTGATGATAGAAAACTTTATGCTTTTGTGAGATCGGACATAAATAAGAATCCCCTTTAGGGACACCAGTGGATTCCCAAGCCTTATCCCTGTGAATATTAACTCTGTAATGGAGAAGGTCTTTCCTGGAGCTCAACGAAAACAACATTCTCAGTTTTGTCCCCCAAAGCATGTCACTGAGAATGAAGAAGAAACCCAAGATCACAAATGCACTGTTTTTCTTTTTTTCTGGTTGGTCTTCATAGTTCAGCAATATGTAGCCTGGAAAAATATGGAGACCTTTTTGACAGGAAGTTAACTTTTCTATTATAGTGGTGTTCTCAGAACCATACAATCTGAAATACTGTGTCGTGTTCTTAGCTGACATAATGGTGAAGTCTCTTGGGTGCTTCATCATACTCTGAGGTTAGTTTTACACTTACTCAATTTTAGGATCCTTAGATTGAAGTTAACATTCAGATTGATATGTGGAAGCTAGTATCATTGTGAGGAAACTAACAAAGGCTCTTGCTTACTTTTAAAAAAGAACTGTTATTTTAATTTTCCCCAATATGTCATTTTTTTGATACTATAAAATTTGGGGGGGTATGTTTTAAATTCTTTTTTAACATTTATTTATTTTTGAGAGACAGAGAGAGGCAGAGTATGAGCAAGGGAGGGGCAGAGAGAGAGGGAGACACAGAATTCGAAGCAGGGTGCAGGCCCTGAGCTGTCAGCACAGAGCCCCACGCGGGGCCCGAACTCAGAAACCGCAAGATCATGACCTGAGCCGAAGTCGGACGCCCAACCGACTGAGCCACTCAGGCGTGGGGGGGGGGGGGGGGCAGGAAGGTTTTAAAAAATGTAGATGGTACGCTCTTCCAGATCCCTATTCTGTGCCTTACACATAGAAGGTAATGGCCAAAAATGTTTTCTTTCTTCTAAGCCACTTAAATAATGTGGTAATTTCTATAGTAATTAGTTTTAAGATAAATGTGACTTAATTTGAGCCTATGTGATGAGTGAAATAGTTAATGCTAGCATTCTTGAAGCACAGTGGCTTCGAGTCAGACATTATGAACAAGGAGGAAATTGTTAGAAGTACTTGTTGCTTTTCTCTTTTGGCAATCCATTGGCTCCATTGTTATTGGAAATAAAGGAATGTTTTACACTTCTGGAGGTAAAAGCCATTAGAAGTTTATTTGTCTGACAGAATCTACGGCATTGCTTTTCTGTAACCTGAAGATATAGGGTTAAACATGTTTACAGACACCCGTGACTGCATGCTTGGTGGGCTTTTTTTGGAATGACAGCTAGTACTTTGCCAGTCCCGTAATGTAAAATTCAACCAATTCTTGTATATATCGGATATCCAGATTGTTTTAGTCTCCTTTTGTTTCAAAGCTGCTTTTATTACAGTGCATAAATCAAAGTTCTGCCATGTTGGTGAGTCGCTTGAATCCCCCATTGAGCATTAAATAGTGTGGTAGGTAACCACAAGCTGTAAGCTCAGTTATTACCGTGATAATCTTTTGAGAGTGGATGATTATGGTAGCACATTGTTTTCTTGTCAATGGCTGTCTCATAGGTAGCTGCTCAGAGCTTCATTTGACTCATGTAAATTTTAAATTCTGTTTCATGGTTTGCAGGGGAGCAGGGAGCAGCCATCTATCTTATGCCCAGCTCTCTGAACCGCATGGTGTTTGGAAGAAAAGAGCAATATTTATCCAGAGAGCAGTGATACCTTATCTAATTTGCCACTTCTTTCTCCCTTTCAGAATCATTTCATCTTCCTATGCCTGCATTCATGCACATATCTTCCACTTACACGGCAGTTATATTGCACACTCCTGCACCTCCTAATATAGCTCTATCTCAACAATCTCAGGGATTGTGCCAGTATGATCGCAGATTCCAGGTGTATGTGTTCCCTCAGAGAAAGTAAGTTATGTGGGATTCAATTTCTATTCTTTCTTCTTATTTGAATCCTTGCTATCAACTAAAGTTTTGTTTTTCTCTTTGATCAGCAAGGATTTATGGAGCTCATGCAATGGGTATGTGCTAGACATTCTAGCACTAGACTAGAAGGCAAAAAAACCAAAACAATTAAAAAAAGCATATTCTGGGGGGAAAAGCATATACTGCAAAAGTTTTGAAAAGGGTCCTTTTGGGGGAAAAGAAACATTTTCATGAATCATAACTGCACGCAATTAATGAATGATGACACTATGGGATTACATTCCCCGAGAATTCAGTTCAAAAAATGAGTGGAAGCAAAGGTCAAAGTAAAAGACCTCTGGGAGAACATATTACCTCATACTTTCAATGTAAGAAGAATATGTTTAAACACCTGGGCTGTGTTGCTTCCTTTCATTTTCATCATGGGCTTTGCCATTCTGGTAGTCAGCGAGGGCTGCCATACCAAAATACCGTAGACAAGGTGGCTTAAATTCATTTTCTCACATTATTGCAGGCTGGTAATCTGAGATCAGAGTGCCCCATGGTTGAGTTCTGGTGAGGGCTCTCTTTCTGGCTTGCAGAAGACCATATTCTTGTGTGCTCTTATGGCCTTTCCTCAGAATGAGCAAGTCCAGTGAGAAAATGCTCTGATTTCTCTCCCTCTTCTTGTAAGGACACCAATCTTATCAGATAGAACCCTACCCTTATGAACTCTTTTAACCTTAATGACTTCCATACAGTCACTATCTCCAGACACCGTGACGTTGGGAGTTAAGGCTTCAACACATGAATTTTGGAAGGACACAGTTCCGTCTATAGCAGCTGCTGGTGGATCTGCCCAGAGAATGGCATCCATATAGTAAGAAGGGGTCTTAAGTAAGCAAGTAAGCATTTAGTTGTTGCTCAGATAAGAAGCACATTGCACAGATTTGTCAGCTTTTGTCTTGTTTCACTAAATTTTATTTTATGTATTTTGAGGCTGTGCTATTAAGTGCATGCAAGTCAATTTTTGTTTCCTGGTGAAGTATTACTTCAATAATCAACTTATTACTCTCTTTATCCTTAAAAATGATTTATTTGCCATAACTCTGTTTATTCTGATATAGTATTTTTCTTGTAGAATTTCTCTGTTCCTTAGCCTTTTTTTAAAAACAGAGTTCCTTAACCTCTGCCTCTTCCCTGCTTGTGCTCACTCACTTGTCTCTCTCTTTCTCTCTCTCTCACTCTCAAAATAAGTAAACATTAATTTTTTTTTTTAAGGAGCACCTGGGTGACTCAGTTGGTTAAGTATCTTAACCTTGATTTCAGCTCAGGTCATGATCTCACTGTTCATGAGATTGAGCCCCATGTTGGGCTCTGCTCTGGGTGTGGAGCCCCCTTGGGATTCTCTCTCCCCCTCTCTTGCCCCTTCCCTGCTCATGCTGGCATGCATTCTCTCTCTGAAAATAAATAAATAAACATTTAAAAGATTAAAAATAAAATGAAACAATTTATTTTTTTGAGCAGTTTGGCAATGGTGAGTAAAGTTGCTCTAAATACCTGCTATGGATTGAATGTTTGCTCCCCACACCCCATTCATTTGTTGAGATGGTAACACCAAGGTGATGGTATTAGGAGGTGTAGGACCTTTGGGAGGTGATTCGAGGATGAGGCTGGAGCTTTACTGATTGGGATTAGTGCCCTTATAAAAGAGACCTCGGGGAGCTAGCTCATCCCATCTTTTAGGTGCGGTTACGGTGAGAAGACAACCATCAGTGAGGAAATGGGCCATCACCAGGTACCAGGTTAGCTAGTGATTTGTTCTTTGCCTTCTCATCTTCCAGAAATGTGAGGAATAAATGTTTCTGGTTTTTAAGCCACCCAGTTGATGATATTTTTGTTATAGCAGCCTGAACAAACTAAGGCAACATCCATGTGTAGGTTTTTGAATGGACATAAATTTTCACCGCCGTTGGGTAAACACCAAGGGGTGTGATTGCTGGATTGTCTGGTAAGAGTATGTTTCGTTTTGTGAGAAACTGCCAAACTGCCTTCCAAAGTGGCCGTACTATACTCTTTCCCCACTAGCAACGAATGAGAATTCCTGTTGCCAGTACTTGGTGTTGTCAGTGTTCCAGATTTTGGCCATTTTAACGGGTGTGCAGTGGTGTCTCGTGATTTTAATTTGCATTTCTCTATGACATACGGAGCACCTTTCCATGTGCTTACTTGCCAGCTGTATGTGTTCTTTCATAAGGCCTCTCTTAAAGCCTTTGGCTCATTTTTAAATCGGGTGGTTTGTTTTCTTATTGTCAGATTTTAAGACTTGTTTCTATATTTTAGATAACTACCTTTATCAGGTATGTCTTTTGCAAACATTTTCTCTCAGTCTGTGGCTTCTCTTATCTTTCTCTTGACATTGTCTTCTGCACAGCAGAAAATTTTAATTGTGATGATCATTTGCCTTAAAGTTCCTTATTCTAGATGTGCCTCCTGAATTTAGTATACGGGCAGATTTTTTAAAACATTTAAATTCAGATTCTTGGTCTATTAACTGGGTATTTCTTGTTTGCATTTATTGCGATTATAGGCCTACTTTTATTTATTTCTACCTTACAATTTTGTATATTATTGATTATTAGATCCTTTTATACAGTCTGTTCAAAACTTATATTTTTGGTCAGATGCTTAAAAATTCACTTTTTTTCTTTTAGTAACTTGGGAGATGCGAATTTTTTATTTCTATTTTTTTAGTGGTTTCTTTTCAATGCTTATCTTGATACTTAAAGGTCAAAGTCCACCATTAATTAACATCCATGTCCTTTTTCCAAACAAAGCAAATGCTTTAGAATTCTTTAATCTCCAAGACACTTATTTTACGTTACCTTGTTGTTTGTATCTTAGAAATGTACTATTTTTGGGGCGCCTGGGTGGCGCAGTCGGTTAAGCGTCCGACTTCAGCCAGGTCACGATCTCGCGGTCCGTGAGTTCGAGCCCCGCGTCGGGCTCTGGGCTGATGGCTCGGAGCCTGGAGCCTGTTTCCGATTCTGTGTCTCCCTCTCTCTCTGCCCCTCCCCTGTTCATGCTCTGTCTCTCTCTGTCCCAAAAATAAATAAACGTTGAAAAAAAAATTAAAAAAAAAAGAAAGAAATGTACTATTTTTGTTTTTTGTATGAAATATTTCTTTAAGCCTATTCTGCTTATTTTACTTTGGTTCCTTGTTCACTCACTATTGGTTTTTGCATGTTACACCTTTAATTTCTTATATTAAAAAAAAATTTAATGTTTATTTATTTTTGAGAGAGAAAGAGAGAGAGAGAGAGAGAGAGATTGAGAGAGACGGAACATGAGTGGAGGAGGGAAGGAGAGAGAGGGAGACACAGAATCCAAAGCAGGCTCCAGGCTCTGAGCTGTCAGCCCAGAGCCCAATGCAAGGCTTGAACTCACAAGCCACAGGTTCATGACCTGAGCTGAAGTCGGATGCTCCACCAACTAAGGCACGCAGGCGCCCCCTTTAATTTCTTATTCTTGAAAGAAATTAGTAGTTCCCTTTGCAGTATTCTCTAAATAGTAAACCCTCAGCCCCTTCTAGCAACAACCCCCCCCCCCATCTTTATTTGGCCTTTGCTCTTGAGTATACATTGGCTATGTTAAAGTTTATGTTGACCTTTTATTTCTCACAGAATTTGAAGATATTAGTCTCTTACTTTCCGGCTTCTTTTCTTGCTGTTGGAGAGATTCATTTTTACATTGATTGTCATTCTCTTGCATGTCATCTGTCTTTTTTATTTGGTTACTTTTAAATCTTCTTTTTGACTCTGATGTTATGCAGTTTCACATGACTTGGGTAGGCATGGCTTTATTTCTTCTTTTATGATATGTTTTGCAAATATGATGATTCATTTCATTTAGCAATTACAGAAGAATTCTAGCTGTTATGTCTGTAACTATTTATTTTCCTCTATTCTCTTTATTCTGTTTTCTTGGAACTTGTTAGAAATATGACCTATTTGTTTTGCCCTCTAAGTATTTTCATAATGTTATTTTTTACCAGTTCTCCTTTCTGCAGTCCAGTTAATGGTTTAATTTTCCCCTGAGGTTTTAATTTAAATTCATTCATTTCTAGAAATACAATTTTTTTTTCAAATCTATTGTTTTTTTTGGGGTTTTTTTTTAAATTTTTTTTTAACGTTTATTTTTGAGACAGAGACAGAGCATGAATGGGGGAGGGTCAGAGAGAGGGAGACACAGAATCTGAAACAGGCTCCAGGCTCTGAGCTGTCAGCACAGAGCCTGACGTGGGGCTCGAACTCACGGACCGCGAGATCATGACCTGAGCCAAAGTCGGCCGCTTAACCGACTGAGCCACCCAGGCGCCCCGTCAAATCTGACTATTGTTTTAATAGTGATTTATTTTAACACTGTGGAGTTTTTGATTACTTCTTTTACACCAGTATTTTAGATATACCTTTTTTTTCTTTTAAGGTGTAATTATTTTTGTTTAATTTTTTAATGTCTATTTTTGAGAGAGAGACAGACAGACTGTGAGCAGGGGAGGGGCCGAGAGAGAAGGAGACACAGAATCTGAAGCAGGTTCCAGGGTCTGAGCTGTCAGCACAGAGCCTGATGTGGGGCTCGAACCCACGGACCTTGAGATCATGACCTGAGCTGAAGTCAGACACTTAACCAACTGAGCTACCCAGGCGCCCCTAGATAATACTTTTTAAAAGATACTTATTTTTAGTCTTTATCCACTACTTTTTAATCAGTTTCCTCAACTGTGAAAGAAGATCGTTGTACCCAATCGTTGAGTTACCATGGGCATTAAATGAATGAGTACATGACATGTCCTTAGAATAGAGTGCGTGACACAGAGTAATTCCTCAATAAATATTGGCTTATCTTAGGGGACTTCATCTGTGGAAATCCTGGATGGGTTTAGGAACACATCTTTCCAGAACAGGTTTTATATTTGCTTTTGTCAGCTGCCCTAAGGATACTACCAGCTTGCCTATTTTTGGTCCCAATTTACCAGAGGTAGTTGGGGTTCCTAAGATGAGATAGTATAAATTCTAGCCCTCAACCCTGATGAACCATTGCTAATACACTCCCAGGAATATATGTATTTTACTACCTAAAGCCCAGGTCAGGATAAACAAATTTCCCTAGCAACTATATAAATTGGTAAATGTAGCCTATGGAAGGGCCTGGCTGCATGAAATGGCCTCAGTTCCAACTCCCCTCATCATGTGGGCCTACAGCATTAATTGTTAACTGCATGTGGCCATAAATGCCCTGGGTAATGGAGCACAGAGTCCAGCAACCTGCCTACAGACTGTGGTGGCTTCAGTCCAGAGGTGACTGCCTTTCGTTGTTGTTGTTTTTGTTTTTGAGAGTGGGAGTAAACAAAATCAGATGTGCATTTTAGAAAGATCACCATTATAGCCCCCTTGTGATGGAGTGTAGGCCTAGATGACGGAAGGGAGGAAACAAAAGCGATAGTCTGGTAAAAAATGGTGAGACCTTGAAACAAGTTAGAAGCAGAGACTGAGGAGATGGGGGAGCAAGTAGAGACTGTAAGAGAAGCCTCAGGGCTTTGTTAATGATTTTGAGCTCAGTGGCAACAGATAAGAATATTGAGTAAGAAAATGTGGAATACCCAGTGAAAAGTACCCTGTAGGACTCTGATACTTAAGGAAGGATCAGGATAAGAGGATCCAGCCAAAGAGACTGAGAAGAGACAGTCAGAATGACAGGAGGAAAAAGCAGGAGGGGACGTGATTTAAGCTTCTTTTCATAAAAATTTAAGGCATTACTGGTGAATTATGACTTCTGCTGACCATCTATTTGACTAAATGTGGCCTGATTTAGATACTGGAGCAAGTTCAATAACACAGAGATCCATCACCTGAGCTTGGGACGATTCACATGAAAAGCTGGCCAGGAATGAGAAAATGGAGGCATCTTTTTAAAAGCTTTTCAGAAATGGATCTTTCTGATTGTCGTTTTCCTTCTGCCTGACTCATAATCCTACTTTCAGAATTGAGAAGGCGATAATCTCCTGAGAAGTCACTTGAACCTTCGGGAATGGGCTCTGCTACCCAGTAAGCACCTTACTGATGTCTAGTCCTAATATTTTAGTGTTGCTACTTGACATATAGTGTGTAACTTTTATGAATATATGTATTTTAAATGACTGATCTTTGAACTTAACTTGTGAAATGTTCTGAAAAGAAGTTGCTGTGTGTGTGTGTGTGTGTGTGTGTGTTGATCTGGCTCATTAAGGAGTCCAGGCTTCTTTTTTTTTTTCTTCCAGAACTTGAGAGGGTGGAAATGTTTTTGTTCTTGGTAAACTGTTCCTAATAACCATTCTTAATAGCTCTTTTTCCAAGACATTTGGTTCTATTTTCAGAAGGAGAGGAATGTCATAGTCTTTTTGAGCTGCTATAACAAAATGCCACAGACTAGGTGACTTACAAACAACACAAATTTGTTGCTCACTGTTCTCGAGGCTACAAGTTCAAGCTCAGAGTGGCAGCATGGTGAGGTGAGGGCCCTCTTCTGGGTCACAGACCTGCATGGTGGAATGGGCTACAGAGCTCTATGGGATCTCTTTTATAAGAGCATAATCCCATTCATGAGGGCTCCACCCTCATTACCTAATCACCTCCTAACAGCCCCACTTACTAACACCATCACCTTTGGAGGTTAGAATTTCAACATGAATTTTGGGGAGATAACAACTTTTAAACCATAGCAAGGAAGGGATGTTAGTTTTTGAGCCCAAGTGAGGATCCTTTACTAGCAACTCTAAACTGCACAGAAAAAAAAAAAATTCATTTATTGAAATTTGCATCCTGTAAGGAATATTTAAATTGAATTAAGTGGACGCATATCAATGTAGAAAAGTTTCGGTCTCAGGCTGCTGACGTAAGACAAAGCTCACAAAAGACTGATGTAAACAACAAGATGACAGTTCATTTATTTGCAATGTCTGTGAGAGGGACCAAAGATTCATGTTTGACTTTCCATTTTGTTTCCTCTCTGTTAGAAAGCTAGGTGGGGCTGGGGCGCCTGGGTGGCGCAGTCGGTTAAGCATCTGACTTCAGCCAGGTCACGATCTTGCGGTCCGTGAGTTCGAGCCCCGCGTCAGGCTCTGGGCTGATGACTCAGAGCCTGGAGCCTGTTTCCGATTCTGTGTCTCCCTCTCTCTCTGCCCCTCCCCCGTTCATGCTCTGTCTCTCTCTGTCCCAAAAATAAATAAACGTTGAAAAAAAATAATTAAAAAAAAAAAAAGAAAGCTAGGTGGGAAACCAGATTATACAAAGAACGTGTAGCAAGGTGGTGATCAAACTTAGTGATTGAGTTACACAAGGCTAATATTTAGTTGTACTAGCTTTTGAGGGTCTTTGTCTATTCATAATTAGTATATGTGTGCAAGTCGGATGAAGTGCTCATGATGGCTTGTCAAGTACCTCTCCTCTTGTTTTTTTGTTTGTTTCTGTAGCTGATTAAATCACTTTCTAAAAGATTTTTTAATTTATATGTAATACGTTATATGGTACATTTAAATGTTCATTTATATACATTGTCTTAGACACTAAAATACCAGTTACATGATGCTCTAGAAGGGAGATTAGGAAATGTTTTCTGTATGAGGGTAGATAATAAATATAAATTCTGCCACTGTTGTGCGATAGCAGCCATAGGCCATTTGTAAGTGAATGGGCAGGACTGTACCCAATAAAACTTTATTTATCAAAGCAGATAGTGGGACGGATTTTACTAACAACCTCCGTTCTAGGACAGTGTCTGGCATATAGGAATTAAAAAACAAAACAAAACCCATAATGGAATGAATGAATCAAGATATTGTTACCAGATCCATCATCATCATCGACTACATGTGTCCAGGAATTATCAAGTATGTGGCTCTGTGCTAAGTGATCCATGAGCACTTTCTCATTCAATTTATTTGTCAGTCCTACAAAGTCTATCAGTTTTGGCTGCATGTGAACAAAATCCCCAAACAGCATGGCTTATATAAGAAAGGATTTTATCTTCTTAAATGTATATGGAGTTTAGTGTAAGCAATCAATCCAGTTTGTGGACAGCTGTAGAATTATAAGGCATCTGGGTTCATTCTGTTTTGTTGTTCTCCCATCTTCATCTGTGCATTTCCATCTCGAGGGCAAAATAGCTGCTCATACCCAGTCATCACCACATATGATTTCAGCCATAAGAAATAAAAACAAATGAAAGAAAGAAAGAAAGAAAGAAAGAAAGAAAGAAAGAAAGAAAAAGAAAGGGAGGAAGGGAGAGAGAGAAGAGGACAAGGGAGGGGAAGGAAGGGAGGGATGAAGGAGTGTAGTTTTTCCTTTCTCTTTGTAGAGGCCTTCTGAAATTGTACATACCTTTTCTGCTTCATATTTTTTGCCAGAACTTCACATAGCCACACTTCCCTGCAGAAGAGGTTGGGTAATGTTGCATTTATTTCAGGTAACCACATGTCCAATTTAAAAGCAGAGATAGCAATAATAGGGAGATGGGTTGGGTCAACTAATGTGAGTTAATGGATAGTTTCTGCCACAGTTGGAACATCATTATTCCCATTTTTCAGGGAAGGAAGCATAGGCTTAGGGAGGTTAAGTAACTTGCCCAAGGTAGAGGATTAGAGGAGCACAGATTCTGGGTAAACAAGCCAGGTCTTTAGAAACTTTGAGTCTTCCTGTGTTGGAAGCCATTTTCTGTCTTAAGGGAGACTTGACCTTATCTGGTCCATTATGGGTTGTTGTTTTAAACTCTACTCTCCATTGGAAACATCAATCCCTTCCTTTTCAAGTGTTTTAATACCACTTTAATGTCACCTTGATATGCATAGTGATACCTATAATACACATAAGTTACCTGAATGGAAACATCTGGTTTTGATGCAATTTACCCACTGAGACTTAGCCCCATGGTATGTTTCTAAAGGGCACTTTACAAGAAGGCCACAGCAGACAGAGGGGGGACAGGTCGATGGTGCCCAAATCATGATTATCGTGCCTCGGGGCCTCAGTACCAACTGTGTCACAGCATATTCATATTTGCAGTAAATCATTTAGCTAAAAATTGCGTGGTGAATATTCTCTGTTTAGAAGAAATTACCTGAATAATGGGGTAATAAGATCATGTAACTGTTATTATGATACGAAAATTGTGTATTTCAAGAGATGCCTGTCCACTCTTATCTAAAAGCATCAGAAATTCAAATCGCTCTTTCAGATTTTTATACTTAGTTTTCAGCATAAACTAAGAACCTGAATATTTTTGAAAGGAGGCTAATAACCATTGCCTCATCTGGTTGCTGGGTAGCTCTTAAAGGGAGAATATTAAAGAAAATGACCTTTCAGGTTGTTCAAAACTTTGTTACATTTTTATTTTTTTAAAGTTTGGATGCATTTTTACTTTTACTGAAATGGTATTATCACTTATAGATGAGTTTCTGGCAAAAGCTTAACATTTTATGTTAAAAATGCTCTATGGAGTTGTTTCTACGTGAACATCAATAGAGAACCACTAAAAATGTGCAGTGCAAAATAATAGTTCCTTCCCTTGTGAGAGCAGCAGTCAGACAGGACTCAGCTATCTTCACCTGAAACTTCAGAGCTGCAACCATGTTTACAATGCATTTTGCACATGTAGGTCCTTGGTTGTCAATATGCAATTTAAATAAGTGATATCAACCTTATTTCTGAAAACAGAATCCAGTTTTTGTTGTAGCATTTCCTTTTAATATTTCTAAACTAATGAGCGATTTCAAAGCAGGAAGGCTTTCTTACTTATGTTAGATCCTAGGGAGTGAATACAGAGCCACGCCTATGGACATGAGTAAATAGTATTTGTTTGAGTAAATGAAATGAAAAAGAAAAAAAAATGTATTTAGTGTTAAGGTAATGTGTATAAAACATTGACTTTTCTTAAGATTCTTCACTAAAAGCACATACATAGGTGACTAAAAATTTGGATTTAAAAATGCAGTGTTTTTTATATTTACCCAAAATCTTAGTATTGCAATAAATTGATATATCAAAAAGGGTAACTTACTTATATCAAGTACGTATAAATCCTAAGATGACTGTTCTTGATATTATGCAAATGCCTTGTGTCTTTCGACATATTTATTTTTTTATTGCTCTGTCATCAACCAGAATGATGCTCTTTTATTTTGGGCTGGCATGTATGTTTAACTGGAGGTTGCCTGCATGTTGAAATTCTGAGGACTATTTTCACCAAAGCACTGTTTCATTGTGATTAAGCCGCCTTGTATTTTATTCTTGCTCAAGGAGTATCCTGCCCTCAGTCCTGTTTCCTTTCACCTCTTGGTCAAAGAACTGCATCATTTCATAGTGAGAAGAGTACATTAAAAAGCACAATAATAATAATAATAATAAATGTTAATCAAAAAACTGCATGTGTCTTTCTGATTGTGCCAGTGTTGTGGTATTCAATTATGCAATTTTCATTGGCATATTAATCATCTTTTCAACAAACAAGCCAGCGTTAATTAAAGCAAACCATGGATAAAGACATGTTGCCGGATCATCATTCCGTTTATCACAGTGCACAGGCTGGCCGTTAAGTAAATTCCGGACTGTGAGATGAATTTCAATGTTGGCTTCATCTTTTTTGTTGTTGTTGTTGGAGTTTGAATGCAACTCATCTAACAATAATAACAAACTTCAGACTTCACAAGAGAAAGATGAATTTGTTTGTAATTAATGGCAGAGAAAGAAAGATAGAATAGCTGCATGCTTCATATGTAGAATTAGGCTATTTACAACCAAATAATTTTTGAAGATTTCCATTTTTTCCTTTAACTCCAAGTACCAGAAGGACAGGGTTGAATAGCAAATTTGTTTTCTTCTATCTACCTTGCAAAAAAATATTCTTTGGCAGAGAGTGAGTTAGTGTTTGTAGTTTATGTGGAAAAATCAGTATTTTCATAAAAAGAATATTTCATGATGGGTAATATTTAAACATTCTGAATTTAAATCCTTGAGTTTTAATTACAATAAAATATTTGTTGGAAATGCAAGACAAGCCATCACACTTTTTGTTTTCCGTTGCTCAACTATAGTGTTCTTCACCTCTTATTATTTTAGACTTGTTTTCAGTCCTCCTTTTTAATTTTTCTAGTAGCTCTAGTCTTTCAAAGCCTACCTATACCAATAATAATCATTATGGAAGGGATAAATCAATTTAGCAAATTATGTTGCAACCAAGAAAACCCAATATGTTTGCTATTCTGTTATATACTTGTAAGCTCCACATTAGACAATAATTTTAATGAACCTTAAAAGACTAATCTCCACAAATGCATGCATTGTTTGTGCTTTTTAAAAATAATAAAATTTCTACATGCTAATTAGCTGTATATCTTACATATGTTTCTCCATCCTTAAGCATTGTGACACTTTGTACTGAAACTCCACTACAGGTCATTGCTACCTGAATCCCAGATTACCTCTAATCCTATGAAAACTAGTATTACTTTCTCTCAAATATATGAAACTGGAAAAATATTACCTCATACAAAATAATACTTAAACATTTATTTCATTTTTTAAAGGTTTTTCTTCTCTTTTTCTTTCCTTTTTTTCCTTTCTGATTTCAAATTTTTATTTAAATTCTAATTAGTTAACATATATGGTAAAGTTGGTTTCATATGTAGAATTCAGTGATTCATCACTTTATTTCACTTTCAATTAATAATAATAATATTATATATATATTGGAAAAATTATGTGTGAGGGAAAATGACAGAGTATCTGTAAAATACAACAAAAGTAAGAAATCTTTCATTACCACCAAAGTAAAGAAATATTGTGTGATTTTATTATTTGTTTATAGCTCTCTTCAGCTCATGGCGGTAATTATATTTTTTTAAATGTTTATTTTTGAGAGAGAGAGAGAGAGCCATGGAGGAGCAGAGAGGGGGAGACAGAGGATCCAAAGTAGGCTCCCACTGACAACAGTGAGCCCAATGCAGGACTCGAAATCACTAACCATGAGTTCATGACCTGAGTCGAAATCAAGAATTGGACACTTAACCAACTGAGCCACCCCGGCACCCCAGTAACTGTATTTTTTATGTTCATTTATATTAAGGGAAAGACAGAGTACAAGCACGGAGGGGCTGAAAGAGGGGGACACAGAATCCAAAGCAGGCTCCAGGCTCTGAGCTGTCAGTGCAGAGCCTGATGTGGGGGTTGAACCTACGAACCGTGAGATCATGACCTGAGCCAAAGTTGGATGCTTAACCAACTGAGCCACTCAGGTGCCCCTGTATTTTTTAAATAGAGTTGTTGAGAAAAGTAGCAAGTTAACAGCACAAATAAAATTCCTGGCATATGATAAGCCATCATTAAATGATGTTGATTAGTAATGATTGTAATTAGGTGAGAAACTTCTGTTCTGAAATTAATATGAATAAATATAATTGAGAATTTTTATAGATTTTATAATTTTCAGATACAACCTATATTCATGATACCACAAAATATAATATAGCATACACGTATAGAGTAATCAGTGGCCTACATTTGCAACTGTTGTGATCTCAGTGGAGTACTTCCTAATTTTATATAGTACTCTGTACATTTTTAAGTTGACTCAGTTTTCTTAGACTCTGAGTTGGCTTAAGATGTCGATCATTTACATTTTGGGGAACATAATTTCTAAAGAAGTGATATGGTAGGAGTTTAAGGTGTTTAAATATATCTTGCTTTGAAAATGCTATAAATCTATTTTCTCTTAATGACTTCCATTGCAAATTAAAAGTTGCTTCTTACATAATATAGGTTGATCCTAAGACTTCTAGTTAGCAGTTTGGCCTCAGATAAGGCTTGGAGCTTCTTTTTTTTTCTTTTTATTTTTTTTAATAACTTATGTATGTATGTATGTATTTTTAAAGAGAGAGAGCACGCAAGCAAGGGAGGGGCAGAGATGGGGAGAGAGAGAGAGAGAGAGAGAGAGAGAGAGAATCCCAGCAGGCTCTGCACTGGTCAGCGCAGAGGCCAATGCGGGGTTCCAGCTCATGAACCATGACCTCATGACCTGAGCTAAAACCAAGAGTTGGATGCTTAACCTACTGAGCCACACAGGTGCCCTGAGGTTCTGTGCTTCTTACCTTCTCAGCACCCCAAAATTTAATATAGTAGCTGCTTTGTGTGCAAAGAAAGTCCTGTGCTTCTTGGAGATACTGATCTCTCCTAGAAATTCTGGCAGTGAGATATGGAAGGGATCAGAAATTTCAGAAAAGTAAGTGCTTATAAATGACCATTAGTTTTAGATTAAACCTTGGGAAAAGAAGATGCTGAAATCCCTGTTCTTTTACTCTTTAAGCCTTGAGATTTGGAGGCTTGAGATTTTCTCACCTCATGCCACATAGCATGCACTGTTGAGTCTTATGAGAAGTACTTCTTTTGTTCCACCCATGATGTTACCTGATGATGTCATGCCAAGGTGGTAACAGACATACAAATTGTAGATGTACTTAGCCCATTCTCCCACGTTGGCCTCAGTTCTGCTTGGCAGTGTTAGCTACTCTGGGCCCAAAGCGATATTCCAGACCATCACCGTTTACTGCAAGCCCTTAACAAGATTGTCTCCAATAGATAGATCTTTCAGTGGACAGACAAGCAGTTAATCTGTCCTCTGATTTATATCTTACATTGCTTCTAACTATAGTCCTTTGCCTCTCTTTTTCTTTATACCCTCTTTATAGAGGGTCCTCTATAGAAACCCTTCTAGAAATTATCTCCCCACTTTTTTCTGTATTTTCTCCTATTTATACCTTTGGTACAGTAACAGACTTCTCAAATTTATGAATTATCTTACCCACTAAATCCAAGGGCCACTTATTACTTAATTTATCAGACCTTCAAAATAGCTATATCCTTCTTATAACTATCTCCATACAGTTCTAGTTGTCTTTCTCCTTCTCATCCACTTGAGACCCTTTATTACTGGTGTTCTCTAAGATTCTCTCTCTTCTCAGCCCTGGCTTCTATTGACCCTTTGCATGGTTTTTATGATCTCACCCATATCTAGGGCATCACTAGGTCAGTAACGTCCAAATCTGTATCTCTAACCCATATCCCACCTCTAAGGTGCTCCTGAAAAAATAGCCTCCAATCATCCCAGTCAGACTCAACATATCTAAGAGTGAGCTTTGCAGCTTCCCTTTCAAATCAGCTACTCTGTTTGTGCTACACTTTTCAGTGAAAATATCTATCCATTTCCAAAGCATAAGCATATGGTATCATCCTTTACTCCTAGAAATCCCCGTTCCAACTACTGATCCCCATTCAAATTCTGCAGAGGTTTTTTCGTTCTTCTCTTGACTGTATCTCTGTCCCTGGTGCTTTGGCTTTCACATAAGAGCTGTTATCATCTCTCCCTTTGAATTTATTATGTAGGACTATTGTCGTGCCCCATACTTCTAGGGCTTTCCATATGCCCTCCTCCGAGAATGTCCTCTCTCTCCTTCTAAACATGTGGGTCTTCATATTGCCCCTTCAATGAGATGTCGAGGTCACTGGTTTCCAAAATCTAGTCTCTGGGTTAACAGTGACAGCATCACCTGAAATTTATTGGAAGTGCAAATTCTTGAGTCCCACCACAGACCTACTGAATCAGAACTCATGAGGGTAGGGCCACACTGTCTATGCCTTTAATAAACCATCCAGGGAATTCAGATGCATGTCGAAGCTTGGGAACCATTGGCCTTGGCCAGGAGTTAGTCAACTTTTTCTGCTCGGATTCATACAGCGTGTATTTTAGGCTTTGAGGACCAAGAAGCAAAATAAAAGTATTATGTGGGTACTTCTATAACAAGGGGAAAAAAGTCCACAAAACTTTTATTGATGAAATGCAAAATTTTATTTATGACACAGAACTTTGAATTTTATATGGTATCCACATGTCATGAATGTCATGAAATATTGTCTTTTACTATTTAAAACCATTTAAAAATGTATAAACCGTTCTTAGTTCAAGCTGTATTCCTTGTGTGCAGTGACTATATCTTACGAAGTTATATATTATTAGCAGAAGATACACAGCCTGACTCAGTAGCCTTTTGCTCGGTAGATAAAGGAAAAAAAGCATACACTGGAAAGCAGAGAATGCCATATTTTTATAAATCTTACACCAATTTATTTCATAAGTTTCCTAATTTTATAATATTTTCTTTTGTTTATAGAAAGTCATTTATTGCTTACTTATTTTTAGCTTATAAATATCCATATGATTGAATTCATCCATTTCTTCTCCTTTTTTTAAAGTTTATTTTGAGAGAGAGAGCACACACATGCAAGAGAACACACTCGAGCGAGGGAGGACAGAGAGGGTGGGGAGAGAGAATCCCAAGCAGGCTGTCATCAGCAGGGAGGCTGGAGCTCATGAACCATGAGATCATGACCTGAGCTGAAACCACGAGTTAGAAGCTCAACCAATTGAGCCACCCAGGCACCCATCTTCTGCTCCTTTTAAGAACATTTCTGGAGGCACCTGAGTGGCTTAGTCGGTTAATCATTTGACTTTAGCTCAGGTCGTGATCTTATGGTTTGTGAGTTTGAGCCCCGTGTTGGGCTGTGTGCTGTCAGTTCAGAGCCTGGAGCCTGCTTTGGATTGTGTGTCTCCCTATCTCTCTACCCTTCCCCCACTAATGCTCTGTCTCTGTCTCTCTCTTAAAAATGAATGAATGTTAAAAAAATAAAAAATAAATAAAAAAAGAACACCTCTGTTTCCACTCATCCTATAGGCTGCACCAGTTGCAAGATAGGGAGATTTTATTCTGGGTGCTGTGTCTTCAGTTAATATTTCATGGTTTTGTTGCTGGGGAAGAAGAGGAAATGGATACCGAGTCCCTGCCATGCGTGGGGTCTTTACTTAAGGTTGTTGTTACTCCTAAAAAACTTCTGCCACCAGTTATATAATTCCGCTGAATCTGTTAGTCACAGCTCATTTGTTTTGATCACACCACTGTGTTTGTTTACCTTTTTATTTTGAAATAATTTTAGGCTTACAGAAAAGTAGCAAGAACAGTACAGAGAGTTCCTATACACACATGATCCAGCTTTCTGTAATGTTACCATCTAACACAACCATATTAGGATTAGCAAAAGCAAGAAATGAACATTGATATAATGCTATTGGCTAAACTACAGACTTTTTTGAGATTTCAAAGGTTTGGGTTTTTTTGGGGTTTTTTTCCCCAACTAATGCCCTTTTCCTGTTCCAAGACCTGAGCCACAATTCCACCCTGCATGTGCATTTCATACCTCCTTACTCCGATCTGTGGTAGTTTCTCAGTCTTTCCTTGTCTCTCCTGACACTTTGCAGAGTGGTTTTCATTCCTGCAGAATGTCTCTCAGTTTAGGTTTGGCTAATGTTTTCTCATGATTAGATTGAGGTGATGCATTTTTGGCACGAATACCAGGAAAGTGATATTGTGCCTTTCTCAGGGTATCATGTCAGGCCGCACATGGTGTTGATATGTCTTATGGTTGGTGATGTTGAACTTGATTCCTTGGCTAAGGTGATACCTGCAGGCCAAGCATTGTATTTAAGGTGATTCCACATTATTTGAAATTCCTCTTAAAGCATTTTGATATCAAACCTAGTAATTCTGAGTAACATGACATGTAATGAAGTATGATGTCAGCAGTTAGCAAAGGGATTTTTTGGATACAAATAAAATTTTTAAAAGGCTAAATATGAATTTGGTATCCTTGAACTATTGTTTTAGACATGTAGTACTGAAAAAAATTGAAGTCTTGCTAATACTTTCAAGGCACAGCATGATTCAAGTTGGACTAGCTTCCTCTCCATACTGAAAATAATAAGTGTGTACTCCACGTTGCTCTTTTTAGTTCAAAATTGTGCTACACCTCGTATCTCTTTTAGGTAGCTTGAGTGAAGGAAGGAAGAAAGTTACAACAGCAGAAGGTTAGTAATTGATAGAGTTTTGTTAGAATGAATAAGGCCATGGCTAGGAAATTCACTGCAAATTCTGAGTCTCCATTTCACTATTCCATATTAGAATACTGAAAGAATAACAAAGATACTTTCAACTTGAAGGTAAGTTAAATAATAATTAAAAATTATCTTTATGTATCCACATATATCATATATATGTAGTAGAATGTATGTATGTATAATAATCTTGATAATGAAGTTGGTTGTATGTAAAAAGAGTTTTCCATAGAAATTCCATTTGATTTTCTTTTTATTAGTTTCTTCACTACATATTTATTGACCACCTACATGTAGCCAGTGTGGTCCTAGGTGATCCTATTTCCTCTAACACAGGCAGAAAAGAATTCCTGGAAAAGAATTAGGAACATCGTATACCATAATATACTTTGCACAGTTTCCAATTTAGTGATTAGTATTTTGTTATTTATTACAAAAATATAAATAAATAGCTGTCTTTTCTCTAAGCCTCTGCCTTTTCATTTTTATGTGCCAGGCATCTGCTCTTAATACAGTTAAATCCCTGGAAGAAGGAGTAAGAGTTAGCAGCAGGGAGATGTGGAGGGAAGAACATATGCAAAGGTATGATGTTAAGAGAAAGCATATAAACAATGGATGGGAGAGTGGGCAATGGAAGCTGGCAAAATGGACAGGGAAATGAGTAAAAAGTGCCTTGCATGCCATGCAAGCAAATTTAGACTTGATCTACAAATGATGGGGATGGGAGGCCATTGAGGCCAGCCCACTAATATCTAAATAACTCAGAGAGAGTGTAGTGAATTTCAGTAATAAGAGTGCAACCCATTTTCTAGAATCTTGCAGGCACTGGGCCATGCAAGTCAGTAATAAGATTGGAAGTGTGGATTAGAAAGTGTAGGAAGAGAGATGCTTCTTGGTTATCTGAGGACATAGTCATCTCCAGGAACAATGGACAATAGGCATAGTTTGCCTTGGAACACTCTGTCTCCTCTGCCTTTTCCCCTTTTCTCCCTGCTGGTGTTCTCCACCCTTAGCCCTTCTCCTGCCCCCAAGGCCTGGCTGCTACACAGATACCACCTACTTTCTTTTCTATCACAATTCAGAGAATGTTGTGATAGGATCTCTGCTAGAGACCAGGAAGAAAAAATGGAAAAGGTGGAATGACTAAAGTCACACTCCGAGACTTTGTTTACTTGTATAAGGAGAACATTTGTAAACCAAACTGATGACATAGTTGGTAGAGTTTCGAGCAGCGATTGTCATAAATTGGAATAAAATATATCTGAAAGTGAGAAAGGAAATTCTAAGGATTCCATAGAAAGACAAGATGCCAAGGTCAGATACCCCAGCTGTCTCTGCTTTCCATTTTCCTTTCTTCATTCCTCTTGCTCTTTTTTGTATCCCACAGATGATCTGCAAGCTTAACCTTTATTCTGTAATACTCAATTTTAACCCCTTCCACCCTGTATCGATTGCTGTATTTCCAGTCAAAATTAGTTGGCTCAGAGGGATCCTGGAGTTTTCACAAATGGCAGCTTTAAGAGCAGAAAGAAGGAACTTTTTGTGGGGAAACAGATGAGGATGGGGGGAAGTTTGCAGTAGGTGGCGATTAGAAATGTAGTTTGCAATTGCAAGATTAGAATCAGGGCTTCATCAGAGTGACTAGGAAGCAGTTCTCACATGGAAATTTTATAAGTTGGACAAAAAATGCAATTATTTGCAATTCCGGGTCACCAAACAGTCTTGGATATATTTTGTGTTGCATTTTGGTTATAACTGTTGTCTCCATAATAAATTTAATTATTTATCCAAGACCTTTCAATTCCAAATTTTAATTTTCATGAACTGTGTTCTGTACATCATTGAATAAATATTCAAAACTTTTGTTATACTGTGAGCTTATGCTTGTGATAATTTAACAATTTCTCCCTTATAGTACCCTTTATGATCCAATAAGTTGCATATGATTTAGCATGCCAGAATAGCATGCTGTGTGTCAGCATGAGAAGAATAGAAGAATATTTAGAAATTATTGATAGAATACTTTTTAAAAACATAAGATAAGGAAGTATCCTGCTCAAATTTGAGAATAAACACAGATTGGTTGAATATCAGTATAAACCAAACACTTAGGAAATATTTCTAAATAAAGTAAGTGTATGGCATTTTTATATTTACAAGTAAATGAGGTGTCATTTCTGGCCTGAATCCACATCGTATATATTTTATAATTTTTTTCAAGAACAATAACATTTCTGATGGGTGAAGAATTTTGACAGCTATTAAAATGAACAACCCTATTGATTTTTTTCCCTGAATATAATAAAAAGAAAGAGATAAGTCTTGGTTTTAGGAAGGGAATGATATATGGGTTATTGGCTAAATATGTTATACTACAAACAAATTTAATTTTACAGTATTTAAGAAAGTATAATCACAAAAACATTCTGTCTAAACATAAACCCGTGGCTGCTTTTTAATAATTTCTGCCTTACAAAATCCCACTGAGGTATTTGCATCACTAAAAGAATACTTACTATGTATGTGTGCTTAGGTTAAGATATTCATTAGAATTATACTTTAGAGAATCGTGATACAAATAAAAGCTAAAATAAATATATAGATAAAAAATACGTTTTTAAAACTATGAATGCTGATGATATTGAAAAAATAAGGATTAAAAATTTAATCAAAATTTGTTAAGCATCTATTTACTTCTAAAATTGTTTCCAGAAGAAAAGTTAACAGAAATTTAAGAGAAATTTAATACAAATGATCAAATCTGAATTTGTAAAGATAGTTGTCACTGTACCAGTTTCCTTAATAGTAGTATCCACCCCTAGAGTGTTCCTATTTCCTTCCAAAATTGTTCTAGCAAGGGCAATTATTTGGTTGTGCAGTTCAAACAATATGAACTTACTTTTCACTAAGCATTGATAATTGAGCTGTAAATTGTCAGCAATAAAACAATTTATATAAAGTTTGTAAAAAAACTAATAGCTTCTTTTACTAAATGATCATATCATCTAAATAATGTTCTCTGTAAAAGGTGGGTTAAAAACATACATAATATTGGGGCAAGATTTAAAGAAATTGAACCACTTAGTACAATATGACACTTAAAAATTGACTCATGTAACTAAACAGTCATCATACACACGTACCCCTCTCAAGGCCATCTTTTCCATCTCCCTGAAATATGTTGGAATTTACTTACATATTTCCTGTGTGTTCTGCTTATTGGCTGAGACGTTTTAGATGTGAGACTTGCAGCTTTATCATTTTTTGGTATGAAAAATTTTGGATTGCTTTAACTCTTCTACCTGCTTTTGTTTTAAATGTAATTTATTTCCTATACTCTAATCTCTTATTTTATTGGCATAAAGTGATGTTTTACTTAGCATCGAGAATGAACAAGGTGTCCTCTCCATCTAATTTGACATAGATTGAGACTAATCTGAATTTGCCACCAGTTCTATTGACTTCCAATGTATCCCTTTTGGGAAAGAATCATCATATTGCTATTTTTATGTTTGGTGTTTCTTAACTTTAATTCTAGCCACCATCTTCTTTTTTTATATCATAACTTTATTAGCAATAGATTTAATTAAATTCTCTTCAGTTTATAATTTTGCATTTTATCAGCATAAACCATATTGTATAAGGCCTTTCTCCTATATCCTTTTGAAATTTTCAAACATGATAAATAAGTAAACTTAAGAACATTAATTTAATTCAAAATAAGTTAATTTGAATTAATTTAATTTAATTTTAATTCCAGAGAACACTAATATATTCTCTTTTTTTCTGGTGAATCACCATTATTTATGCTATTATGTATCAAAGTTTACTATATATAAAATAAATATGCATTTTTATTTATATTAAGAATGAAAAGGATGATATGAAAAAAAATTAGATGAAAATAGATACCAATGATAAACATACAACAAATTAAATGTTCCAAATAAAGTAAGACAGCTTCTCAACAGAAAGTGAATGATGTATCACAGAAGAATGAGGACTTAAAAAATCTTTTTAAGGCTTTCTTTGAGTAATTAACTGGATTACTTAAGAAAAGTTCAGTTTATAATATGATAGAGTTAATGATACCCATTTTGAAATCATGCAAAGTGAGATTAGAGGAGAAAATAAATTGTAAATAAAGAAACACAATCAAAATGTGGGAACTGAAGATATATGCTAAAGATATGGAAGGATTGAAACTGAAGTCTTATTAATTACTATGTGAGAAAACATTAAAAGGGCAGGAAAAAAACCCCACCATTTATGGGAAAAGTAGTGACCATCCTTAAAAAAGAAAAAGAGATAAAAAAGACGATCCTGGTAATTATAGACCAGTCAGCTTAACTTTGATACCCAGGCAGATACTAGAGCAAATCATCAAACAATCAATTTACAATCATCTAGAAGAGCAGAAGTTAGTAGGTAGCAACCAACATGGTTTTGTGAAGAGCAAATTGTGCCAGGCCAATTTAATTTCCTTCTATGATAGAGTGACAGGCCATGTAGATAAGGGCAAAGTAATAGATGTAATCTATCCAGACTTCAGTAACGCTTTTGATTCCTCTCCACATGACATTCTCATCAACAAGCACAGAAGATACGGTCTGGACCATACTTTGGTTAGTTGAGTGCACAGTTGTCTGTGGTTTCATGCTCCATGATTGATTATCAGCTACTAGTCATCATCCATAGGGGTCCTGTGCATTGGCATATGAGCAGGTTGGTATTATTAATAAGACCAGTTGTGTTTCCTTTGATGAAGATGGAATCGGGCTGGCATAGAGGCACACTAAGCCAAATCCCTTTTATACCAAAAGGAGAGAGGCCAAGTTCAGCAGCATCTTGTATCTTATGGGCGCATCTAAAAGATGACAGTCAAGGGAATGAAGAACAAGCAAAGCTATCGGTGTTACTCATCATTATTCAATCATAACTGTTGTTCCAAGGTGCGTACGTGGTACCAAGTCACTGTTAGTATTCTGATAGGCTCCCTGGGAATAAATTATCTTCTTAAACTCCACAGAAACCATCCTCAACGAGAGTAACTAGAAGACAGTAAAAGAAAGCTTTTATATTAAGCAGGAAAGAATGTTGGTATATAATGACCCAGAAATAACAGTATGAAGCACCTTTATCCTGACCTAGATCGTAGATTCGAGAACATTTAGTTTACGGATCATATGATGGCGAGCATAAAAAAAAAATTGTTAATAACTTTGTAGATAAGAAAAAATTTCCAAACAATTTTGATATTTTGGGAAAACAGTCTATGGAAAAAAACAAGATAAAGGTCATGGGAATGAAACAGATAAAAGATAGGAAAAAGACTGCCTGGCTCTTCACATTGGGAACAGGCTCCAAAATATCAGTGAGTGATTCTTAGAGATCAGTGAGCAGGGTCGTGTGATAATATTATTAATGAATTAACAAGAGAGTGCCATGAAACATTCTCAGACTTTATTTGTAGAGTGGAAGTATTAAAAATGAAAATTTATTAGCACACATTTCCACTGAACAGTGACAAGCACTCTTTAAGGAAAGTATAACTTATCTGCATTTCATAATGCCTCGTTTAAAGCTCTTTTGAGTAGAAAAGGTATGTAGTAGAGGAGGGAAACATATTTTTATCAGAACCCACATTAATAATGACCTAGAAAACAATGGCTTTTAAGTGATTCAATGGTTAACCTGATTCCTTCGTTCACAGCAGATGCATTTTGAGGCTTATTATGCATTACAATTTCTGCTGGGTATTTATCCGGTTTTGTGGCACCATTTGGACCCTGTGATTTTGTGAATAACATTCTCCTGCCGATAGTTGATTGCAGCTGCCCTTACTTTAAAAACGTTTGTATTCTGTGGATTCTCAAGAAATAACCAGCAGGGCTTTCTTAGAGATAACTCCCCTAGGATTAAATCCAAGGGAGTGGTTCTTAAACATTTTTCTTCCCCAACTCCCTGAGAGTTCCTGCCAGGAGCACTGCCCATTTCATCCCTCTTAATTGCATACAGGAAGACAGAAGAGGATATTATCATCTCGTCTTTATTTAGTCTAGGGGAACACAAGATTGCTCAGTGAATATGGTCAACTGAGAGTTCGTTGATAAGCAGTGGCAAGAACAGAAGAGGAATGGAAGAAGTTTTGAGACAGACAAATACTGCCCTTGCTGTTAACAAGCATGACAAACTTTGGCTCCATTTTCCTCACATAATTGGGAATTTCCTAGTGATGTGTGGAAAAATTACATGTCCTAAATTTAAGAAACTCTTCAAAGAGGAATCCCAGGGACGATGGCATCACAACCTCAAGAGCCTTTTGCCATGGGATGTCATTAACCAAAGCAGGGTATAGTACTTTTTTATTTGACCCAAGTGATATGTTTTCGGTTCTTGGCCCTAAAAAGATTATAAATTCAACAGATGTGGATATAACATGGAGAAATAAGGGATGTTGTGACAATACAAAGTTAGTGACTTTGTCAAGATCGGTGTATGGATTTATGTGCTAAATATAGGGTATATATGGCCACCTCGATCTAACATCGTATTATCATGATTTCTAATGAAAAATAGATGTTTCCCGTGGTAACATTAACATACCTGGTTGAATCCTTATCTTTGTTAAATTGGGTTCCTAGAGAAGAGAGAGATCAATTTATAATATCTAATTATATTTTTCATAAATTAATGTCAGCATAATATTTTCTTATGGCGAATTGATTTAAAAATTCAGAAAGGAAAAAAAAAAGAATGCTACCGATGATTGCTTTGAAATACACGTGTGACTATGTGAGGATATCAGCCTAATTTGTATGTATGAAGGGGCAGCTGATGTTATGGTACACAGGAAGCGCACAGTCTTGGAGTCACACAGACCTGGATGTGAATCTTGATTCTTGATCGTTACTTAAGCTTTCTGAGCCTTAAGTTTTTTAACTGCAAAATGAATTGTAGCTGTTTTGCAAAACCGACTGCTGTGAAAATGAAAAGATGTAACATGTTTGAGAGAAAACAACCCTCTCCTAAAGCCCACACAGAGTAGGTCCTCTATAAATGGTTACATAGTTGTTTTGTTACTATGAAAAGTGCCAGCCCACAGAACTTTTGAAGAAATGCAGGTTTCAGTCTAATTGATTTGAGTCTGGCGAAACACACAGACAGCCAGCACATACTGGAATGTTGAAGCCATTTGGTTAGTTTTCCATTTATTTACTCATAGATAGATACACAGTATTTGTCAGGGCACCTGGGTGGCTCAGTTGGTTAAGCATCCGACTTCGGCCAGGTCATGATACCATGGTTTGTGAGTTCGAGTCCTGTGTCGGGCTCTGTGCTGGGCTCTGTGCTAACAACTTGCAGCCTAGAGCCTGCTTCAGATTCTGTGTCTCCCTCTTTCTCTGCTCCTCCCCCACTCGTGCTCTCTCTCTCTCTCTCTCAAAAATGAATAAACATAAAAATTTTTTTTTAAAAAGCAAAATAGTATTTGTCATAGAAGATGACTTACAGGGGAAAATGGTCCCAAACACAGTAAATACATATTAAATGATGTCTAAAACATCCTTTTTTTTTTTTCTGGTGACATTCCAGTGAAGTCCGTAAAATCCAAATATAGTATTTGGGTTTTGCTATTTTTTGAATTGATCAAATGCTACTTTGTTTCATTTAGTAAGAAAGATTCTAGAGTTCTGTAACACCTCAAATATCATTACTACTCCTTTAAGAAAATTGGTAATGGTGAAAGTAATGATTAATCAGTGGTAATCAGTGAGATATATATAGCCAATTTACACACAAAAGACGATAAAATGTACCATAAATCTATTTTATGTCCATTGTATTAAGAAATTTTAAAGTTTCAAATTCCAATAAAGCACAATATGACATAACACGCATGAAGAATATTTTAGCTTGTGTTTGACAAAATATTTTATGGAAGAAGAAGATATTATAACTCTTTTTCTTAACTGAATGATATATATATATATTTTTTAAAACAGGAATAAATCTGTTTCCAAATCATACACAATGAGGAAGCAAAAAATAATAATAATAAGTGCTTTCCCCAAAGTCAAGTGTAAAGAGGCACTGTAAATATCATGAATAAATGTCACCTCCTCACAGTATTAATAAATGGGGAAATAAAGCATGTCTCTTATCTTTTTTGGCATAATTTAAGATAGTTTATTATTTTGGAGCAGCAGCAGTGAGCACTTGTTAGATATCATCATTTGGTCACAGATTTGTAAATATATCAATTCTGTGCTGAGAGCAGGATTATCCTCAACCTACTCCACTGAAAATAATTACAGACATATTCATAACTGTTTTGAACGTGCGACTTTCGTGGGGTTTTCATTGGTATTCACATACACAGTTTACTATTAAAATTTTTTTTAACGTTTATTTATTTTTGAGACAGAGACAGAACATGAATGGGGGAGAGTCAGAGAGAGAGAGACACACAGAATCTGAAACAGGCTCCAGGCTCTGAACTGTCAGCACAGAGCCCGACGCGGGGCTCGAACGCACAGACCGCGAGATCATGACCTGAGGCGAAGTCGGACGCTTAACCAACTGAGCCACCCAGGCACCCACAGAGTTTGCTATTAGAGTTACTGTCCAAGTGTTTTATAACATGTGACTCTAAATTTTCTCCATTTTGAGGTAAAATCTTATAATTCAGGTTAAAAAAAACTAAATATACTATTTAAAAAGGAAACTATATTTTTAAAGTACTATACTTTAGTACTTTAGTACTATATTTTTAAAGTACTTTAAACTACTATATATTTTTATATATTTTAAACTTTTTCTTTTGCAACTCCTGAACCTCTCTTGAAGATATGTTGCCTTGAGAATATTTTGTTCTGTGTCTAATGGTGTCAGGATAGAAACTTGATTGAGAAATACCATTAAATAAAATTGCATGCATTGTATATTACTACTTATAAGTAATTTTAAATAATTCCATATAGATAGTAGAGAAAATACAAACATGTAAATTAGTAGGGTTGAAGTAGATCCCTTGAAGAGGTATGATAAGAGGTAATTTTAGAAAGGTAGAGAGAAATGAAAGTGGAGGGGTCCATGTAAGCCAGACCAAGACCAAGTTTAAAATTCATTCAAACATTTTGCTGTTAGTATTAATAAGATGATTCTATACTTTTTAACCCAAAGAGCTCCTGAATAGAGTTACCTGAGAGAAAATCGTATGAATTTGCATTAGTCTATACCACATACTCATATCTTAGAATGTGTCATACATGTCTCTGAAATGCCGCAGACCACATGAATCTTGACTCTAAGTGATCTTGGACCTAGAGTGAATGCCTGTCTCTATCATCAGACCACTTGAGGACTTCTCATGAGTCCCTTAATCCAAAGATGAGAAAATTAGGTAAGCAGTTGTTACATATTAGGAAGGACCTTGAGGTTTGTCTGTAAGTTCAGACTTGTATTTAACCAACTGAATAATTTTGGGCAAGTCGTTTAATCCAGTTGATCCTTAATTTGTTCATCATAATTTTTTGGTAATGTTGCCTATCTCAAGGTATTGCTCTTGAAGTTCAAATGTCAATTATAGAGATATCTTTATTTCATTATTATTATTTTTTCAGTGGGGTGTTAAAAATAAAGGAGATCATTATGTAAGAAATAAAGGGCTAAAGTCAATATTGAGGTAAAATAAACCATTTATGAAACTTTTTCCATAAAAAAAAGTTCAAATGTCAAAATGTAAGTGGCACAGTGTAAACTATAAAGGGCAATACAAATATACTGGGCCATTAGGCACAAGAAAATAGTTTCATCAGAATACAGAATAAAGTGAGTAGTGCCCTAAAAGAATTGTACTCAGTTTCATTCTCAGTAACGGCCCAGTCAATAACATGAGTGTCTTGTCTGGTTCTGGGGAGAAAGTTGACAACTGACTGAGAGCGAACACAGTAACCCCACGCACCCCTCTCTTCCCCGCCACTTTATAACTGAATTTCAGAATGCATTCTTGAGAGTAAATGAAACTGAGGAGTAGTAGGTTGGGTAGATTGCAGGGTCTCTTCCGTGGTGGAAAATGAAAGATTGGAAACAATGTATACATACAATTTATTGGAGAAGAAAAAGTTCCTTGTCAAGGAAGGAAAGGGGGCGGGGAGAGTTTCCAGCTGCCAAGGAATAGAAAGGTCTTCCCTGAGAAGCTGCAGAATTCCAGATGCTTCCAAGAAAATCTGACACCTACCTCATATTATAGTTTAACCATTAATCGTGAAGCATTTTGAGAGAGAGTCCAGTTGCTCTTGGAGAATACCTCACTGGTTACAGTGGCAAAATCCCATCTGATAACATGAGAGTCCTTTTGGCGGCCGCTAGAGCACCCAGTGCCACCAGTAACACACAGTTTCCTGGCTGTGTCACTAATTCCTGTTGGAAACTTATCAGCTTCTGTCTCTGGCAGCAGAATCCTGACTGATAAGAGAAGAGGCTCATCGGCTGGTAGCAGACCCCCAGCCCCCCACCCCCAGTTTATCAGTTTCTGACCAGTTCATAAATCAGTCTCTGGGATTTTTTTTTTTTGGTTTGTTTTTATCAAAATGTATTTCTCTCATTGTAGCAGTTAATACTTTAATAGGAGAACTTAACCGGGGACATTAGGAAGTTAGTTAGAGACATCTTGCAGGCGCCTCCTCCCTTGTCAGTGACAAGGTAAGGTAATCCTATACACAGGCTGCTATTGTGAGCTGAGAAACTGGCCTCCTTCGCTGCCAGAGACCAGATGCACCTCTCTCTATCCTAATCTGTAAACGACTTAAAGGAGCCTTATCTCGGGGCTCTTCGGCTTCATTTCATGCTTGATTTACTTTAATTTGTCTGATAGGGCACAAGGATTTGGAGACGGCCCATCTTTCTGCAGAAAACGTTCAGATTTTTTTTTTTTCTTCCCTGGCATTGTTGTGCTGGGATTTGGGATTTTTTTTTTTTTTTGAAAAAAATTTTTTAAATGGGGAAGAAATCTTGCTCCAGTGCAGCAAGCTGCTTGAGTGTGTTTAGATTTAAGCTATCCCGGCAGAAAATAGTTTGTGGAGTGGTGTGATTGTGTGATGGGCCCCATTTACATTGAAATCACATTATGCGATATATCAGGATTCCTGAAGGGAGCGGTGCAGTAGAGCGCTGGGCCCACAAGACACTTTGAAAGGCCTATATATAGCGGCAACAATTGATAGGAGATCTTACAGGAGACTTTATAAATATGTAAATAGGCGTTATCTGATTGGGTTCTGTGGCTACACATCTGTACCTCAAAGGAAGCAGAGCTGAGAGAACTACCAGGAAAACCATAGTTTGCATTCTAAGTGAGTCTGAGAAATAGAAATGTTTCCTGGGTTGACAGCAGGTCAGGGTGGAGGCACTTTGCATACCTACGAGGGGATGCTTCTGTGCCGCGGAAGGGATCCCTTCTTCCTCCCCGAAAGGGAGACTCTCCCCTCACAGTTTTCATTTGTTTTATAACAGTGCTCAGATCGGTAGCTGTTGACCTCTCACCCTTCTTGTTATCTCTTTAAATTGTTCACGCGATACGGGGCCAGGGGGAATTGCTCTTACGTTTTTTGCATTTTAAAAAATGTACTCGCAGTGACCCAAGGGAAAGAAAATAAAGTCTTTGGTACATTGATCCCTTGATTAGTTATTTCCTAAATGAAAATGGAAATACTATTAAAGCAGTAATAATGTTCCATCTTAATAGTTGAAGAGTCAATAAATGGCTCTCATGTGCTTCATTAAGGATCTTAATGAAGCCATTTTTGATGGCTGAACTTTACATTATCCTTCTTTCCTTTCTTTTCTGTTTCTTTTTTTTTTAAACTGGGAGTCATTTAAGGAAGGGGAGTAGTAGACATAAAGTGTTTTACAGGCTTTCTTGATATTAATATAGTTGCCGCTGCTAAAATAAAATTAATGGTAATTTGGGGGGCAAATTCTTATGCAGAAGATAAAAACACGAGGATTTACTTTCCATGCAGGACATTTTGTTTTCAGTAGACATGTTCAATCAGTAGCACGTTCATACAGTTAGCAGATATGTGCCTGGGCTATCCTGTGTTCTTGTATTCTGTAGTCATCTGGTGCAGTGTCTGTGCATATTACAGTGATCTGACATGCCTCTATCGTGTCCCAGAGCAATCGCTGAGATTAACCAGTCTTAGTTCAACTTCCTCAGCTTTCTCCACCACTTAATACTGTGCTGTTGTTACCCTTTATGTAATCTTATCCCTCTCTTTCCTTTGCCAGATAGGGAGCTATGACTGCAGCCTTCTGTGTCTCAACAGGTGGCCTTAGAGACTGTTGGAGACACAAGTCACCTCCCTTCCCTATGAGGTCTAAGTATAACATAATTTTGAACAATTTACTTTCAAAAATCCAATGGAAACAAAAACATCTTTATTGTTGGGGAACACTGCTTGTGTCTGGGTTAGTTGGGCTATATAGGCATATCAGGGCAGAGGACTGCATTTTTTTTTTTTTTTTAGTTTCCAAGGTATTGCTTCACTTTGGAATCTTATTTTGTACATGATTCACTATAATGAGATGGTGGCAAACACTATTCAGTCAGGAAATATAGTGATTGATTACATGAAAATATGCACAAGATACTTTATCTCTCCTATTCCTCATCTTTGTCAATCTCCAGTTCTCAGCGAGGTCTCTCTAGGTACAATGACATCTTTAATGTGTTTGGAATACTTTTTCATTTTTTTGCAGAGAGGTTGCAAAACAACTCCAGCAAGAATGTATTGATTATTCAAGTTCAGAGTCGCTCAAAGCACCCCTTCCAATAACAGTATGACAATAGTCAACTTGCCAATTAGGAAGAACTGGATTACAGATTCAGGCACCAGAGTGAGATTATGGGGAGCTGGGTGTACCCCCTGAAGCCTTACAAATGCCCATCCCTTCCTGCTCCTTAAGCAGGTCTCCAAGGATGGAAGATTTAGAAGGTCTCAAAATATGTTCACTGCCTGAGAAATTTTACCTTTATCTTACAGATTTGCATACTGGCTTCTGAGTGCTTGGCTATCTGTGGTCAGTCTATCAGTGGTTGCCTGGCATTTAAGACAGCTGGGCTGCCGACAGTATAGGCCCCCTTGGTGCAAGCCTGCCTGCAGCAGTCAGAAATGCTCAGTCCCTGGGCCAGCTGCTAAATCTGCTTGCAGAGCAAGGAGGTGGGGGTTGGGCTTCAGAACGGGTGGGTTCTGGCCAAATTGGCATGAAAGGAGCTTCTGTAGTGCTACTGTCTACCTCTGCACTGACAGCCCCTCATCCTTCAGCAGCGTCCACTACATGACCTTCTCACTCTGCCAGACTAGAACTGCCCATCTTTCTTTCCCTGTCTCATCCATCAACAGATCTCTTCCCAGGAAGATTCTAATAAGCCAGTCCGCACTAAGAGGTAAATAGCTGGTGAAGTTGCTAGCTCTTTCAGGCCTATTTGCATTTCAGCAGATATCAAAATGAAATGACAATAGCAGAGAAGTGGGCAAGTGTTTCTCAGTTTTCCACCTGGCGGGTGGTGATTGCCAGACCCAACCCAGTGATGGCAGTGATTGTCAGGAATCTCTGCTTTATTCTGCCTCTAGGGAACTCTCTCTTAAGTGGGCAAGTGTATTCAACTTAGATGCCTTTTGAAATCTTCATTCTGTTGCTCTGATATCAACTTCTTTGGAATTTTAGTGGACAAATTATTTTAGTGGGTAAGAGTTGAGTACCAAAAGGTCAAATAAGCCAATCCAAGCTAATATTTCTTTTTAAAGGAGAAAGCTGTTTCTTTTAAGGTCACAAAATTATATCCTGAATCATTAGCAGCTGCCACTGTGTACTGTTCATTGCAGGAATCACTTGGTCAGTGCAGACCAAACCAGTAATCCAGAGCAAGCAAATCGATTATAGTGGCACTCGAGAATGAACTTTGTGTGCAGGGACCGTAAATGTACATTCTTGACATTACCTTGAAATATTGAGAGTCCTATATTAGGCTAATGTGGGATATTTCAGAAAATAATAACGTTCACATATCTAATATTTGAAGATCATGGGTGTTGCAAGCAGACGGTCATGGGTTCAAATTTCAAATTTGACCTTTTAAGCTGGTTGATCCTGGGGCTCAATTTCCTCTTCTATAAAATGGGATTAAGAATAAGTACCCAACTGATTTATTTTTAGGAAGAGATGCGCCATTGCTTTGCAAAACATTAAGCACCATGCATGGCACATGGAAAACATTCTATGAATAATGGATATAGTAGTAATGAAAAAAAATATCAGCTTTTGCATTTTATGTCACTAGGTATTCATTTATACATAAAATCAATAGCCAATCACATATTGTAAATTCCTCCTTGAGTCTGGCTTTTAAGTGATCTTTGACAACTGATGGGACTCCAGAGGGTTTTTTTTAATGTTAAACAGTTTATATGTTTCAAGAAGAATGGCAGAAAGAAAAAATACACCCTTATATTTTTCAATGATTTAATGCATGATTAACTTTATAAATGTCAGGAGTATATTGTTTGCTTCTCTATAAATTAATTGGCCAAATAGCCATATCTTTGACATAAGGCAGTAAAGCTGAAAGAGGAAAGTGTTATTTATTCCAAAATGGCAGTGGTTTGCTCTTACATTAAGAATTTTAATAGGGAAGGCAGTATTTGGAGATTTCTATGTCAGCCCACATATCATGCCAAAAGTACATATATATGTGTGTGTATGTGTTTATACATGTTACATATATATATATATATATATATATATATATATATATATATATTTACTTTTTAAATATAGAAAAAGCTTCAGTTTCCCTGTTAAATCATGGCTTTGTGAATCTCCACAAGATTGCTATTATCCTAGTTTGTTTAAAGTGTTAGCTCTGTATGATCAATGATTTTGTTTTAAAGTCTGCTTTCACCAGGAGTGAGTTTCAGCAGGCTGGTTAGCTTTTGTGTTTTCTGTGGTGGAAGGGAGAGGTTAACATGCAAAACAGCTGGTAAATAAGAAAGAGGCCCTTCTGGCAATAGACAGAAGCATCTGAGTCAGAATTGCTAAATTACTTTTTTCTTCAGATTGGACATAATTTTCTATCTTAGATATTTCTCAAGGCCCTTTATGAATTCCAGCTTCTGTCTTTTCTTATATTTATGGTTTCACTAAAATCCTCAGGTAGCGAAATACCTGCACTCATGAATCATTTGCAGATAATAGTGGTTCAGACACTCTCTGTCCAAATTGATAATGGGTATCTGATCCAAAGCGATGCCTATTTTTTAAGGTCTATATAAGGAGTTCATGGGGGAAAAATCCCTTTCTCTCTGATCTCATGTTTATTATCACGTTCAATAGTTAGTATCCTAAATGTAGAAATGTAGAATAAGGCAAACTAGAAATCGAACTCCATTGTTTGAATCTCTAAATTACTTTATAAAATGCATATCTATTCCGGGCAGAATCCCTGTATACTTTGTTCTCTTAGCGCTCCTATGAATAACTGAGGTTATATGTACACTCTTCCTTGTGTCCGTATCCTTCTCCAAGTATGTGAATTAATATTTATGAAATTGTATCTTTTAGAAGTTATATTTTCACTTATGAAGGATTTCATATATGCTTTACAAAAAGTATTGACTTTATTTATAATATTTAGTAGAGTTTTAAATGAGCTAATATTCCATTTCAGTAGGGTGTAAATTGACTTATTTGAAATATTTTCCGAAAGTAGAATAGGCGATGTTGCTTTAATCACTAGCTCTCAATCTATAGTATGCCTAAGAGTCACCTTGGGAACTAGTGACAAATGTAGATTTCTGGATCAGACCCACGACTCGTTGGAACACGTGGGTCTGGAGTAAGGATTTTAGGTAGAGAGATAGTTGAAAGCCAGATGGTTGTAATGCTGATGGCACTTAGAGAAACACTACTGCCTTAAAAGGCACCACTTACTTTCTGATAGAGATTGTAAGCTGATGAATTACATACAGTTTCTGACTTACATCTGTAGCCCACATGTACCTAGTATCAATCCCATCTGCAGCCCCACTAAGTGGATGCCTGGAGTCTACTGGGACTGCGTGGGCAGCAAGAGGTCCTCACAGTCTCAGGTCTTCTCTCCAGCTCCCCTGGCTGTTGTGGGAGGTCTCACTGTGCACAATACGTTGCTTTCGCCTTGCCATGCCACATGTTGTCCCGGTAGCTGGGAGCATGCTCTCTGTTCCCTCTTTTCTGAGCCCCAGCGCCACGCTCGCCTCCCCCTGCAAAGCTTCTCCCGACCTTCTTAAGGGTCTCTGTCTTTGGGGCTGTCATCCGACGTGTGTTCTTCTCTGCAGGGTTTGTCCCCGTTGCAGTTTAGGTCTGTCATAGGATTATTTGATTATTGCTTGTCTTTCTCCCTAGACTCAAAGCTCAGTAAGACACTGTGCCTCACTTTTTGTTTGTTTCTGGTTGTGTCTGCAAAGCTTAATATGGGGCCTGCACATAGTAGGCTCGTGGCCAATATTTATATGAATAAATACATTGAAGTTAACCCATCATCTCACTCTCTGTTAAAGATATGCAAAAAAAGTAAGTTTGTGTATTAAGTTACTGATACGGTGATGTGAATGAATGAAGGACTGAGGGTAACGTTAGCATCCTCAGTGACTCGGGAAACTGGGGAGCCCTGGAGGTAAGGACAGAGAGGAGAGACTGCCGTAGCCGGTGTCCCTAGAACAGTGGGAAAAGTTTCAAAACCATTGAACTGTCACTGCCAAATATACTTAAATATTTATTGATTTTAAATAGGAAAACATGCTGCTAAGCTAAAAAGTGTTAACAAGTTCAACTTTTTTCTCCTGCAAACCTTGCCGGTGGTATTGGAAGCGCTTAACACCGATGCTACTTTGTATCTTCTCTTGGGAAGGATAAGAGGTTAGGGGTAAGTAGGAGGAGCGTGTGTTTATTGTGTGCTGTGGACCAGGCACTGTGCTCATACTTCGCATGCAATTCCCCATTTGATCTTTACAACTGCCCTACGAGCAGTCAGGAGTAAGATCAAAGCCCCGAGGAACACCCATCCATTCAAAATCGTACCATGTTTTTTAAGCCAATATTTTGTTTTGTTTTAGATTCCTGGGCTGAGATCCTCAGCCCCTACCCTTGCACTCTTGTCTTATTTAGAAAATCCTTTGTAATAAATAGCAAAGCCTAATAGGAATTGCATAGAGAAAGGATTGGTTCGCGTAACTGAAAATGCCGAAGAATCACGATGCCTTCAGAGTTGCAGGCTCTGGTTCTTTGCCAGGCTCCTGTTCCTGCCCTATTTTGGGTTTCAGCTTCTTCCCTAGGTTAGTTTTCCTCCTGATAGGCTAGAACTACACAGCCCAGAGCTAACAAGCTCTCGTGTCTAGGCACTTTTTCTAAAGGTCTTGCTGTTGACTCTGATTGCTTTGGCTTAAATTGCATGTCTACCTCTTGAGCCAGTCATTGCAGAAGAGAGAATGGAATGAATTGTCCTAGTTCATGTACCGTGTGTTACCCTTCTTGAGATAGAAGGGAACTGGTTTTTCTTAAGCCACATAGAAATTATGGGGAAAGGGGAAGTGATGGATTCTGGAAAGGCAACCCAAGCAATAACTGATCTCTTCTTGAAAAGTGCTTAATGAGTGAGAACATAAGCAGTGGTGGTGTGGGATAAATATATTTGGAGACTGTTAATATTTGAAAATGATGTTTGTATCTGGGTATACTTTTAGATAACCTTAAATAATGGTAGTTTTTAAAAAACACTTGTTTTTTATATTCAAGAAGCATGGTCTGTTATCAGTTGAGATTGGGCAGCATTTAGAGAAAATACGTTTCTGATGGCTCAGGCTGTCCTTGACGTGGCCATATGTTTGAATATTTATAATGATAAAATGAATATTTTATGGCACATGGAATAGTGCTGTTATACTAATTTTTCTCTTTTCTCTCCTTTGACAATAATTTTTGCTGCTCTGTATGTCTAATATAGTTATTATACCATTGATAGAAATAATAGTAAACATCTGTATAAAGTTGACTGTTCTTAGCAGTGTTCCCAACCATTAACTGTTATCCTCACCGCAATCCCATGAAATAAATGCAATTATCCCCACTTTCTAGGAAAAGAAACTGAGGCCCCAGGATTAGTAGGCAGTGATATAGGAATGTAAATGCATGCCTTCTGCTTCTAGAGCTCTTGCTCTAACCTCTGGCATACTCCCGGTCTGAGGTTATACAAATAAAGAGAATCATCGGGGCGCCTGGGTGGCGCAGTCGGTTAAGCGTCCGACTTCAGCCAGGTCACGATCTCGCGGTCTGTGGGTTCGAGCCCCGCGTCGGGCTCTGGGCTGATGGCTCAGAGCCTGGAGCCTGTTTCCGATTCTGTGTCTCCCTCTCTCTCTGCCCCTCCCCCGTTCATGCTCTGTCTCTCTCTGTCCCAAAAATAAATAAACGTTGAAAAAAAAAATTTAAAAAAAAAAAAAAGAATCATCAACTCATTGAATAATATTATTTGTTGGAATTTTTCCTGTTGGTTTTTAAAACAAGTTTTATGGGGCCACACACTACACCTCAGTAGTTTATTTCAGAACAAAGAATGTGGAGTAGAATCACGTCAGGTTAAGCATGTTTTGATATTTGCACTAATCAAAGTAGGCTTATGGGGCATTTGGGTGGCTCAGTCACTTAAGCGTCTGACTCTTGATTTCAGCTCAGGTTATGATCTCACAGTTGGTGAGATCAAGCCCTGTGTGGGCTCTGCACTGACAGCAGGGGGGCCTGTTTGGGATTCTCTCTGTCCCTCACTCTTCCCCTGTTTGTGCACTAGCTTCCAACCTCTCTCTCCTCTCTCCTCTCTCTCTCTCTCTCTCTCTCTCTCTCTCTCTCTCTCTGTCTCTCTCTCTCTCTCTCTCTCTCTCGTTCTCAAAATAAATAAATAAACTTAAAACAATTAAACAAAAAGCAAAGTAGGCCTATAAAACTAAATCAGGTTACCATTATCAAGGATAGCAATTTTGGAGTCGTAAGAAGCAAACTGTTTTGATTGAGACCATTGGTTTCAGTGAATGAATTCTTTGGCAAGAGGGGTCCTGATTCAGTAGTGTTAAGTATAATCAGGATGCACTTTGTTATTCTGAAAAGTAATTCTCCTTGACAACTTGATGATATAAACAAAAAACAGTCCTTCTTTATGATCATGATCGTTGTTTATCCTTCTTTTGGAATTAGCCAATATTTACTCTATTACCATAACACGGATAATAACAAAATAATTGATGAGATCTTCTTCCCTGAAAATTTTGGGACCAAGTTGATTTCATCTCAGTTAATTTAGTCAGAAGCACTCTGAGTATCGATAACATCTTTGTCATCTCATAGACACCTCTTTTGTAACCATCCAAGAATTTGGAAAAATAAATGCCGTCTTTGAAGAGGGGCAGACCACAATTGTAACTGATATATTCATCTATTTGTCACCCTTTCCATCTGTGTTTACAAGCCGTGCCTACACACCTGTGAATCATCAGCATGTTCGTGCAGGAGCCTCTGCTGCAATTTCCTTGTGCTTGCTGTGTCTATTAACATAGATACAATTATACTCCGTCTTTTTAGCTCAGATGGATAGCAATTCCTCTTTCATGGTACAGTTTATTTATTCAAATTAAAGTTTAATTTCACTTGTAGATTTGATAAAACGCTTACTGTCTGTTGATTTAGTCTCCTCAAATGTCCAAACATTTTTATAGTTTTACACATCTCTCATGCATGAAAAATTGAGAATGTGTGTGTTGATTTGCTGGAAATGAGTCATGCGCTGAAATCATGCAGATTCCTTTGTGTTATTACAACCACACAAGTGCTACAAGCAGAAAAGAAAAATAGGTGAAGTTTGGCCTGAAAGGAGGGGTTTTCAGTGGCAACAAGCTCTTTGAAATGTAATTGTTAGGCAAGAAAAGCCTAGTTCAGCATTGCATACATTTACAAACTATGTGAGAAACTATGTGCAAGCCGGTGGGGCATCCCCTAAACCACTTTTTATTTCTACAGTTTGCAATGAATGCTGGTTTGTTTTGCGACAAAAATAGATCACAATTTTTGGGGCGCCTAGGTGGCTCAGTCGGTTAAGCATCCGACTTTGGCTGAGGTCATGATTCGTGAGTTTAGGTCACAGTGCGTGGGTTTGAGCCTCGGGCTCTGTGCTGACGGCTCACAGCCTGGAGCCTGCTTTGGATTCCATGTCTCCCTCTCTCTCTGTTCCTCTCCCATTCATGCTCTGTCTCTCTCTGTCAAAAATAAATCAACGTGAATTAAAAAAAAATAGATCACAATTTTAAGTCATAGATTACTTTGTGATATACCTGTTGGAAATTATGCAGACATTTAAAAACACTAAGAAACAGTAGTTAATGGACAACCAAGTATTTTGCTATTTGTTAGTTAAGGACAACTTTGCTTTAGGATTTGGAGACGAGAATAATAATAAATATAGCTAACATTTATAAGTGATACCATTGTATGACACACCATTCTACAAAGCATATGTAAATGGCAAAAATGAATAAATCATTTAATCATCTCAACAACCTCGTGGGGTAGGTGCAATTATCAATTCCATTGTATAAATGCAGAAATTGAGGTCCAACAAGGCTCAGTAACCTGTCCAATGTTGAATAGCTAGTAGGTGGCTAATCTGAGATTAAAATCCATTTCTAGGACCCATGTGCATAAGCTGTTAGGCTATGATGTATCCTTGGTGTGATGAGTAGAAGAAGTATGGTGTGATAAGGTTGTTGTGGAAGTAAGGTAATGTATGTAACATGGTCAACTCAAAACCGGGAAAATAAAGGAAAAAGTGAGAAACTCCTGGAGCATCCTCCCAAAGATTCTTATTTTAAAGAGTTTAGGTGCTTTTGATTTGGCACTCTTTTGGTTCCTGATGTCCATTTGGTTCCTGTTTGCCTCCAGCGTGAGTTTCCTAACACAGACTGGAGATAACGTAGTTAACAAATTAGGGAATGGATTGACATTGTACAGATATTTCTCAGTTATAATGAAATTGGATTTGGAGCTCACATGCATGGTGAAAGTAAGTTTTCCCACTTAGGGACACTTAACTGTGTAGTTTGAGTTCCTCATTGGTTTGGTTTCTCAGGGATGGTCTTAAACGTGTTGATGTTACTATTATTGACCTTGAGTTTGGCTTCCTTTTATGTGTTCTTTAGGATGTGCTCAGGAATATTTAGATGTGTTTTTTATACATTTTGATTAACTTCTTATTCTGTGATGACGGTTAGATATGTATATCTGTAAAACATTTTTGTTATTGGCATTCCTACAGGGAAAATGAACTTGTGCTAGCCTAAAATTTTCTAGTTTCGAACTCTTCTTTTCTAATTAAAATAATTGTTTTTATAACAGAAGTTCTTTGATAAGGTGTGTTCTTAGGAACACAAATAACCTGTTATTGTAGAGGAGACTATTCCAAAGGGAAATAAAATAAAGAAAATAGCTATTAAATTGCTGAAGAAGGATACAAGAGATAAAATGTAAGTATTAAATTCATAAAGGGTAACAGGACATAATTCAAGAGAAACGTTTGAAAGCTGAATAAAGGCTGGTTCCTCTTTTAATACCAAGAAATAAGTAAGAAAGATGGGAAAAAAAATTGTCTAAATAGGGAAAGTATTTACATTGGTAAGAGAACATAATGTATAAAGGGATCTTGAGAGCATTTAATATCATAGTTGGATATCAGCTTTTCCAGTACTATGCGCATGCTCAAACATGTAGGTCAATTACTTATTAATATCAGTGAGATATAAAGGTGCAGCATGGGAAAAATAGAACAAAATTACCATTTTGTTGCAGAATCCAGTGACAAGCTTTGTAACCTTATTTAAGAGAAAAATACATAACTTAATTCAACCTAATTAAGTTACACATTGTGGGGATACACGCACACACACACACACACGTGTGTGTGTGTGTGTGTGTGTGTGTGTGTAAAAATGACATAGTCTCTTTTCTAGCATCATTAGTGTCTTTAAGAAAATAGACACATGCATGGTAGCAGATGGTTTATTGTGATAAGTATTGTCATAGAGGAATAAAGTATAGACAAGAGATTATTTCTGGGTAGAAAGAGTATGGGGACACTATTTCGGAATAGGTGGCTTTTGAGGTGGACTTATAAGTATGGGTAATTGATATGAAGATATTTCATTATATGCAGAGAGTGTCCAAGTTTATATAACAACTCGAGAAAAGATAAATGGACAATTTCAGAGGGTGGGAGATATGTGGGGGCAACGGGAGCTGTAAAGTGTTGAGATAAGCTAATAATAGAGATATGTACGACGTCGCTGAAGACTTTGAATGCCAGCCTGACTAGTTGGGGAAATTACTGTATTAAAATGATCACAAACTATTTACGTATGTGTTAAAATTTTGATGTTGCTAACAGGATCGGGATTCAAGATGGTGCACTGAGCATATGTGCCCACAACGTCTGCCGTCTCAAATCCCATAAGATGTCAGAAGGAGATGTATGCATGCACACACACACACACACACACACACACACACACACACATAAACTGAATTTAAGTCATTGAATTGATAGAAAATTATAGAATACTATATGGAAATAAAAAATGTAAGTGACCATTATAAGAATAGTAATGAAACGTATAACTTTCAAATAACAAGAAGAATTTGCCTTCTACAGATATAAATACCTGTTATATAAGCATAATAATTAGACCACTATGTTACATGATACTAGTGTAATAAAAGACAAATGAAAGAACAAGGCAGAACCATTCAGAAATTGATCATGCATATATGAGTATTTGGTGTGTGATAAATGCACATGGAAACAGTGGACTTGAATGAGCTATTTAATAAATGTCAATTGGCCAATTGGCTTGCCATTTGGAAATAAATAAAGTAATGTGAGAGCTCAAATTGTTAAGAGGGCTGGCCACTGGTGAGAGAATTGGAGTAAGGGAAGCTTGGGAAGGAACTTATACTTTCCAAAAATATTTGTTTTGAATGATTTTTATATGACTGTACTCAGGTATCGCTTACATAAAAATTAAAGAGGAAAAATAAGAAACTGAGAGAGGGATGCCTTTTGACTTGTCACACTGAGCTAAGTGTTTGCTATTTCCTACTAGAGACATGATACATCTTTGAAAATCAGAATAAAAATATTGCTTTATAAATAGCACAGTTGAAGTCTGTGTATTCTTTCTTATGTTGAGAAACAGTATTGAAGGCATATTGATGTGTAAGTTCAAATATTGTTATTTCATTTTGAAATCGTAATTTTCGTCTTTTATTAGCTCTACACGTTTGGAAGTTGGAACTCCTTGCATAAAAGTCCTACTGCAAAGTGTGTCCCCTTAATCCTCAACTTGCTTTGCCTTTCCATAAAGCTCAGAGGCTGCCATCCCATCAGGTGTTCAGTAGCTATTACCAGTAGAGATACAGGATTGTGTCCTGATAGATTTAAATACTTGGTCTAGCTCTTACTTTGGCCCTTCCTCTGACTTTGAGCAAATTAACCTCAGTTTTTGTTTGGTTGGTTTTTCCAATGTGTAAAATGGGGGTAAAACTACCTACCCCATAGGATTGTTTTTGAGATGATAAAACAAAAATACTCAGTGCAGCACTTCGTACATGTTAGATATCAATAAATGTTTGGTACTGTTCCTGGAAAAAGAGCATCCAGTAAATGTTTCCGGTATGGACAAAGAAGCTTATGACTCTTCTAACATCCAAACTGTGTAAGACTTTACCTTCACGCCAGTCCCCCAGAGAACGTGAGCTTGCTGTTACTTGGGCTTTCCTGGGAGATGTTCGTGGGTAGATCCAGTGTACGAAATGACAGACTAGCCAAACGACTTGCTCCGGTTCCACATTGCCCTAGCATTCTGCAGCCACACTGGTTGTCTCGCTCTTAGGTCCCCTTGTCACCACTGCTAGGAGTGACAGCATGCCGTGGCCTAACCAGGAATGATACTAAGGTTATGCCTTTTCAGAGATCAAGAATTACAGCATCCAGAGCTTTGTAGTAAATCCTCTGAAAGAGTAATTTCTTCTCTGCTCTGTTGCATCAGACAATTACTGCACCTCCCCACTTCGCCACTGGCAACGACTGTTACTATGCTGGCAAAATTCTCTGCAGACACTGACCTTAGAGGGGCCGTGACTGTAAACCAACAGGAATCTAGTTGATTTATTATATAAAGAAGAAAATTATTAACCGTTTGACAAGTTAGCAATTATTTTTGTGTGTATGTTTCGCGTGTGTAGCCTTGACATCAACCCAGAGTATTGGTGGCCATGCCCCCTGTGGGCAAAGCGACCAGAAGGATATGGCGGCAGAATGATGGCACACAAGCCCGTGGACCATGAGTACTAGTGCATGTTCTAGACCTGAGCGCTTCGCATTGTTCCCCGAGCAAGTCTCTTAACTTTTTTTTTTTTCATTGCATCAAGTGAGAGCTGGAACGACCTGGAGTTCCTGTGAGTGTCATCTAAAATAATGATGTAGAAATACTCTTAGCTTCTGAACACCTATATGTTAAGTATTAACCAGAGATCTGAAATGTATAAGAAAGTGCTTATACTGTATCATTGAGGGACAGTAGGGAGATGTAATTCTGTAAATGCTGGAAAGTTACCTAAAATGGATCTGATGCTGAACAAAACGTGACCTTTTCCTGATAGATGAAAGCGATCATAATTGTACGTAGTTATGGCATTCAGTTCTGTAACAGCAGAAGCATTTTGAGGCCTAACTTCAGTGCCCAAAGTTGTTGCTCAGAATTATTTGCAGTTAATGAATAAATAAGTGAAAGGTGTCTAAACTATACTTATCACTCCTTCCTATTTTACCTTATCTAATTTGTTGTGGCTTCGGTAATCATAAGAGCATTCTTCTGTGGGTCACACACACACACACACACACACACACACACACACACACTTTGACTATTCAGTTTTAGTGCTGAGCAACGTTCAGACCAAAAATTTGAGCAAGGAAGGTGTACCCTATCTTTACGCTGTGGGTAAAGTCAGGAAAAGAGTCTGTAAACCTTTGGTGCAGAACAGGATTTTCTCTCCACATCAGTTTTAGATGATATCTGTGATCAAAGAGACATATGCTGTTCGTACGCTTCCTGTGTACTTCAGAACTGGCTGTGACCTGGAGGGTGTATGAGTGCCCTTATGTGGTTGCCTGGAAACTTTGGCCACAGAAGTGTCACTTTCTTTCATGGCTCTAAGGGAGAAGGAGCCTCGCAGAGAGCTCTAGACTTTGTAGAAGGGGGAAGAAAAAGTCCTTGTGTGTTTTAAAACAAGTGTCTCACCAGGAGATAATGGTTGAGCTGTGGGTTATAAATGATGCATTTTGTTCTTTTCGTCTTGCTGATGGCACAAGGGAAAAAAAAAAGTTCATCTCTCGCTTATCAAAATACTGTGACATTTCTTCTTCCACAGGAAAATTTTCAATCACAACCTTCTGCAGCAACCGACACCAAATTGAACAATTGTAAAACTCTACAGTGTCTCATTAAAACCTGGTTTTGACCTCTATTCTTTTATGTACCTCACTGAAGCTAAAACACACACACACAGACCCTCACTACAATTTGCTGCTAATTCCTGACTTTTGTTTTTTAGGAACATATCGAATACTTAGAGTGCAGATAGTCTTTGGTTCTTGTTCCATTAATAATGTTTTTTGTTGCCATTAGCCCAGTTACTTCTAAATGATCAGTTTTATTAGTTTTATCAGCTTTGAAGAAGACAGGCTTTACAAAGCTGCCTTGAAAGTCAATGTGTTTTGAAAGATATTTGCAAATAAGATAAAAGGAGAGGGTCCTTCTGTACCAGTCATCTGATGCATGTCATGAATATTAAGATTTAGGTAAAATCATACGTCCATTTGCGTGTAGATCGTTATTTCACAGGCGGGATTTTTGCTCTCCACGCTGCATGTTCCCCGTGTGAAAACTAGAGAGGTGACTTGGTCAGTGTCAGATCGATAGGAATAAGAATTTTGTAACTCAGTTTTCGAATACAGAATAGTAGGTGGTTAGGTGATGGGATTCCCATGTCCTTACTGAGATTACATTGATTTTGTAATTTTGATGAAAATAGGCATAGCATATAGAATTTAATATCCCTCAGTGGCTACAGGTATATTATATAAGACATATGTCACAGCTATTAAAAGGACAAACTGGTATGGTGCCCAGTTTGAAGGACTTGAAAGAAAGCAGCCTTAACAATAGTGTGAGCCCACAACCACAATAGTTTACTTATAGATAAAGTAACTTGAAATAATCGAGGCCTACACTTTGAATGACTGTCAATTCACAGATGTAATTTTAATGTATAGACGTATTTTTATCAACCCTGCCTAGCCTGATAAGTGCTCAATAAATGTTTGTGAGGCGAATGATTCCCACATAGGGGTCAAGTGCATCCATATACACGTGAACTTTGTTCTTTACAGCTATCAAATAATTCCTGATAAAATAATTATTTACAGAAAACTGAGATTTTTTAAAATTTCAGACTCTCTTAAACAGTTAACTGAATTGACATTTTGCCTTTTTATAGGGATAAATTCTCCTTTCCCTTGAAAACCTCCTCACTCATGTCTCACTCTGTCTTTGCTCTTGAAAACATGCAAAATTAATATACTAACTTAATTCATCTAGAACTTTGTATTTAATGCTAATGGAACTTGTTATATATGTTAAAACCATTAAAAAAACAAAAAATTAGGGCATGAAAATTCGGATTCATTTACATGGTTACCTGTTATTTTCTGCTGTGAAGGAACTACAGGAACAATGTTTTGCACGTTGTTCAGATCTGATAAGAAACTAACTTTCATGTTTTAAAAGAATTTTTTTCTACTAAATCCAGAAACTATGTGTGTAGCCTCTCCTATTTATTTTATATTTACATTTGAGGTTTAATACTTAATTGTTCTAAGAACAGTGAGAATAGTGATCAATAGTGGGATAAGTTAAAATGGAGAAAATCAGTACCAAAGAAGCAATGACTTTGGGTAAAACATCCAATTTGCTTGTGGTAAATGAAATATGTTTTTTAAAGTTTTCTTCTTATTTTTAATTTTTTTTTCAAAAAAATTTTAATGTTGATTTATTTTTAAGAGAGAGACAAAGTGCAAGCAGAGGAGGGGCAGAGAGAGAGGGAGACACAGAATCAGAAGCAGGCTCCAGGCTCTGAGCCATCAGCCCAGATCCTGACGCGGGGCTCGAACTCACGAACCGTGAGATCATGACCTGAGCTGAAGTCGGACGCTCAACCGACTGAGCCACCCAGGTGCCCCTGTCACTCGGTAGTTTTGAAGGTGTTTCCTTGTTCAGTATGAGCACTACCAAGGGTTTTACTTAAAACTTCAAAGCGCCTCTGTTTTTGCAAAGACTGCCTGGCAATTGGTTGGGGGTGTGGGATGTCCTCCTTTAGTCGAGGTCAGAAGTATAAATTTTAAAAACACACAAGGAGGGGCGCCTGGGTGGCTCAGTCGGTTAAGTGTCCAACTTCGACTCAGGTCATGAGCGTTCGTGGGTTCAAGCCCCGCATCGGGCTCTGTGCTGACAACTCAGAGCCTGGAGCCTGCTTCAGATTCTGTGTCTCCCTCTCTTTCTCTCTGTCCCATCCCCACTCATGCTCTCTTTCTCTCTCAAGAACAGATAAACATTAAAAAAAAATTAAAAACACACAAGGAGCAGGAGAGCAAAGTTCTCTTGTTTTTGCATTCAAAGAATGGATGCTAAAACAGTCTGTGTGGATGTAGAAAAATGGGCAGATTAGAATAGGGTAGAGATTTTTTGTTTTCAATTTCTGTGGTGGAACTTATCCATTCGAGCTGAACCCCAATGATTGAATCTTATTAAAGGGGGGCAAACTAAGCCAGCTGCTTTCTTTTAACACCTTCTATTACTTTTAAGGTGTTACAAGCTTGTAAGACTAGGCTTTTACAGATCCAGAGCTGGTTCTTGGATTTATGTTGAACTTTAAGACCTGGCTAATCAAAGCGTTCCAGCATCACCATTACTGGGAGGAGGGGTGGGTAGTGTAAGAAATACAGTCTCAGAACCCCTACACGGTCTGAAACAGAATCCACATTTTAAAAATATAGAGCCTGAATTTAATCATGAACAATGTGGAGCAGATGATATAAAAATTAGAATTATGTCTTTGTAGAATTTTAGAGTGTTAAAGGATCTTAAAACAGCTAATCCAACTGCTTTATTTTCTAGTTTCATGGCTTTTGGAGGTAGGTGTTCATTATTTGCCATGTGCCAGGTTTTTAAACTCTGTGCTGTGTTTACAAAGATAGATAGGATATATTCCTTGTTCTGGAGGTCTCTTCAGAGGAGGAAATGGAACGTAAGCTGGTAGGTCAAACGTAATATACAGACAGCTCTTCTAGAAGTAAATGCAGAGAGAGCTGTGTAGATGGGAGAATCAAAGAAGCCTTCCCAGACACAGGTATTTTAAGTGTGAGTCTTGAAAGGTGAGTGAGTGTTTTATTAGATCCTGGATTCTACATTTCTAACGGATTGGTAGTTTAAGGGAAACTTAGGCATTGGCAGAGTTGTTTATTTTGTTTTTTGTTTTGTTTTTTGAGGGCTCTCACCTTGGCTTGTAGATGGCCACCTTCTGGTATCATCACCTGGTTTTTCCTGTGTGTGTGGGTCTGTCATAAACTCCTCTTCACATTAGATTAGGCTCCATCCATATGACCTTGTTTTATCTTATTTACCTTCAATCTCCTATGTCTCAATGCAGTGACATTCTGAAGTAATTTGGGTTAGGACTTCAACATTGGAATTTTGAGGGGACACAGTTTAGCTCATAACACCAAGGGAATTTTGAACATAAATTTGCCATCATATTCTACTATAAATTACTTTATTTATCTGATTATTATGATTGCTATATACTCCCAGTCTGAAATCTGATTACTGGGCTTCAAAGTTAATAACCAGTATACCAAGTAGCTCCATTTTGCTTATACCAAATGTACCCTGGACACTCATGAATTCATTGTCAGCTGCCCTGTGCTCTTTTAGCAACACCCAACATTTTTGTTTCTTAATTCCTTGAAGTCACTACTCAGTCAGGGCCAAGTGAGCACATCCACTCAGAAAGAAACAGTTCACTAAATACAATGAAAATAGAGCAGGAAAACGAACTCAGGTTATGGGGAAAACCTGCCACCTTGAGTTTTAGTTCATATACCTATGAATTTATTGGGATAAAAAATTTGAAAGAGATAAGATTCATGGCCAGAAGTATGTTTGTCGGATTCTTAAATATGATTAAAAGCCAGGCCGTCATGTTAACCAGTGTTTCATAATTCACAAGAGGATCGCAATTTTTGACAGTTGGTATAGAGGAGGTATTGCCAATATCTCTTTGCCCCCAGTGGGAGACTTTTGAAAATTTTGTAAAAGCTATTATTATCCTATGAAACCAGCAATACCAGACTCTCATAATCTTTGCCAAAATCTCATAATCCTTGGTGGAGTAGTCTCATGACAGTCTGAATGTTTTACCACATACTTTTTTTCTGGATCTTTCGCCATAATACATAATAGTTTGGTCATCATTGTATTAGCTTGGGACGCCATAATAAAATAGGATGGGCTGGGTGGCTTCAACAGCAGAAATTTATTTTCTCACAGTTCTGGACGCTGGAAGTCTGAGATGATGGTGCTAACGTGGTTGGGTTCTAGTGAGGGCTCTCTTCCTGGCTTGCATTCAGAGCTCTCTGCTACTTTCTCCCTGATCTCATAACAACATTAATCCTATCAGATTAGGACCCTATCCTTATGACCTCATTTAACCTTAATTACCTCCTAAAGATCCTTCCTCCAGATACAGTCATGGTGTTGGGTAAGCCTTCAACGTTTGAATTTCAGGGTGATCCAATTCAATCCATAGCAACTGGTAACCATTTATTGAGATGCTAGTAAATGCAAGATGCTGTACTAAGTACTTGAGCTCTACAATAGGTGAGATGCAAATCCAGGCAGCAGGCGAGCTTGCCATGTTGGACCACGGTTCAAATACGATGGTATCTAACACCTTATGTTGAAATTGTATTCAAATTCCCTCATTGTTGTTCAGTATATCTAAGGAAGTTTTGATATGTGGTTCAGATTTATTTATGTCTGTCTGTCTGTCTGTCTGTCTGTATTAAATAACCATCTCAAAGAATTCCGTTCTTATAGCAGTAGAGGTCTGAATTACGGAGATGATACATTAAGCTACTCTTGGTTCCCGGTGAGATGAGTAACTGAGATAGTATGAAGGTTTGGTGAGTGACATTGATAAAGCTGGGTCACATTTGATTGTGAGCCTAATTTCCGTCTTGTATTAAATCCCAGGGGTGTCATCACAAAGTACCTACCATCAATGAGGCGGTTAAAAATAATGGCAGTTTGTTTTCTCACAGGCCAGCAGTCTGAAGTCAAGGTGGAACCAGGGCTGTGCTCCCTCAGGAGTCTGGAGGGCAATTCTTCCTTGCCCAGCGTCTGCTGGTGTGCGGGCAGTCCTTGGGGTTCCTTGCCTTGTCGATGCGTCACTCAAGTCTACTGTCATCATCACATGGTGTTCTCCCTGGGCGCCTCTGCTGCATGGCCATCATCCTCTAAGAACACCAGTCATACGGTATTAGGGGCACACCATACTCCTCTTCTTGGCTCACTCACCCTATTTCAAATCAGGTTCTGGGTGTTAGGATTTCAACATACATTTTTCTTGAAGGGAGGGGGTACAATTCAACCCCTACCACCTCTGAAAGAGAAAGTATCTCAAGAATCATTTTATTTATTTATTTACTTTGAATTTACATCCAGATTAGTTAGCATATGGTGCAACAATGATTTCAGGAGTAGATTCCTTAGGGCCCCTTACCCATTTAGCCCATCCCCCCCCCACAACTCCTCCCGTAGCACGCATTTGTTCTCCATATGTGTGAGTGTCTTCTGTTTTGTCCCCCTCCCTGTTTTTATATTATTTTTGTTTCCCTTCCCTTATGTTCATCTGTTTTGTCTCTTAAAGTCCTCATAATGAGTGAAGTCGTATGATATTTGTCTTTCTCTGACTAATTTCACTTAGCATAATACCCTCCAGTCTATCCACGTAGTTGCAAATGGCAAAGTTTCATTTTTTTTTGATTGCCGAGTAATACTCCAGATATATATATACCACATCTTCTTTATCCATTCATCCACCGATGAACATTTGGGCTCTTTCTTTCCTTTGGCTATTGTTGATAGGGCTGCTATAAACATTGGGGTGCATGTGCCCCTTCAAAACAGCACACTTGTATCCCTTAGATAAATACCTAGTAGTGCAATTGCTGGGTTGTAGGGTAGTTCTATTTTTAATTTTTTGAGGAACCTCCATGCTGTTTTCCAGAGTGGCTGCACCCCCAGTTTGCATTCCCACCAGCAGTGCAAATGAGATCCTCTTTCTCCTCAGCCTCGCCAACATCTGTTGTTGCCTGAGTTGTTAATGTTAGCCATTCTGACAGTTGTAAGGTGGTACCTCATTGTGGTTTTGATTTGTATTTTCCTGATGATGAGTGAAGTTGAGCATTTTTTCATGTGTCAGTTGGCCATCTGGGTGTCTTATTTGGAGAAGTGCCTGTTCATGTCTTGTGCCCATTTCTTCACTGGATTATTTGTTTTTTGGGTGTTGAGTTTGATAAATTCTTTATAGATTTTGGATATTAACCCTTTATCTGATATGTCGTTTGCAAGTATCTTCTCCCATTCTGTCGGTTGCCTTTTAGTCTTGCTGATTGTTTCCTTCGCTGTGCAGAAGCTTTTTATTTTGATGAGGTCCCAGTAGTTCATTTTTGCTTTTGTTTCCCTTGCCTCCGGAGACGTGTTGAGTAAGAAGTTGCTGCGGCCAAGATCAGAGAGGTTTTTGCCTGCTTTCTCCTCAAGGATTTTGATGGCTTCCTGTCTTACATTGAGGTCCTTCATCCATTTTGAGTTTATTTTTGTGTCTGGTGTAAGAAAATCCAGGTTCATTCTTCTGCATGTCGCTGTCAGTTTTTCCAGCACCACTTGCTGAAGAGACTGTCTTTATTCCACTGGATATTCTTTCCTGCTTTGTCAAAGATTAGTTAGCCATACGTTTGTGGGTCCATTTCTGGGTTCTCTATTCTGTTTCATTGGTCTGAGTGTCTGTTTTTGTGCCAGTACCATACTGCCTTGATGATTACAGCTTTGTAGTATAGCTTGAAGTCTGGGATTGTGATGCCTCCTGCTTTGGTTTTCTTTTTTAAGATTACTTTGGCTACTTGGGGTCTTTTCTGGTTCCATACAAATTTTAGGATTATTTGTTCCAGCTCTGTGAAGAATGCTGGTGTTATTTTGATAGGGGTTGCATTGAATATGTAGATAGCTTTGGGTAGTATCGACATTTTAACAATGTTTGTTTTTCCAATCCAGCAGTGTGGAATATTTTTCCATTTCTTTGTGCCTTCTTCAATTTCTTTCATAGGCTTTCTATGGCTTTCAGTGTATAGATTTTTCACCTCTTTGGTCAGATTTATTCCTAGGTATTTTATGGTTTTTGGTGCAATTGTAAATGGGATCAATTCCTTGATTTCTCTTTCTGTCGTTTCATTGTTGGTGTATAGGAATGCAACCGATTTCTGTGCATTGATTTTATATCCTGCAACTTTGCTGAATTCATGAATCAGTTCTAGCAGTTTTTTGGTGGAATCTTTATGGTTTTCCATATGGAGTATCATGTCATCTGCGAAGAGTGAAAGTTTGACCCCCTCCTGGCCGATTTGGATGCCTTTTATTTCCTTGTGTTGTCTGATTGCAGAGGCTAAGACTTTCAATACTGTGTTGAATAGCAGTGGCGAGAGTTGACATCCCTGTCTTATTCCTGACCTTAAGGGTAAAGATCTCAGTTTTTCCCTATTGAGGATGGTATTAGCATTGGGCCATTCATATATGGCTTTTATGATCTCTCGAGAATCATTTTTAAAGATCAAAAATCTTTTTTGACAAAAACATGCAGAATATAATAGCTACCCATTTTCCAGACTCTTGCTGAAGATATCTACATAAGAACAAAATTCCAAAGAACTTTTCTACTCCTATAGTGGGTCATAAAAAAAAGTCCAAATCAATTTGTTTCTATTGATAGTTCTAAAATCAAGCATTCTGTGCAATGTAATTATGAAGAGAAATTGTCTACAGAAATAATACCCCATTTTACATAATAATGTAATTTCATGAATCATACAGATTTTTTACAGCCAGATTTTCAAATATCTCTAGATATCCTTATCACAAGTTCAGGATTGAATTCCTTTTAGAAAACATTTGTTTTTGCCATAAAGTTGTAGTATAGAAGGTCAGATATGAACATGACAAATTCGGGTGCTATTTATTTTTTAATTGTACTGCTCTAGAGTCAAAAGACATGACTCCTAATTTTTCTAAAAGAAATCACTCTTCACATGTTTTAAAAAGTTAAGGGAAATGTTAAATTTTTGCCTTCAATATGGTACTATTTCCTGATGTTATTGAAAAGAATGTTTACCTGCATACCTAATTCTTTTGTTCGACTTTCTTGTGGAATAAAAAAGACATAACAACATTCTCTTACACATAGTGACTGTGCATTTTACATTTCTGTTACATAATTGTGCTCACTGAATGATGTAATTGGGGCCACAAGGTACCTTCTCTGCTGGGCATAATTCTAACTCATTATGGCAGGTTTACGGGAGTTGTGGGAAAAAAAAACTAGAAAATAAGAGTGATCATCAGTGGCATTAAGTAGTTGTAGCCATGAGAAACATAGGATGTAGCTAAAATCCCAATATTGGAAGATTTGTATGTACGTTAGGAGGGGGAGGGATGTCTGTATCACTGCATCAGTATTCAGAACCATACCTTTTTATCATAAATTCTTGTAATGCTCCAGAAAATTGAAGAATGTGTAGAATTAACAAATCTGATTCATGTGTAGGAGGGATAAATGCGCTTTGAATATATTTCTTGACATTTATATTGCACAGACATAACCAGGTAAATGGTCTTCCTATGAAATACAGGTAACCTGAAACTGTTTTGCTTAAGTACCACTGGGGTAAAGAAGGCCATACACATCTATGTGTTTTGCCTATCGAATAACTCTCCTAAACATAGCTTAATCAGACTGGCTAAAAAAGACCAATTTTAAAGAGAAGATGTTTGTAGATCTTGGTGAACACCGTGACAGTATAAACAGGAATCCCTCTAAGTGGTCAAGATGAACTTCAAAATTTGTGAGAGCTGACCAAAGAGATAAAACACCACCTTTCCCCTTTAACTGCTCATTGATGAGAAGTGTGTGACTTCTTAGGTAATCTTAAGGAAAAATTAAAAGTTTTCTTATGTGTCCAGGAGAGTTCTATATAAAGAAAACTTATAACATGTTCCTGTAGAAGTTTGGAAGCTATGTTATACCAGTTGCCATTACAACTTGTCTTATAAGATCAGCGGAACCAAGAAACCTGTATATTTACCGTGTAGACCTACCCCAAGTATTACTCCCTAAACTCCTTAAGCTCTTACCTGTTGCCCCTTTCTTCCCTTCTCATCCCTTCCCTCCCTTCTTTCCATTTTTTGTTCTTTCTTACACACCTTTCCGACCAGAAGGGTAGGCTCTGTAAAAGGAGGGAAGTTTTCTTTGCCAGAATAGCTTGAGGACAGATAGGACTCAGTCAGCCAAAGGGAGAAGAATGTTCAGGCAGAAGGGACAGCGCATGCATTTTTCGTAGTGTATATGAGAGGCTCAGTGAAAATCAGTGTGGCTGAAACAAAGAGAATAAGAGGACAGGGAAAAACCAGCCTATTTAATAAGAGATGTTAAAGATTTTCCTTATGTCTTAAGTGCAATGGGAAGACATTAAGTTTTTTGAGCAAGAGGTACCACAGAAGATGATATTTACAACTTGAAAACGATTGAACGATAGTGTGGAGCAAAGAGTGGAAGGAGTCAGAAGTGTGCCTTCTAAATGACCAAAGGAAGACGTGTCTGTAGCAACAGCAAATTTTCAGAGGTTAGTAACGTTGAGATCATAAGATGGCATTCTCCTGATACGTGGCATTTCTCCTAAGACACGGCACTTGGCTCTTACAGTTTTCCACACAATGTTCAAATAAGGTCTTGAATCAAATATATGAAGGCGTATCGTTTGGGAATAAATAGACTGGAAATTCCAAGTGGCTTTGCCATTGGCCTCCTTCCCATTAAATAAATAATTACTTTACATTATGATCCAGATTTCCATAGAAGCTCCATAATTCATAGAGTAAAGACAGTCTGTTTCCCAAGTAACCTTTGTGTTTCCATGTAGCATACATATAGAACCACGGTTGTGTGTGTGTGTGTGTGTGTGTGTGTGTGTGTGTGTGGCACATGCCACTGAGGCAGTCCTGATTAATGCACATCTCTTATGAGCCAGTGATTCAAAAATTAGTCCTAATCCTGAATGAGTAGAGTGGCAGCCACTGTTAAACCCAGATGTGATTGCATATCAGCAGACAAAACTATTGAAGAAATGCTTCAAAAACTTCTTCCTATATAACATGCAATAAACAGCATTTCAACATGTATTCCATCACACAAATAGAGTATTTTATTTGCTTTGGAAACAAACTGAACTTTGTATTACAAGCTACGGTTTGGATTCTCTGGATAATAATCCTTTGCTTTGATTTTTCTGGGCTTCTTTTCAGCATTTCAAAGAAATTGTGAAGTCAGTCTCAGGCCTAAAAGGACTGTGAGGTTCTCTGAAAATTATAGTGTCTATATTCACCTGATTATTTTAGCCTCCCGGCTTACTTCAGATGTTCAGCCCTAGAGGGAGAGTTTAGCTCTGTCTGCTCTCTGATTAAAGTCATTCTTAAGCATGTTACATGGGATGCTGGATATATATGTTCATGGACTTCACTTTCACAAATGACCACACTGTGACATTATTTTTAACCGTTTCATGATTGTTTGTTTTCAGAATTAGGAATTTGATTTTACGTTTTCTGTATTCGTTATTTTTGTACTTTGTGCCTGTGCACAGTTTTATGAAAAAATTTAATTAGAGATGAGAACTTGTCTGCACAGGTAATAGGTCTTGACAGTGACCTCCTGATTCTAGAGAGTTATGGAATATTTCACAGTTTTAATGAACCACAGATTTGGCTAAAACAGAGGTGTGTTTGAAATCGCATGATAGTTTTAGCAAAAATTTTACACAGTAATAGACCTTGAATAAATTATGTATTACTTAGCCCTAAGTTCTTAAGGTATAAATGTAACCCAACTTCTAAAGACACTAGGTCATATTGGGAATATTGCTGTTTTAATTTTGCTATTTAATAATGAATGTGGTCTATTTTAATATTTATGTAACTTTTTTCATGCCACCAATTTCTTTGGTCTCAAAGGATTATTAATGATAGTATATGGGATTATCCTAAAGGGAGAAGAGAGTTGTTTATAAGTAAGTCTCGATGTTCTTTGGCAAGTTTCTCTTCTCTCTCCTGTCTCGTTTCTTTTTTCATAGTTTATGTAGAATCTTACCTTTTTTTTTTTTTTTTGAATGCCACACTCCTCAAGTTGAAGATCACTGGCCTTTTATAATGTTCAGTAAAGAAAACATATTTCTGTTAAGAACTACTTTTATTTGCACGAGGATAATGGGGGCTCTGTCCATGTTACAAACAATGAAAATTCCTCCAGATGGTTCAAAAGACATATTTATGAACACAGGACACATTGTTGGCTTCCAGTGCTGTTTTCAGTGGTGAATGCTGAATAAGACAGCCAGAAGATCACATACCTTTAGCATGATTAGTGCTAGGGGGACTCATACTAAAACATGGGGGCAGTCAAGGAAGAATGAGTGTCAGAAAAGAAGAATGATAGGACCAAAGCTCTCTCTGGGAACCTGTGGGAGAGCATTGGAATGCATCCAGTAAAACGGGCTGTCAAATCAAAAGTCCAGTTAAAGCATCTTCCCTCGAGCTACAATGTATCAGATGTGAATATTTCTCTTGTTACCTTGTGATTATTTTATTTTATAGATTGAAATGTGAGTTACTACGTACATTCTTGAAATGTGAGTTACTACGTACATTCTTGAAATGATTTTCAGAATTCTTTCAGTTACTCTTTCAGTCCTCTTGCTTAGTTTAGATCTAGTTTGATCTCAAAATCATGGCCCAACAACTGTTCTATTATAGTCATTAGATATTTAAGGGGAAAAAATCTACCAAACTCTAATTTCTTAAGATGATTAAAATATTAAATAATTTTATAGAATTCTTATTTATATAATTATTTACATAATTAAAGTCTTACTATGGTTGATAGAATGATATTGGAGACAATTTAGGGCTTTTTTTCTACTGCTACCAATTCTTCCTTTGTTTAGGTCCAAACTACTAAACCAGACTACAGAGGTATTTCATCTTTGTTAGTAACTTCAACCCTTAAATGAAGAATAGATTGTTGGTCTCCAGAGTAGATAATGAAAGTCAAGACAGCTTCATTAAAATCTTACAATATATTTGGTATAGGTTCTATGTTGACAGCAAATCTTTGCAGGTGAATAAAGTAGCCCTTGCTAATTTAAAAGCTAGACATACGTTATATTCTTAATGATCTTGAGAATTATATTGAATACACATCCCTCAGTAAGGAGGGAGTGTGGTGTGATACAATCTGCCAGCATTGATTTCAAGTCCTGACTGTGCCCGTGACTAATTGTTTAATCTGTTTAAGCCTTTGCTTCTTTGTATGTAAAATGGGTATGATGATACTTACCGTATAAGATTATTTTGAGGACAAAAGGAACTATATCTCTAAGATGCCTGAAAAGCCCTTGATAAATCATCTCTTCCTGCCTCCTTCACTTCAATGAAAGGAAAAATATCCTTATTCCAAAATGATAGATTGCATTTACTCTGTCTGGAAGATGTTATGTTTAAGACCCTGTTGAAATGCTATTACTATATCTTTGGAAGTATCTTCTATCCTTTAGGGTAGAGGCCCTGTCACTTTCAACAGTTTAATATTATATTTCAACTTATAGATGATGTGTCCTCTAGAGGCCAGGAGATACTGGAGACTATCACTAACAAAAAGTTCAAAACATCACCTGTGACTGTTCATTATTGTTACAAGATTTTTGGACTCCCAAGATTATCGTTATCTTTTAATCTGTTTAAAAATATAACTTTATTTTGAATCAAATAATGCAGTGAAATGGCCGATATTTTCTTCTGCCTCTTGCATCTTTTGTTTATAAGTCTACTTCAGGAATATTTTCTTACCCCAAAGAGATAGTGTGGGATGCCTGAGTAGTTCAATAACATTATGATCTCACGGTCTATATTTATTGCTCACAAAATGTCTGTATTCTATTCAATAGTGATAGATAAATGATACTTTATTGAGGCACCATAAATGGCAATACATCATGGTTTACATACTTCAGTTGATTTTATGAAAAGCCTTAATTTGGTCCTAAGAGAGGGGCGGTGACACATGAAATTGCGGAATATAGACACATTGGAGAATTGTCAGTGAAATAGACTCTCTATTCTTTCATGCAACCACCGGGACCACATACATATGAAAATTTGTTTACGCTAAACATCATAGGAGTGAGTGACTTTCTACACGCTTTCTACTATAGACGTTTTAACACACTGCACATTCGGAGCCACGGATTCATCGCAGCGGCTGCACATTGTGGTGGAATAGGGCCTTGCCTCAGATGTATTTATTGTCTGTGGGACAATTTTTATGTGTAGTCATGACTATGATAGATAGTAAACGAACCCATAAAACTGACCTTCAACAATTTACATGCACCTTTGTGAGCTGGCAGAAAGAGCCTTGGATTTATTATATACCTCTTTTATTGCAAAGTTATAATTATATCGGTGTAGGAGATAGTCGCAGGGCCCTAAACACAAAGTTGTCCAACATCAGCCAGGCAGGCAAGTCAAGGGGTATTTGTATCATTTTGTTAAATCCCTTAAGTGTACCTTTCTTGGTCATCAGACTATTTATGTTATTATTCATTTGTGTTTCCCCCACCTGCACTACATATTTGGGCTTTCTAGAAACTTTAAAAAGCAGAATATTTGCGGAGCTCATTATTTTAATATCCTCAGAAATGGCATTTATTAAATCTAGTTTTTCTTAGTATTTTGTCTTAAATTTTACTTTGGACTGTCGTATCCAGATTATTTGCTTCTTTCTCTCTCACTCTTGCTTTCTCAGTCTCTGTCTCTGACTCTGGGTCTCTCTGTCCCTGTGCTCCCTTATTTTCTTTCAAGACGGAAGACGTTATTTATGTGGTAGAATATTTTTTGTACGAAAACAACTCACAATGAATTTTAACCAGAGATTTGGGGAGGCCGCGAATATATTCAGAGGGATTTTGGCTGGGGAGGATATTTGACCTGTGGAGTTCACAGGGATCTCAGTGGAGAGGCTCTGCTACTTGAGCGAGGTGAACATGGTCAAATGACTTAATCTCACAAAGCCTCAACTTTTTCATCTGCTAAATGGAAGCAATATGCTTCAGATGGTTTTTCTGTCAGGTAAGTGAGATAATACAAGAAAGGCAAGTCACTTAGTTCATGGCGCAGAGTAGGCATTACAAAATATTAGTTATAATATGTGATAAATTCATAACAATAACCTATTTGTCTTATAATAATAAATTATGTTAAAATTACTAAAAACTAAATGAAACATACTTTCTCTTAATAAATGTGTATTAGGAGATTTAATCCTCTTCTTAAAATTTACTTTGGAGACCCTGCTTTAAAATACTTGCTCCATTTCTTTTTTTCTTTTTTTTATTCTTTTTTTTTTTTAATGAAATTTATTGTCAAATTGGTTTCCATACAACACCCAGTGCTCATCCCATCAGGTGCCCTCCTCAATGCCCGTCACCCACTTTCTCCTGCCTCCTACCCCCCATCAACCCTCAGTTTATTCTCAGTTTTTAAGAGTCTCTTATGATTTGGCTCCCTCCTCTCTAACTTTTTTTTCCTTCCCCTCCCCCCACGTGGTTTACATATACAATGGAATACTACTTGGCAATGAGAAAGAATGAAATACGGCCTTTTGTAGCAACGTGGATGGAACTGGAGAGTGTCATGCTAAGTGAAATAAGTCACACAGAGAAAGACAGATACCATATGTTTTCACTCTTACGTGGATCCTGAGAAACTTGCTCCATTTAAAAGAAGCTGTGTAGCATACATTTTAACGTTTCCATGAAATAAGTGATCACTACCTGTCAAGGAGTTCTTTTCCGCAGACTTCGTTCTCATCCCTTTTGTAGATCTTTTATAGGACACTTCCTAGCTTCACAAAGAAGAAATAAGAACATAGGACTCATACTGGGATTTGGCAGCAAGGTCCCACATTCAGAAAATTGCAGCTGGAAGTTTTTTGGGTTTTTGTTGTTGTTGTTGTTGTTGTTTCCCTTTGCTCCAATTTTGTCAAATTATTTAACTTGAAAAAATGTTCGTGAATATGCAGTTTGTTTTTACATTATGCATCATTTTCTTCTCAGTGCTGCTACACGACCTTGAAACAGTTTTCTGGACTTGAAGTTTTGGTAGCTATATTATTGCAGACTGACCTGTAAGTTCATATTCTTCTTTAGAGGTAAAACATGAACCCATATCTCAAAATTAGGCATCCAGTGCTTATATGTTAACCACCGGAGGGGGGGGTCATACCTGTATTAACTCTATTCACTAGAGCCTATACCAAGTTTTCGTATTATTCCTGACATAATATTCTTTTCGAAGTGCGTGCTTTATGTTAGGCCTTATCGTGCGTGTTATACTATTTAATTATTACAAGAATCCCATATACAGGTCTTATTTCTCTCATTTTTATAAATGAGGACTCGGAATCTCAGCTTAACTCACTGTCCTATCACACAGTTGTTAAGTAGCAAAGCTGCAATCCAAGCCTATGTCCATCTGACTTCAAAACACATTCTCTTTCAATTCCACCATGCTGTGCCTGCACTTTTAAGTGAAATATCATGAATATCCTGGATCAAAGAAAAATCTTTATATTGCAAGAAACACTTGACTTATTGAACAGAGTTTCAGATGAACATACCCATTTAAATGCATTTACATCTTGCTTAAAGGCAGTACTTTCCAAGGAAACTGAAAATAAGCAATTAGATTTAATTTACTTGCAGGTGCACACCTGAGGCCATACCTACACCAGCCAAATAAATGGAGATTTGGGTATCTTTCACCAGGGAGCAGTAATATCTGTGATGCCATTTTGCAAAATGTATAATCGCACAATATATTTCCATTTAAAACAGTATAGCAGATTAAATCCTCTCTGCCAGTGTATTTCTCATATTTCACTATTTTATTGCAGTATTGTAATGACTTTTTCTGCCTCGGTATAACATCTGAACCTCACAAAAAGGAACATCAAGTGCCATTTAAATCACCTGCATTTGGAAGACATTGCTAATATTCTGCAAATGTACAAAATTATTTTTCCAAAAACAGATATATGAAGATTAATAATGACATTACTGATAAGTTTTTATGTGTATTGTGAAGTTAGTGATTAGTGTCAATATTTCAAAATTAATATTTTGAAAAAATTGTCAAAAATTACTTTTTTCAGACTCAGCAGGAATAAAACAAGACTCCAGAGAGGAAATACTTTATTGTTTATGTGGTAAAAACTCTTACATGACAAATAATTACTTTCTGACAGCTACTGTAACTAATTTTTATTTATTGATGGTGAATCACAAATATTATAGTTGAAGTTCTACAAATAAGCAATAAATATGGACAAGAGAAATGTCATAATGTTTATTTTCAGTTCTTTGATTAATGAAGTGGCTATTTGAATATTCGAGCTAATTTCTTTCCTTAAAATTTTGTAAAACTTGAGATAGATTTTATATTTGCTTCAGTTGTTGATTATTCTATCTGTGGTAGTATGGGTCAGCTCTGGTTGGCTTTGTTTTTGAGAGTTATAAATTACTAGTTTAAGGGCTCCAAGCTTATAACAAATCATTCATATTTTTAACTGAACTTTTGTTCGAGGTAATTGTAAACCCACATAAAACTGTAGGAAATAATTCAGAGAGATCTCTTGTACACTTTTCCTAATTTCCTCTAGTGGTAACAATTTGTAAAACTCTAGTATAATATCACAAGCAAGATACTAACATGGATTCAAACCTCCTATCGTATTCTGATTTCTCCTGTTTACTTGCCCTTGTTTGTCTGAGTGTGTGTGTGTGTGTGTGTGTGTGTGTGTGTGTGTGTGTGTGTTGAATCTGTAATTTTTTTTGAGAAGTAGAAGTGTTCTCAGGAAGTTTACGTAGTTCATTAGACTGTTTGTAGTGCGCAGAAAGGTGTTTACTGGGTAAATGTCCGTGGTATTCGTAGATGATTTGTTTAGTTTGATTTGCATTTCCATGACTAGAAGTTAAATAAGAACCTCCTGGGTTAAAAACCTTGAAGGATTAACCTCCACTTCCTTTCGAGAGTAGGGAGACACAGTTCTCTCAGGCTGCCTCTCCCATGGATTAAGAGTATACTGTTACACAGGATGGAATCATAAATTCAGCAGCCAAGAGGAACTCAGTTTAACTTTTATAAACTCATTAATCTCTTTTTAAGAATCATTTCTTTACTCATATATTTGGAAGAGATTAAATCTATTAACGCAGTATGAAAAGAGATACTGTTTTCTAACATTTCAGTGATTATCCTTCATGTGTTACTTTATATTCATCTTATTCTCTGTAGTTGAAGTCACTCTATATACTTTTGCGAAGAGTATCTTCACACTCCCTCTTCCTTCCCTCTCTTCCTTTCCCCCTCTTCCCTTCCTTCCTTCCTTCCTTCCTTCCTTCCTTCCTTCCTTCCTCTGTGTATTCACATAATACTTAAGAAATTCTTACTTTCTTCAAAGTATCATACTAGGTATGAGGAACAAAGTTGATTAGACACGATACCTTATTTTCTGATTTGTATAACTTTATAATAGTCAGCCAGATGTTATTATTGATACTAGTCAGACATACACATGTACGTGCTCACTTGTTACAGAGTACTCTCATGGATGTCGGTGCAGAGAAAGAAAGCAGATTTTCAACAAGTCTAACTGGAAGTGACTGCTTATCCAACGATGTTTTGGAGGACTGCCTTTCCGTGTCCATTTTGGTACTCGACCCAGTATTTCCGTGCGAGTTACAAAACCAGGAACCGTTAGTTTTCTCAAATGCTAAAATTCTGAAATGAAATTTCATGTTCCAATATAAATTGTTTAGGTATAGGAGTAAGAAAACCTCTGTGGTCTGAACTATTTAGGGAATGGTCAGTCCTAGAATGGGTATTAGAATTTACGTAAAATTGGAAGATTTGTTCTTTTATTGCATACAGTGGAAACTCTATTTATGACTAACAGTATTCCAAGTGAGGTCAAGTGGGGATCACCATGATTTATAATTGGAGACTTCCTTCACCCTACCCTAATGATGCAGGCCCCTTCTTTTCTTATAATTGCATTGTGTGTATGTAAATTAATTTCTCTGCGGTACTTTAGAATTTATTCTATGAAGTAGTCTCATTTCAAATATTGTTTATATTCTTCTCTCACTTCAAGCTCCTGTTTCAAATTTTAGCTTTGTTTCTGTCCGTTTGATTACCGTTTCCTGTGATGAAGCTGAAACTAAAAACATTCTACTCTAATTCTATGTTCTGGAAAAAAGGAGGTGTAATGGCTCGTATGGTTGTGATTACATATAAAGGTGGAAGTGTTTGCTCTGTTGTAGACACAAGTTGGGTTTGAAGTACTAATTTAATGATCTTTAGTGAAGCAAAATTATTTAAGGAAGGTGATCCCCAGAATGCACAATGATTATGAGTAATGCTTATTGCATATTTGTTCAGCAAATAAATCAAAAAGTGATTTGGTTAGTACTATATGCCATGTACTTGTCCCACAGCTTGCTTACAGAACCATAATCTTTCCTGGCGTACATGGGTTAATAATAAATACTGATAAATCCTGTCATTGTGTAGGTAACCTTGATTTGTTCATACTTTGTTGGCTTTGAAAATTCAAGAGAATAAATTAATACCAGACTTAAAAGTGCCATTTTTTCCTGAAGACATACTTTATTTAAGTTTAACATCCTTGGCTTAGGGAGCGCAAATTGCTGGACAAAATGGCCAAAAATAATGATGATAGATCTGCATTTTCACAGGGTTTTGGCTAAGGAATAACCTTAGATTTTGATAAAGAGAGATATGTAAGTATGAGAGATTAGAGTAAAAAATATTTTTGAAGAAATATTGGATGGAGGGAGTATCTGTTTATATTTGGAGTATTGCCATTTTTACCATCAAGAAATTAGGATTGCCCGTGACTTTAATTTAACTGTCCAGTATATATTTAATCACTGTTATTCAATATAGCAGTGTTTGCGAGAGACTTCTGTCTCTCACATAGTGGATGATTGTAGCTATTCTTTAATTATGATCAGCTTTTCTTTCCTTTATTGTGACTTATTTAGTTGTATCACTTTGAGTCAGTGTTCTATCCAGTTAAAAAGAAAAAGGAAGTAATATGTACATCTACACTAAATAACTTAGGAAAAACAAAGAACATTATTCTCAAAAAAAAAAAAAAAGATTGTGACAACAAATAAAGATGCTTTTACTTTCATTTAAGTGGTTTACCATGGGCATCACTTTATTTCCCAGCTACTCCTCTTAAGTTTGTTGTAAAAAGAGACCATTAGGTAAAGGACCCAATATGTCTGGCACATGATAAGCACCCAATACATGTTACAGATTTTATCTTGATTATTCTATAATTGAGAATATTTGAAGAGAGAAATGAAAAAAAATCTAACGATGGCCAGTAAGATAGGATAAATATTTTCTTTTGTTTTAAGTATTTTTCTTTCTTTTTTACTAATGTATAAGCAAGTTCCTTATTTTCTCCTTTTTGGCATTCTATGTGAAGATAATGTCAGTGGAACAGTTAATCTTGGTTATCTGAAAATGGAATGGGTGACTCACCTTTGATGTGAACCTTCACAGCTTACATACCTTTGCCTGGCTTAGCTCTGAAGTTAAGAGGAAATACCAGAGTGGGGTTACTCTGCACTGAAGCTCTCCTCTACCTGTGTGGGTGGAGTCAGCTCTGGGAGCTGCTCCTGTCATTTGTTGGATTCAATATGATATTTTATGCCTCCATTTTTTTTTTCATATGGAATGAAAATGGTTCTGGGTAGGAGCACCTGGGTGGCTCATGTATGACTGACTCAGGTCATGATCTTGCAGTTTGTGAGTTTGAGCCCCACGTCGGGCTCTGTGCTGACAGTTCAGAGACTGGAACCTGCTTCAGATTCTGTGTCTCCCTCTTTCTCTGCCCTTCTTCCTCTTGTGCTCTCTCTCTCTCTCTCTCTCTCTCAAAAATAAATAAACATTTAAAAAAATTAAAAGGTTCTGGGTAAAATCTAGTTCTAGTGTGGGTAGTTATGATTATCAAACAAGGCTATATATTGAATACAAGTAGTTTTTACCTGTGTGCTTCATTTTCCTTCTCAATTATTCTCAATTATAAAATACAAAGGTGAAATTTATAGTATTTGTTGAATACTTAATATGTGTCAGATATTGTGTTGAGTCTTCTACATATACAATCTCATGTTCACAACAAAATAGGAGGAACAATTAGGAAATTCAATTGATGCCCATGGGAAATAGCAGCAAGATGGTGGCTATAAACTGGTTTTCAGGATGGTCAATAAACTTTTTGCTCATATGATCTGAAATATTGAATCCCGAGTATATATAATCTCCAATCCTAATGATTTTTGAAATCATTGTAAGAATTTGTTTAATTTAATGATGTCCCATTGGTCATCTCTTTATTATCTGCATGTACAATTATTTTCCAGTATGCTCATAAAAGTATCATAGCTTCCTTTTTTTCATGTGATTCACTATATAAGAAAATACAAAACTGTGGGACACTCATGCATTTGGTGGAGGAGAAAATATTATAAATTATTATTACAAATAAAAGTAAAATCTTTCAGCTTATAGTGTTAGCAATGAAAAATCATTGTTTTGATTCTAGTTGAAACCTGTGCATAATTATTTCTGCAGTGTGTTATCTGTTGTATTTTAATTCTATTCCAAATAACCAATATTTAAGATGAATAATATAAAGAAATCATAATGGAGCTACAGAATGCTATTTACTGCCTGTGGTTTTTAGTTAATGAAGATAGAGAGAAAATCAGTCAAAACTTACTGATTCCATAGCTCAGGGCAAGTTATCTTGGCATTTTTATCCATCTTTCTTTTAAAAATAAAAAAAGCCTTTTTTGTAGGATGTCACTAATGGACATATTTTATTCATACTTGACAGATATACATCATTCCAACATACTTCCTAGATTCTGATATTTGTTTACATTTATTCATTTACATACTAGAGTTTTACAGATACCCTTTAAATTTAATGCCCTTTTGACTGTGTGAGTATCCTGATACATAGTCATCAAATAGTGATGATGTTAAAAATCTAGAAATTAAAAAAAGAGCAGCTGACTTCTTGCATCATATGTGTAGTTTAGATAATTGTTGTCACTTCTGGGCGCCTGAGTCTGGTATCAGGAATCACATGACCACTTGTGAATGTGCTCATCCGTTAGAGGATAAACAACTGATTCTAGTTTGTCTTAGGAACAAGCAATGAAAAGGGTCCCTTCTATTACCGGGTATTATAAACTGAGGGGGCATGATAGAGATACTTCTAGATGAGCTCATCTCTCTGATTTTTAGTGCTTGAGGTGATGGGCTTCTAGTTATTGCTAGTATTGTTACCTCAATTTCAGGGCTTTGTGAAATTATGAAAAAAAAAGTGAAGAAAATTTTTCTACTATTGACAATAATTTATAAGAAAAGGCTAGTATTATTTAAGGTAAAGGCAGCTTACAAGATCTTTCCCAACAACTTTTAGAAATACTATTTTGTCATACGAAAACCAGATAAAGACACCACTAAAAAGAGAGAACGACAGGCCAGTATCCCTGATGAACATAGAGGCAAAAATCCTCCACAAAATACTAGCAAACCAAATCCAACAATACATTTAAAAAATCATTTACCACAATCAAGTGCTGGTTCAATATTAGTAAATCAGTCATCATGATGTATCACATTAAGAAGAGAAAGGATTAAAACCATATGATCATTTCAATAGATTTAGAAAAAGTACTTGACAAAGTACAACACTGATTCATAATAAAAAACCCTCAACAAGGTAGGTCTAGAAGGAATATACCTGAATATAATAAAGGCCATATATGAAAAACCCACAGCTAACATCATCCTTTATGGGGAAAAACTGAGAGCCTTTCCCCTACGGTTAGGAATAAGACAGGCATGTCCACTCTCACCACGTTTATTCAAATAGTACTGGAAGTCCTAGCCACAGGAATCAGACAACAAAAAGACATAAAAGGCATTCAGATTGGTAAGGAAGGAGTAAAGCTTCACTATTTGCAGATGACATGATACTATACATAGAAAACCCTAAAGACTCCACCAAAAAGCTGCTAGAACTGATAAACGAATTCAGTAAGGTCACAGGGTACGAAATCAATGTAGAGATATCTGTTGCATTTCTGTACACCAATAATGAAGCAGCAGAAAGAGAAATTAAGAAAATAATCAATTGCACCCCAAACCATAAGATACCTAGGAATACACTTAACCAAAGAGGTGAAAGACCTGTACCCCGAAAACTATAAAATAGTGATGAAAGAAATTCAAGATGACACAAAGAAATGGAAAGACGTTCCACGCTCATGTCATACCACCCAAAGCAATCTACATGTTTAATGCAATGCCTGTCAAAATATCAACAGCATTTTTCACAGAGCTAGGACAAACAATCCTAAAATTTGTATGGAACCACAAAGACCCTGAATAGCCAAAGCAGTCTTGAAAAAGAAAAGCAAAGCTGGAGGCATCACAATTCTGGACTTCAAGTTATATTACAAAGCTGTAATAATCAGAACAGCCTGGTACTGGCACAAAAATACACACATAGATCAATGGAACAGAATAGAAAACCCTGAAATAAACCCAAAATTATATGGTTAATTAATCATCAACAAAGCAGAAAAGAGTATCAGTGGGAAAAAGTCTCTTTAACAAATGGTGTTAGGAAAATTGGACAGCAACATGTAAAAGAAAGAAACTGGACCACTTTCTTACACCATACACAAAAATAAGTTAAAAACAGATTAAAGACCTAAATGTGAGACCTGAAACCCTAAAAATCCTAGAAGAGAACATAGGCAGTAACTTCTTTGACATCAGCTGTACCAACATTTTTATAGGTCTGTATTCTTTTAAAAAATTTTTTTTAACGTTTATTTATTTTTGAGACAGAGAGAGACAGAGCATGAACAGGGGAGGAGCAGAGAGAGAGGGAGACACAGAATCGGAAACAGGCTCCAGGCTCTGAGCTGTCAGCACAGAGCCCGACGCGGGGCTCGAACTCCCGGACCGTGAAATCATGACCTGAGCCGAAGTTGGACGCCTAACCAACCAAGCCACCCAGGCGCCCCTATAGGTCTGTCTTCTTAGGCAAGGGAAACAATAGCAAAAAGAAAAAAAAAACTATTGGGACTTCATCAAAATAAAAAGCTCCTGCACAGCAAAGGAAACAACAGAACTAAAAGTCAGCCTAGGAAATAGGAGAAGATATATGCAAATGACACGTCTGATAAAGGGTTAGTATCCAAATTATATAAAGAACTTATTCAACAACCCCCAAACAATCCAGTTAAAAAGTGGGCAGAAGACATGAACAGACATTCTCCAAAGAAGACATACATATAGCCAACAGGCTCCTTAAAAATGTTTATCATCACTTACCCAGCAGGGAAATGCACATCAAAAGTACAATGAGCTATCACCTCACACCTGGCAGAATGGCTAAAATCAACAGGTGTTGGCGAAGATACAGAAAAAGGAACTGTCATGCAGTTAGTGGGAATGCAAACTGGTGTAGCCACTCTGGAAAACAGTATAGTGGTTCCTCAGAAAGTTAAAACTAGAATTACATTAGGATCCAGCAATCACACTACTGGGTATTTACCCAAATAATACAAGAACGCTAATTCAAAGGCACACACGCACCCCTGTGTTTATACCACTAATGGCTATAAACACCCCTGTGCTTGTAGAATTATTTAATTATTTAAACACTGGGGTGTTTATAGCATTATTTACAATAGCCAAGATAGGGAAGCAGCTCAAGTGTCCACACATCGATGAATGGATAAAGAAGATATGGTATGTATATACAATAGAATATTATTCAGCCATATGAAAGAGTGAACTCTCGCCATTTGCATTGACGTGGATGGAGCTAGAGAGTGTAATGCTAAGTGAAATAAGTCAGTCAGAGAAATACAAATACCATATGAGTTCATGGAGATGTGGAATTTAAGAAACAAATGAGCAAGGGAATAAGAGAGAGAGAGAGACCAGGAACAATCTCTTAACTGTAGAGAAGAAACTGATAGTTACTAGAGAGAGGGAGGGTGGGAGGGGATGGGTTAAACAGGTGATGGGGATTAAGGAGTGCACTTCTTGTGATGGGCATCGGATGATGTATGGAAGTTTTGAATCACTACATTGTACACCTGAAATTATTAAAGCACTGTATGTTAAAAAAAAAAAACAGCAAAAGAAGAAGGAATACTATTTTATCTAAAATTAACATATTTACAGTACTAAACAACAGAAACTCTTTCCGTCAGCTATAATTTGTGTCGTCTTAAAACTGTGATTTACAGGGGCACCTGGGTGGCTCAGTTGGTTGAGCGTCCGACTTCAGCTTAGGTCATGATCTCACAGTCTGTGAGTTCGAGCCCCGCGTCGGGCTCTGTACTGACAGCTCAGAGCCTGGAGCCTGCTTCAGATTCTGTGTCTCCCCCTCTCTCTCTGCCCCTCCCCCGTTCATGCTCTGTCTCTCTGTCTCAAAAATAAATAAGAACATTAAAAAAAAACTAAAAAAAAAAACAAACCCTGTGATTTACAACAAATTCCAGTCATCTTTTTCCTTCCAACCTGGGATTAATTTTACCTCAAGGCAGTTCTTTCTATTTCATTGGACCTCTGCCCTATAAACAATTTTATTTGTAAATAATGATGTGATTAAATGTTAACACTGAATTGTATTCACTTACGAAAGAGATTATTTCTGATCTGTTGAAGGAAAGAGATGGCTTATACTGTCTTTTGTCAGCTTTCCCTCCTCTGAGATGCTATTCCTGATTTCTCTGAGTTACCTTAGGAGCTTTTTTTTTTCTTGCTGGTCAAATTTTATCTCTTGCTTTTACCAAAAACTTCCTAAGTTGAGTCATAATTATCTCATCACCATTAGAATAAGTCCCATAAGGAAAAGATAGACATTAGATTCATGTTTGTATCTCAGTATTCCACACTGTGCCTGGCATTATGTGTTTAACAAATAATTTTAAATGAGTATATACCTTTTTAACTAAAGTTTTATTGAGTGCAGTTTTATAAATAAAATAGTCCTGAAAATAATTCTGCCTGCAGAAGTTGAATACCTGGTGAGCTATTGTAGTTCTGTTGGGTCATGCCGCAAATGAGCATATGTCAGACTTCCTATGAGGGGTCACTCCACAGAAATGATGTTTTCAGAGGCAGTTGCTTCTATGTAGAGGAAAGGATCAAACCTTAGATTTGTGTAACAAGCTCTGAATTTTTGGAAACCACACTCATGAGTAATAGTATCTGCCATCTTGCCTAGTTGGCTTCCTTCCTCTTTCTCTCTTTCTCCTTCCCTCCTTCCTCTTTCCTTATCTCCCTCCTTCCAGAGCTGGTGTTTTTATATCTTATATTCATGTTGGAAAGGGGCAGGTCCAAGGAAAGTAAAAAAAAAGCGGGGGGGGGGGGGGGATGAAGAGAAGAGGAATAACATATACCGATCACAATATAGAGAGCATTTACCTACTTAACCCACTTGAGGGCTACATGTGGGCTATAGAAATATTTTACAAGCTGAAAAATGTGAGGGCATCAGATATTCTGTTTTGCAATCACTGTGTGCAGTTTCCCATCAGAATGCTTTCTTCAGAGAAAATGCCATCGACCAAATGAAAAGGTGGGGTGTTGTTTTGGAATGTTCAAAATGCCTTTTGTGCTTAGTATTGCTATGAAAAAACGCTTATGTCCTTTCTTATGTTAGTATTGATGTGATGTATTTAATCAGACTTTCAAATTTTTATTTTATTTATTCTATAACTATTTTCTCTGAAGACTGATCATCAAGGAGAGAGGGAATGTGGGAAACTCCATGGATTTAAAACCTTGTACCTTAGATTTTTTTTCTGTCTGAAATTTTTGGGACAGAAATGTAATAGTTTATTGTGAACTCTGATAATCAAACAATAATTTTGCCACTCCGCTCTGTAAAGCTTTCTCGGTGTTTTGTTTGTTTAATCTTTTCTACCACCTTGCCTCCTTCAAAACTTGCCCTGTGGCCCCATCCTTCAGGCATTCATATTCTGCTTTCCAAATTGACTGGCAGCTAATCTTATAAATGAATCCATTCTAATGGCTGCTGATATGATACTGGGGCTTGAGGTCAATCCTTCCACCTAGTTAAGTTGTTAAAATTTTTTAAAAGAGGCAGTCTGATGAAGCAAACTGAGCATGAGAGCATCAGAAAAACAGAGTTGGAGTCCAAGTTTCACCACTAATTTTGTAACTTAAGTTTGAGCCCCAGCCCAATAAATATGATGGTAAAATTATACCGACTTTGTCTCTCAGGGAACAAACTATTAAAGTATGTATTAGAAAATGAAAAAGTGGTATGTATAACACTGATTTAAAGGCCTCTTTAGAAACAATGATTTAACCCAAAGCAGTGAAGATATATATATAGTCTCTGCAACTCTACCAGGTACAGAGCTTTGTGGGATATCTAAAAAGTTCCATGTAGAGAGATCATAAAGATATACAAATCACTATTATAAAGAAGACAATGATGAAAAATATTAGAATTAAAATCAATGCTGTAGGAGTTCAAAGGGAGAGATCACCTCTGAATTTCTGGCAAGGAGGAGCTGTATGAATCAGAGAGGTGTTCATTTAGGAGGTAACAATAGACTTCCAAAAAACGGTAGGGTTGAAGCATAACACTAATGACAGGTATTTAGAGCTCTATACCACACAGAGAAGGCTTTAAAAACACAGAGAGATTGACTAAGACTGTACCCTAAAACACAGAGTGTCAGGGAGGCTGCTTTCGGCAATATTTCTCTTCTCAGTTACGTATAACTTAAGAATATATACAACTATGAAGATACACACGCATTAATAAGAGGCTCCAGAATTTCGAGGAAGTGACTGCAGCTTGCTTGATCTTTTGGAATTATATTTCTGGAAGTATTATCTGAAATTAATATTTTCAGCAGTATGAGTCCAAACTTCAGAAATAAAAACTTTGTGCCAACACTATAGCCTACATATCAGATCTTTCTGTCTATGAAGGCATTTTCACACCAGACACGCCTGTATCCTACTTATTGCAGATGCCATAAGTAAGAGAATTAAGTGGCTGATACACTTAATTCTTTAATGTTTGATACTAGACAGGACTTGTTCTCCCAAATTTGGGGACCCACATCAAGACTTCAGAAAACATTTCAGTAGTATGATGAGAAATGGCACATTCACGTAGTGTCAAATTATTTCCCCCACTAGATACTTATTCATTACAAAGGGAAATTTGCCAACTTGACAGTGGAGAAACCTGGCAGACACAACTTTAACCAAATCATCAAAATGACCATCATTAGTAATAGGACATATGGATCTCATGTACCCCCTGCTGAGGGACACTGGGAAGGACACAGCATTCCTTCTGGTGACAGTGCATAACCTTGGTCTCTTCATGAGGAGATACCAGACGAATGCAACTTAAGAGACAGTCTTTAAAATAATGGCCAGTGTTCCTCACTCACATCGAGGTCATGAAAGACAAGAATACAGTTTGTAAATTAGTTAATATTTACAAACAGATTAGTTAGGTTAGTTAACATTAATCTTCTGGTGTTGATAATCATACTGTTGGTTATATTAGACATTACCATTTGGAGAAACTGGAAGAGGAGATAGTAGAATTTCTGTATTATTTTTTTTTAATTTTTTTTTTCAACGTTTATTTATTTTTGGGGACAGGGAGAGACAGAGCATGAACGGGGGAGGGGCAGAGAGAGAGGGAGACACAGAATCGGAAACAGGCTCCAGGCTCCGAGCCATCAGCCCAGAGCCCGACGCGGGGCTCGAACTCACGGACCGCGAGATCGTGACCTGGCTGAAGTCGGACGCTTAACCGACTGCGCCACCCAGGCGCCCCTGTACTATTTTTTTTTAAGTGATACTTGTACTGGTTCACTGGATGAAAAATTTTAAATCCAGTCTTCTGCATGTTTCTATCTTGGCTGAGAGTACTTTATAGAGCACTGTGACTTCCCTGGATTAAAGACTTTGAAAGTAATACTGTCATTTCCCCATGTTATTTGTTCTTCTGTGAAGTCATTCTGCCATCCTTTGGCTCTCCAGTATTGTGGCCCCAAAAGTCACCTCTCCATTCCAGATATAGACCTTTTCATCCAGGTAAAACTCATCCTAATCACAGTTGATGCTTAAGAATGTTTACCTGTTAAAGTTTGTCATTGCATTTCCTTACTTCTCCATCTGCACCATTTCACAATGTGTTAAAAAAGAGAAAAAAAAAAAGACGACATCTGGATTAATATGGTTTTTGAGCTAAAGAAGTACCTAGCAAGCCAGTGGTCTTTAGTTCCATTGTGCGCCAAGTATCTTTTTCCACATTAATAAATTTAACCTGTGAGAGAGCCTGCCATTTTAACATCTAGCGAAGCAGATGTTGCCTAAAATTTAGAACTCCAAATATCAATAAGGTGCACCGATGTTCTATAGTAAATGTTCTTTAAAAGCTTGTTTCATTTTAGTCAAACAGGGTCTAGGGTTGATTTGTACCCAAAGTTTCTCCTTTAGAGTTCTTTTCTCCTGGAGAAAACAAACCTTCTCCAGCAGACCAGTGCCCTGTGGGTCCCGTCCCTTCTACGGACCTCCTGCCCATTGACTAACTTTTGACTGTTGCCCCTCCACTGCTGTTTTCTGTGTCTGTTAGCCCAGACCTTTCACTTCTGTGATGATTCCTTCCTAACCATACCTTCCAAAGGATTGTCTCCCTCTGGGTCTCAAGATTTGAAACAGGAAGTGGGATTGGGTCAGCCTGTGACAAGGAGGGGTGTTTGGAAGGTCAGGGAGGGTTTCTGGCAGCAAAGAGACGTACAGTGCCAGGTTTCTTGAGCAAGAGTGGGGACTCCCTCCTTCCTCCTTCCAGCAGCTGAAAGGAGTCCAGGAACTGCAGCTCCTCTTTCCAGTGACACTTCCAAACATTTGCAAGAGCCAGTCTCACTCCACGTGAATGTTTTCAGACACCTGGGATGAGTTGATTTTCTGTTTGTAGAAATAGACCACAGAGCGAAGGGCAAAATATGGCAGTTTTTCCCCCCTGTCTTGAACATGGTCTCTGCATAGAAAACTTATTTTGTATGTGAACATGCAGGTGAGGGCTTTCTAGTTTTATTTCAGATCATGGTTTTGTTTTTAAAAACATCTTGAATTTTCTACCTTATTACCAATGATATTACTACCTGGAACCACATTTTATCTCTTCTATTTCTCTATGTTGAATATGGTAATTTGTAGGTTTCAGTAGGCCTTATAATAATAGAAAGAATATCCAGACCTATCATAGCCTCAGAATTAATTCTTAAAGCCAGCCGGAATACTAAAGTAAAAGATTCCTGAGTTTGTGTTATATGCTGATATATGGTGGCATATACACGTGAATTTGCTTCTTCTTAATGCTGTGCACGTTGATTGCCATGACGTTTTAGAAACTGTAGCCAAAGGGTGCATTTTTATTCTTGAGAAATGCAGTGATTTAACTGGCTCTGGGATTTAGACAATTCCAGTGTCTTGTTTTGGAGTTTTTAGGCACTGAATGCATGAAAAGGGAATGTTTCTATTTTGCCACCACCATTATGTTATCTTTTCCAGTGCAATTACAAGCTAATTCAGGCTCTTTGTGTTAGACTAATAGCTTCTGATTCGCTGCTGTCACCCAGTACCTCTTCATGCACTTTTAATAACATCTGCAGTGCCCCCAGCACTTACCTAGGGTGAGCATTTTTCTCTAAGTAGAGACTCATCTTTGGCAAATCATTAATGGAACATCAAAAAGATCCCATCTGTTAGAGTTACATATGGCTAAGATCAGAATTATCAAATATCTCATTTTTTTCTTTATTCTTTTTTTCTTTTTTTTCCCCTTTCTTATCCACACAATAAATGTAGTTGTCAGCAGGATAAGTTCATGCGCCGGATAAGGTCACAATTTCATTTAGTGACAACTTCCAACAGTACGAACTTACAAGGTTCGATTTATTAAAGAGTCAGAAGGGATAAGATCACTGCATGGCCAGCCTGATTTATCAGGGTTTGACTGGAGCACTTGAATAGGGAATGTCGTATTTCAAGTTTATGTTCAGAACTGTAGTTGTGTGTGTGTTATGACTGTATGACTCAAAAATTGAGAAGGGAAATTAGAAAAGGTATCCCTATAAGGCGATTTGTAGCCACTTAACCAAGAACTATCATTTCCTGCGCCAAACTATGCTTTGAGATGGCTCAACATAGCATAATGTAAATGGCACCGTTTGTCTTCAAATGCAGATGAAACATGCTGTTCTTAATGCCCGAGGAAACACACATAGTGGCAGCCCTGCACTTTGGCTGTGAAGATAATCAGCAGTGAAACGATCCTCTCACCCTCTTGTGTATCTGGCGGGCAGCCGTCAAATGGTTAAACCATAAAATAGCAAGAGCTCTGCCATACTTCAGCCACCTTGGCTGACTTTGAAAATGTTTTGAGATTTTTAGAATCTTTGAGCGCTTTTTGAACTCAGCATGACTTCGGGGCTGTCCATGTTTGATACCATGATGTATAATGTTTTCCAGCCATGAAGAAAATATAAATATGGGTTCTGACGCTATAGCCTTCTGTTATAGGAAGGCCTGATAAACATTATGAGCTAATTCATGTGGTCTGCTTTAAAATTTGGTTACATGTTTAGAACCAAGTTCAAACCAATCCAAATTTTATTTTCAGCAAATGAAATATGATCTTCTATCGTCTCACTTATTTGCAGCCATGTCCTATGAAAACTGAGCCTGGAGTTAAGGGACATTCTGTAAATACCATATACATTTATGTCATCAACTTAATGCTGAATTCAGTCGAAGCATGATTGCTGATAACTATGCTAAAAGACCCACATCTTGTCTGTTCCCCTTTGGTATACTACGGTTTTCGTATAGTTTGCTTTCTAAAGAGCCATCAAAAGGACCCTATTTAAAAGAAGGAAAACAATGGCTTCGTTGTACTTTCAATAAAATAAGATTTGAGGGTATCTCTCTTGATTTTAAGTATTTCTTTCCACCAGTGAATTTCTTTTATTTGCACAAAAAAGTGAGTTGATATCTTAAAAGCTGCAGTATGTTTGATAGTGATTTCGGACTTAGGGCTTTCTCTCTCTCTCTCTCTCTCTCTCTTTTTTTTTTTAAGTGAGGCTATCATAAGTCTTTGAGTAATCACAGACTTTTAAAAGTATGCATTATCAAGAAGATAAGAGAAACAGCCCTCAGCACTAACAATATTATCTTTTACCAAAATTGATTAGTCCATCCTATGTGTCTCAAGTATTTTGTGTGAATTTACCCAGCATGTTAAAAAAAAAAAAAGAGGCTTCTTTTTGAGGAATAGCTGCAAAAATATGAACTGGGATGAGAGGAAAAATCTTTAGTTTTCATCCTGCTCCATATTTCACAGATGAGGTAATGTAAGTAAATGTAGCAAAATGCTGAGCAAATGAAATGATTATTATTGTACTCCAAAGAGAAGATACATACTAAGACAACTTTTTTGTGTCCTTAAAATCAACTTTAACTGCACTAAAATTGAGTGTAGGAACTTGAGTGTAAGTAAATTAAGTGTATGAAGTCTTTACACAATCAACTATGTTCAGTTTATATTTTGCAATTACCACATGTCACAAACTATATTGATTACCAGGGGATAAACAGAAATTAAAAACCATACCTGTAGTTCAAGGTGCCTATTTATATTCCTTTTGAGGTGAAAAGGGTTATCAAAGAGAAACCACCAGCTAATAATTAAATACAAAACTGTGTACCATTGGATTATAAATGCCATGGGAGTACTAGGGAAGGAGAACTCAGTTTTCTCTGGAATTCAGAGACATCTGGTGAGACAGAATAGCTTTGGGTTTGATCTTGCAACATTAATAGAGTTTATCAAGTATAGTGTGTCTGCCATGTAGCAAGCACAGTTCTCTGAAAGGTGACGGTTAACCTGGACCTGAGGAGGAAAGTACAGTGAGAAAGACTTTCTTGATCTGGAGTGAAGAAGAGTCTCTTCTGAAGAGCAAAACAGAAAGTGAGGCAGGCACCGTGGAGCAACATTGTGGTTAAGATTCAGGCATAAAAGCTCAAGTTGGGATGGTCAGAAGGGAGCTAGTGGAGGAACTTGTACCAGTGAGTGAGATGGTGACCATGGAGTTTTTTAGTGTGTTTATGCTGATAGGGATTTGGAGCCTGAATTGGAGCTGTAGAGTGAATTGAGATTGGTTGGAAATCTACATCTGAGTTGATGAAACCTGGGGAATGCTGATAAGAAAGATGAACCCCCCCCCCCCCCCAAAAAACAGAAAGGTGAATCCAGAAGATATTTGAAAGGAGGATAAGCCAAGGTATGGCGTGTATTTTGGATGGAAGTGGTAAGAGGCAGTGTGACCACAGACATTGGCGAAAGGTCACATGTGTTGATGCGAGTTTGTGGACACGCTCTTAGAATGCTTCAATGTCTTTTGGGTGAAGTAGTAAGTATTTATTAGGCACTTTGCATGTGTTATGATGTGAAATAATCCTCCCAGCAGTAATATGAAGAAGATATTATAGTTCCCATTTTATATGCAGAAACCGAAATTCAGAGGGTTAAGGGACTTACTCAGGTTCACATGGCTTATTCAACAGACTCTTCTCCAATTCAGTTTTGAACTCATTCCAGCCTGTCTACTGGCCTCCCCTTCTACCAAACTCCTTTCACTCTGCATACTCATGATTTCCATTTCATCAAAAGGTATCTTTCTGGTTCTTTTCTTACTTTCATAAATTTTCACATTACTTGATTGATCCCTCCTCCTTTACATTCTCAATCAATTGACTGCTATATCGGTTTCTTCTCTATTCTCTTGCACTTCTAATTTTCTGTGCATGCTCCTCTATCATTCTGCCTTTTGAAGATCCTTGGAACTCTGTCTCAGGTCTTCTTATTTTATTGTGATATACTCTGTCCTGGGTGAACCATACAATGGCTTTTATTGCCATAGACCAGCTAGTTTTAATTAGTGGCTAAAATGCCAAAATTTATCATTCTAGTTAAGACCTTGCTTCTGGGTCTCAGGCTTGTACTTGCCCATGTAAAATCACCTCTTGCCTTCCTTACAGCCACTTTGACCTGAATATTTCCAAACTCTAACTCTTCATCTTACCCTTAAATCTTTTTTGTGTTTGTTCTTTATCTCAGCAATATATGACCATTGACCCATTTGCTTAAGCCGATACCTGAATGGTATTGTTGGATTTTCCCTTCCCTAACTCCTAAAATCTGAATAGTCAATAGGTTCTATGGTGTCTACTTCCCAAGCCTTGTGAATGGATTACATTTCCTGAAATTTGCCCAAGGTCCAGGCTTGTCTTGTTTGTTGCTTTATGCTTGGGCATAACCCACAGTCTGACACCAAATAAATTAGTGGAATCAAAGAATGAATAAGTTAATGTATGGAGGCAAAAAAGAATGAATAAACAAATCAAACAAGAATTGGAGCTTTGCTTTCTGATTTTGAAATATCTGTCCTTTTTAAGTCAAACATCCATTTTTTATGATAAGCTGTTGGACCTGGCACTTTGACTCACCATACCAGGGTTCTTTCTACCTGTCATGATATATAATATCTGGGGAAAGAAAATCATGGTATCAGGAGCACCTTACCAACTAGCAAGTGAGTGCAAAACCCTCTTTACCAATGACAAAGCCAAGACTCGGAAAAGACATCTCTTCTTCAAGGCTGTTTAGTTGATTGTTGGATAGAGTTGACTAAAAGTAATCTTATTTTTGGTGTGATAATGTCTCCTCTATTTCATGACACTTATTTATCTTCAAAAAGAATTTAAATATTATATTGTCAAACAACATCTAAGTTAAATTAAATATAATTTCCATTTATACAATGTCTTCTCTTGCTATCATTAACCTATGTAGCTTTGGTAGTGTTCAAATGCTAATTATTGTCAATGTGTTTGCAGTTTTCTAGTGAATAAATGGATATTTTTATTTAACTACTTCAGCAACAGAATGGATTTTCCTAAACCTCAAAATAACTTCTTGATAAGCAAGAAAGGAGACTGGGATATGCCTGTTTGCCTAATAAAGTTGAAAAGATTGACTTGTTAGCTTGAACAGTTACTGGACTTTTTGTTATGGCCATGTTTAAGAGCTCGTAAAAGTAGTTTTGGTTTGCTTAAAATTCTAATGCAGAGTCAAAGACACCTCAAGAACTTTGGAGATATTTGGGTATCACTTTATGATCTGCCCTAAGTTTGTAGTTCTTAATCCATTAAAAGACAGAGCTACTTGTAAATCCACAGGTATAGATAAGAAGTCACTGTTTGACTGAGCCTGAACCCTTTTCAAATGAAAAATGTCAGTGGCAGAAAGAGAGAATGAATTACTTTTTAAAAAGGTTTTCAAAGATCCTCAGATTTCTCTGGTATCACTTAAATGTGACATGACTGTTTTTTTTTTTTAAGTGTGTAAAAACAAGCAAATTATTTGGGCATCATTTTTATGTAGAAAAGAACATTCTTAACCAGTGTTTAGCTGAGGGATTGAAATGTATTTTATCTTTAAATAATAAGTTATAAAGAAATTGCTTAAAACTTAAATATCATTGGAAAATTCAAAGAACTATCAGATAGAAATTAAACAGTCTCTTTTCAAGTAGAATAAAATCTTAAAGATGTAAATCACTATATTATCACATTTGAATATGAAGGCACACATTGTGGGACATTTCCCACTGAGTCCTTTTTGACATCATATTGGATTATTAGCTAGGCTCTGCCTCTGAAAATTTGGGGTATAAGCGCTCTGCTTCCAATGTACTAATCAAAAAGATTGTACAAGGATGCAAAACGTTTTCAGGGGAAAAATCTCAGAAATGGGTTTGTTATTCCACAAAGAGAAAACAAATTATTGTTCCATATTCCCTGGACTCTGGACTTGATACTTAAGCATATATTATTTATTGTAAATATCTTATTTATAAAGCTATATTTCAGAAGCTCAACTCATTGAATCTTTTTGGGGTCCATTTTCCTCATTACTGATCATCTTTAGCTACTGATACATCAGAGTGAAAAACAAACTGGAGGGGAGTGGTGCTGTCTCAGTTCAATGAGTTTAATGAGTTCTTCCATTTTTCGTGTATTTGGCAAGTGGGAGAGGAAGGGAGCATGAGAAGTAGGGAGAATGGTGTAGTTCTTGAAGTGACATTTTTTACCGTGAACATGGAATTGTTATTTCCATTGCATTTTCATTGTCCTGATACAGATAAATTTGTATTTCATAATGGACACAATGTCAACATTACTCAAAATTTTAGCTGGTTGTGGTTTACATAACTTTGACTTTGGTTTTCAGGATTCAAGCAATAATAGAAACATGAAAAGTAATGTCTGGTATTTTAACTATTAAACAGAGGTGACACAAATGCCAAGAAGTAAAGGAAAGATCTAACTGAACTCAGGTGGATGGTATTGCTTTTAAAAACATCAAGATTAAATCTACATATTTAAAGACAGTTACTGACTTGAACAGAAATTAAGGCCAGAGTAAGACAAAACATTTATGCTAAATTACCTACCATAACTTATGTATCGCTTAGAAAATGTAATTACTGAATACATTCTATTTTATTTAGAACTTTTCTCAGCTATCTGTGGTATATGGGTTTCCATTTATACTTCTTATTCATCCATTCGTTCCCGCTTTAATGTCTGCTCTTCAGCAGGTTGAGAAGAAATACCAATAAAAAGAACTAATACATTGTATTATTAAGATTAATATTTTAAAATACAAAGCTTTTGCTATGATAATATGGTATAGTGATACTATCAGAACATAAATATCATAGATTTAATTATTTAAAGAGAAAGATTCCAATTCTCCAAATCATGATTGAGATTTTGTTTGATTATCCCAAAGACTTTTTAGGCTGATGGCCATTCTTTGAAGATTTGAAGCCTTCAGTTAGTTTTTTTTTTTTAATTAATTCACTTATTTCTTTATTTTATTTCTTAATTTTTTTAATGTTTATTTATGTTTGAGAGTGAGACAGACAGAGCATGAGCAGGGGAGGGACAGAGAGAGGGAGACACATAATCCGAGCCAGGCTCCAAGCTCCGAGCTGTCAGCACAGAGCCCAACGCAGGGCTCAAACTCGTCAACCAGAAGATCGTGACCTGAGCTGAAGTCAGACACTTAACCAACTGAGACACCCAGGCGCCCCTTATTCATTTATTATTTAAGTGAGCATTTGATGAATTCCTACTTTATGCTAACGTGTATACTATCTTCACTTCCTGTTTCCTTTTAATGATCCAATGTAATAATTTGGAGGGAATGAAAGGAGGGAGACCACCCTAAACTGGCTGTTTCATAAGGTTTTTTTTTTTTTTTCCAAACTCTTCTGGTGACAGAATCTACATCAAATACCAAATATAAAAGAAAAATGAATTTGATTAAACATTCTTTTAATTTGGGAAAACATACATCTCTACTTTTTGTACGTGTAAATATTTTAGCCCCTGAAATTAGTAGTACCTTGAAAAAACTACCACATACTTCCAGAGACTCTCCAGATGTTGCTCACCACGAGTCTTGAATAACTATAATAAAAGTATTGTGTAAGGTGTATATCTTTAATTATAATTTTTAGTTACATTCGTGAGCAAATATAAGAATGTTAACTCTAAGCCATTGTCCTAATGTTTCTTGTCTATCCGTTTTGGCATCACAGCACTGCTTTTGGAAGAGTGTTATTATTACAGGTTCTTAAGGACTTACTAAATAGAATTCACTTCTGTAGATGATGTGTGTGAAAAAGGTGCAAGAAAGAAATTGGACTAAATCTGAATACAATTATAAGGACAAGTTTTATTTTCCTCTCAGGATAACGAGATCAGTTGGTTTTCAGACAAGCATAATTAATTGCCTTTATATGAATCCCGAGAATGTTGTGTGTGTAAAGCAAACACCCAAAAAAGAGTAAAACGTGTGGGTAAAACACACGTGAAGGTACTCTAAACACCTCTTGTTTTTATTGTCTGCAGGAGAGCTGGAGGTATTTCAGAAAGACGGGGAACGAAAAATCCAGAGTCGGCAGCAACTTCCTGTGGGAACAACCTGGGGGCCATTTGCTGGGAAGATGGACCTGAATAATAATTCCTTGGTATGTGGATGTTCTGAGATGGTTGACTCAGTATTTTGTCATAGCTCAGAAATTATCTCTGCTTGCTTCCCAGGGAAATCGCTAAAAATAACAGTTTGTTTTTTCTTTTTCATGGCCCACAAAACTTGGAGACTTTCCAAGTGGTTTGTCTCTGACAGTAATATACGCAGAATTTAGAAGGAAACAGGTTAATCATACCAAATGGTTGTTTAGTAAGGTAATTTATAAGGTTGTTGCTTTATCTGCTTAGCCAGACTAATACTACTCACACTTAATAATATATACAAATGCTTTTATTTTTAAGATGACACAAATTAATTGTCATACATTACAGGTTTACATGAAGAACAAGAAATGAACAACCTTGTTATTCCTCGGTAATACTATTTGTACCTTTTAGAGCAACGATGAATGATTAGCGTCATAATTTCTGTTAGCATTTTTGTAAAATCTCTGTAAAATCTACCTCTAGGTAAGATTATACGGATAGTCGATTAACTCCTGTGTTAAAAAGTAGTGGAAAGATGGAATACGTGGTACATTTAAACTTCATTTCTTAATTGGATAGTTTAGTTTTCCCATTGCTGCTGTAGCAAATTACCTACCACAAACTTTGTGGCTTGGAAACAGCTCAAATACATCACCTTGCAGTTGTGCCGGTCTAAGGTCTGATGGGCTAAAACTAAACATCTGCAGCACTGAGTCCGTCTCTGGAGTCTCCTAGGGTGACTCTGTTTCCTTCACTTTTCCAGCTTCTCAAGACCATCCACAGCTCTTGGCTCAAGGCCCCCTGCCGTCTACAAAGCCAACGGTGGCTGATTGAGTCTTCCTCACATCCACATTTAAGAACACCTGTGATTATAGTGGGCCCATCTGGGTAAATCTAGGATAATCATCCTCTTTTAAGGGCAGCTGATGAGCGACTTTAATTCCATCGGCTTCCTTAATTCCCTTTTGCCATATGATGTAACATTCACAGGTTCCAGGGTACAGACATTGGGACCTCTCCTATTTAAGTGATGATACAAGTGATAAAACTTGGGGAAACAAATGTTTTATATTATTTAGGAGTTCCACAAGTTATATATACGAATGACATTCTTCCTAAAAGCCACTTATATGAGAAGAGTCTCACGGCTGCCAAATGACTCTGTCTACCCTGTGGGGCCATAAAAACTCCCAGAGGGGTTTTGACAAATGTACTGAACTCAGCAACACTGCAGCCCTTCTCCAATTTGTTACACGAAAGAAATTTCTCCTTCAAGTTATTACATGAAAGAAACTGGTATGTGTGGATCTCCGCTTATTCAGTGCCTATTGGATGACACAGAGGTTATTGGTTCAACCAAAAGTAATGATTGGAATAAATAGGAAATATTTGTGTCACCAAACTTTTAAACAACATGGGAGATTCTAGGGTGTGATTTTTACTTCCTAAATCCACATATTTATCCATAAAAGGATGAAGTCGGTGATTTTACATGTATTTAAGAACTGAACAAGTTGATAGGTTAAGCTAAATACTTGATCATGTGGGCAACTTAATTCCTAGTAGTCCAGTTTACCCACTTCAAAAAGGCTTTGCGATGTGGCCCCACAGACACCGCAGGCGTTGGTTGGTTGAGTTGTTAATAGACTGGTCTATTGATTCCATTGAGAGAACAATATTTACCATACTGATTTCCGAGCAAAGGCAAGACAAAGATTGTCTAACCATCAAGGGTTGAGTTAAATACTACTCTAAACCCATTTTGTCTGGAAGTTTCTATTGGTTCTCTCGCTTAAAAAATGTTTTCGGCAATAAGATACTTATTTATCACTGCATATCCATCCCCAACACAACCTTTAGTTATTTCTCTGATATTTCTTCAAAAGTGTACTGCCACTGAAGTAGCACCTGTCATTGAAGTAAAAGAGAAATGTTTTCCTTTTACTATATCAAAATAATATCTATATGAAAATTCAGTTTTTGATCTTTATATAATTATCTTTTTATATATGTGGGATGGTACAATTATACATTTTTAGCATTTGCTACATTTTGGGTGAAAAATAAACCTATTTGCGAAAGGTTAATTTCAATGAAATAATGTCCTATTTTTTGGACAGATGTTTTTTAAATATTCTTGTACCATTATAAGGCTATTTTATGGCATGTTTAATATTTTTAAAGGGTTCAGCTTATAGATATGAAGAACTTTTGATACCATTGATACTATTTGATATTATTTTGAGACTATGAATACTCTTCAGGGTATCAAAAACCAGTAGTGGGTAGTAGTTTTTTTATAGAAAATAATCTTAATAGTCTGGTTTTATTTTTTTGCCTTAGGGTTTCAATATTTGATTCATGCTATTTCCTGAAACTATCGTAATTTTCTCTATTTAAAACCTTAGTTGCTTTGCCAAAGTATACCTTAAAAGACTTTCCTTTTGTGATAGCATTTCTTTCCAAAATTTACTTCTAATTTTAAGTCACTAAATACTCCTGGTACCACTTTGGGTGCTACTGTTCCTACTGTAGAATCATGAGCTAACATATACCGCATACGCATTCTTTTCTAGCCACCGTATAGAGAATTTGAAAGGGATTCACTCAGTTAATCCTCAAAACAAACCTGAATTTGTGTCTGTTTAAAATTAGATAAGAAAATAAAGGCATAGACCTTTTGATTCCAGCATCTGTATTTAAAACAATTGTTTTTAAATGGGTATTTATTTATTTATTATTATTATTTTTTTTAATTTCTTTTTTCCAACGTTTACTTATTTTTTGGGGGGGACAGAGAGAGACAGAGCATGAACGGGGAAGGGGCAGAGAGAGAGGGAGACACAGAATCGGAAACAGGCTCCAGGCTCGGAGCCATCAGCCCAGTGCCCGATGCGGGGCTCAAACTCACGGACTGCGAGATCGTGACCTGGCTGAAGTCGGACGCTTAACCGACTGCGCCACCCAGGCGCCCCAAATGGGTATTTATTTTTGAGAGAGAGAGAGAGACAGAACGTGAGCAGGGAAGGAGCACAGAGAGAGGGGAACACAGAATCTGAAGTAGGCTTCAGGCTCTGAGCCGTCAGCACAGAGCCCGATGTGGGGCTCAACCTCACAGACCGCAAAATCCTGACCTGAGCCGAAGTCGGACGCTTAACCGACTGAGCCACCCAGGCGCCCCCAGCATCTGTATTCTTTTTTTTTTTTAATTTTTTTTTCAACGTTTTTTATTTATTTTTGGGACAGAGAGAGACAGAGCATGAGCGGGGGAGGGGCAGAGAGAGAGGGAGACACAGAATCAGAAACAGGCTCCAAGCTCTGAGCCATCAGCCCAGAGCCCGACGCGGGGCTCGAACCCACAGACTGTGAGATCGTGACCTGGCTGAAGTCGGACGCTTAACCTACTGCGCCACCCAGGCGCCCCAACATCTGTATTCTTAAAGACCATGCCACACTGTCTGCTCAAGAGCCTGTGTAACATGATTTGAACATGATAAAAATGTTTGGGATTTCCTTACACATATTCTAAATTTATTTTAAAAACTCTGGAGAAAATACACAATGTTTTTTTTCTTACTTTAGGCAAAATATTTGTTATGGTAATTGATAGACTACTGGCACAATTATGAGTTAATTCAAAGGCTCCTGAGATTTCATTACCTCGATAATTTGGGCAGTACTTTCACTTGTATTTTATGTCCTAAAGATAAATTTTCCTTATCATAAAATATATAGCCTCCTAACCCTTCCTTACCCAACCTTGAATCAAATTTGGAAGTAGCACCCTCCTACAGTGCTTATTTGCCAACCAGTGTAATGTAAGTCTGCTCAGACTCATGGTGTTGGCTCAGGAGATTCAGCACACTAATTAATCCAACACAGTAATTAATTGAGTCACCATGCCAGATGTCAAATCCTTTTTATATCTTTCAAGTTCCCATCTTGAAGTGCATTAGCAATATGCCACCTTCTGCAGGAAGCCTTTGCAGACCAGGCATTTGGGTGTATAGAGCACATTTCAAGAAATACAGGCTGTATTGAAACGCCAAACAAATTGATTTGACGAAAAGTTATTCTGGGAATTATGTAACACACTGAACATAGAAATAAATAATCTTTTGCCCACACCCCATTATCTTGTTTGATACGTCATGTATCATTTCATGATTTAATAATAGCAGCAACAACATGTAGTTACTACATTCATTGCACCAGATACAGGTCAGAGAGAGAGGAGAGGGAAAGAGGATATTAACTATAAGGAATTGGCTTATGGAGACTGGCCAGTCAAAAATCTTCAGTGTGGGCCAGTGGCTGGAGCCCTGAGAGAAACAATGGTGCAGGTTCCAGACCAAAGACCAGTAGGCAAAGACCCAGGAGAACCAATGGTACAGATGAAGTTTGTTGCTTGGAGAGGTCAGTCTTTTTGTTCTTTTCAGGCCTTCACCTGGTTAGATGAGACCCACCTGCATTACAGAGAGCAATCTGCTTTATCCAAAGTTCACTGATTCAAATGTTAGTCTCATCTAACACACCTTCCATGGGGTGCCTGGGTGGCTCAGTACTGAACTGGGACGCTCAGTTAAGCGTCCGACTTCGGCTCAGGTCATGATTGTGCAGTTTGTAAGATCAAGCCCCATGTCATGCTCTGTGCTGCCAGCTCAGATTCTGCTTCGGATTCTGTGTCTCCCTCTCTCTCTGCCCCTCCCCTGCTTGCTCTGTCTCTGTCTTTGTCTGTGTCTCTGTCAAAAATAAATAATAAACATTAAAAAAAATTTTTTTAAGTTAACACCTTCCGAGTTGTCACATAAAATTAAGCATCATAGCCTCCAAAGGACTACCATGTATTGTTTCAGATTTTTTGGATATAATTGTGCACCCCTGAATGGACTGTTAGCCAGTGGGCAAGCCTAGCCTTCTCTCCAACATCCCACCTCTGTGCCAAGGAATAACTTACATTAAATGCTATCACGGTAACACAAACTTAACTTTTTTAAAAGTCTTGCAGTTTCATTCAGAGGACTACTGACAAGGAAGCTGTTTTAAAAATCACTTTAAATTATGATCAATATCTGTTTTGGGGGTATTTTAGAATTTCTGTATTTACATGTTGTACCTTTGACGTTTCCTCCGTTTTCTCCAAAGATCTTTGCAATATGCTAAATCATATGCTAGCACATAATGAGGGCCTAATAAGTGTCAAACAACAATGACTGTTTAGAAGATTGGATGTCTTTAATTTCAGTGACATTTGCCCTTCCTTGCTTCTGAATATATCAGCTGTCAGTAGCTAACTAGTCTAATTCAGCCAACTGCTGGAATTATACAACATGCATACTTTATTAAATAGAACATAAATAGAAAGTCCCACATTACTTACTACTTAATACTAAATTCCTCACAACCTGTTAAATTCAATAAGTGAAGTCTGATAGAGAAGTCTCATTTTATTGATCCTGCTCAATCAGGAGAGATTGTCTTATTTTCTCATAGGATGTTTGTGACATTCAGTTCTACAAATGGGAAATATGCATATAAAGGGTACTATAGACAGCATTTCATTGCCTTAATAATCAAATAATACAGGTGTTAAATTGTACCTTAAGCTTTTTAAGATCGTTATCATCGTTAAAACGTGGTTGGGGAAAGAATTAGAGGTTCCTGTTCGATATCATAGGAAAATATCAGAATTTTTAGATGTCTCTGTTTCTCTCCTTCTAGCCCTAACTATGTCTAACTATGTCTAGTTCTAACTGAACTTCTAGTTCAGTACCAATCTCTGATCCCATTCATTGCCAAAGTCTTCAAGCCTCGTGTTGTACACACCCTGTAGCAAGTACGCCCCTACCCATATGTCTCTAGCATTTATCTGTGTAGTCAAAGGCTGCTTACTGGAAGTATCTGTGACTTTCTATTAGAGGACTTTTTTCCCAACCTCAGGAGCAAATTCACAGCAAGTCAGGCAAACTAGATGTGCTGGAGAACTAATATTTCCAGGACTGATAACCAATGAGAGACAGAAGCTGGTGGATAGATACCCCCGTCTCCTTGCCTCTCCTTTAGGCTCTGAGAAGCGGTTAGAGTTTGCCAGTGGAACTGAGCTCCCGTTGGCTTTATAATGCATTCTTTATGACCTTCCTTCTCTTTCCTGTTTCTCCATACCTCTACTGAAATTTTGTGAGATTGCCTACCCAATGGACTACTTGCACTCGAGTCAATTTCATGGTAAGTTCTGGGGAAACCTCACCCTCTAAAATATAATAATGACGTCGATTTGAAAGTAATATCCAAATTATTGTTGAGATTCTAGAGAACATAGATTTCTTTTAAAATTTTTATTCCGTTTTAGACCTCTGCCTCTGGCACATAATAGATATTCAACACATACTCTTTAAAATAAAAATCTGACTTTCCTTACCATGAGCATTCTGATGGACCCCACCCATTTCCTCCAATCTCCACCATCTCAATGATATAATTTATAATTTGGTGAGGCATGACTCTTTGTTGCGCCTTAACATTTCTTTTCATTGATGTTGACATTGGGAAAGATCTCTTCCTTTTTAATATTCATTCTAATCTAGGCTCAGGACTACCATACTTTCCTACTTCTCATATCTCTCTGGGTCTTGGCTCTTTTGAATTTAACTGTGCGTGGTTCCCAAAACACTCTGGCCTTTCTTCTCTTCTCCCTCTGTTCCCAGTGCCTCAGGGAGCTTATCCACTTGCAAAGCTTCAGCTACTAATTTACAAATGACATTTAAATTAAAAAATCTCTAACCTTGGCTTTTTACCCTTTCTCTAATAGCACATTTCAACTGTTTTGTAAGCCTTTCCTGACTTGCTCCAACTAAATAGTCACAAGGAGAGTTTAGTACTGTTTCCACAGATTGCCTCTCTAGTCTTCTCCCTGACTTTCGACTTGGAGTCACCTTTGATCCTATGTCTCTGCATCTCCTTTCCTGCCTTGCAAGAAGTTCATTCTAGACATTATTCTTTGTTTTTTTTTCTCCATTCCTACCTCTCCTTGTCTTAAAACTCAAATGTTCATTTATCCACATATTCACGCACATACGAGTGCATGGGCACACATCCCTCTGCTTTATTGCCTATAACTACTACCCTTGCTTTTTTTTTCATCTTTCAGGATTCTCGTTTTCACTTCCAGAAACCAGGTACTATAACTTCTGATTTCCTCTAATCTGCTCTCTTCTCTGTTCCTGCTATCACTGCTTTAGTTGAAATCTCCATCTTTTCTTCCTGATTATCATCATATTCTTCTACTTTTCTTCCTGCCTTCCCTCTTGTCTCCTTTTCCTTTATCCAAATCACAGTGTGTCCTAAAAACAAAAATAGTGTCACTCTTTGTGCTTAAAATTATCTTAAAGGGCACGAGAGAATAGACCATCTCTATGTATTTGGCCACACTATTCATCATCCTGGAAAACCCTATGTTCTGCCCCCACCCCTCTTTATCCCACTGACCCCCAATTCTTACTTAAAGACTCAGCTCAAGTAGACTTACTTCACTTAAAGTCTAGGATAGATATAGACTCCTCAAGTGTTCCCATGATGCTGTAGCTTTACTAGGATAAAAGCATTTATCACATAATTGTGTCTGTTTACTTGTCTGTCTCCCCTGCAGACTATATGCTTCTTGTCTTTTATCTTTGCATCCATCCTTCCTAGAGCAATGTCTGACTTCGAGCACAGGCCCAATAAATAACCTTAAAGAATTAGTAAATCAGTTCTTCCCTTTAACTTTTCTCTAGTATTCGTGAATGATGCCCATCTCTTTATTCAAGATCCTTGCATTTTCCCTGAGTCTTCGTACCCATTTCTTTTGTTTCCTCAGGAATCTTCCTTCATCTGCCCAACTTAGCAATACCATTACCAGTTAATACTATCTTGTGTCTGTTTTTTGTTTGTTTTTATATTTATGTGTATTCTTAAACTCAATTGAGTGTGAGATGCAGCAGGGAAGGATAACTACACATTTCCTCAGTTTTTACCCAATAAGGAGATATACCCATGATGGTTTCTTGATAAATATTGACTAATTTCAGTGTAAGATTTGCAACCCCTGAAACAGTTCGGGAGGCTGACGTGTTGAGCCCTTTGAGGCAATTACGATTTGTTTACAGTGGAATCAGTTTTAGATCCCTCACTATGACATGGGTGAAGGCCAAGAAGGTGTTCTGCTCTACCATGCTTTCTGTGAAGTCTCATCCAGCATCGCTCTTTCCAGTGACAAACCATCTGGGAAATTCCATCTGTCTCTGCTTGGAAACTGAGGTGGCAGTCGCCCACTGTGAGCAATTTTCTATTAACTTCTTGGATAAGATCAGTCAGATTTATACTGAATTGATGGGAACCGTAAGAGCAGGGTTGTTCCAAGAGAAGACAAATGTACTGATTCCTCTAATTGGGCTTAAGCCAGTTTCATTCACGGATGCCCTTAGGTTCTAGTAGTGCAAGGACTTATAACCTTTTTAATTGTACCCTCTTCCTCTTGGGAAGCGTTGGTGAAATTCATTATTGATGGAGGTTGTAGATTTGTCCCTTAGGGAGGCCAAGATCCTGGCTTCTCTTACACTCTATCTGCTTTGTGGAGAATTAATGGAAACTGAGTGGAAGCTGCTCGAAGAAGACATGAGACAAGACATTTAAAGCAGCAAAGCCTTGGAAAGTGACACATTGGTCTGGTTTTTGGAATTAGAGTAGGTTTCTTGTCTGTTTGTTTGTTTGTTATTTGTTTGTTTGTGGGAGAAGGGAGATATTGGTATGGAATCCCACGTTGGTAAAGGCATCCTGTAGAATGTGAGTCAGAAAGGAAGAACCCAAGCACAAAAGAATTATTTCACAATTCAGATCTCTATGGAGGCAAACCAGACAAGTCAGTTGCGTATGGATCTGAAGGGACTGATGGTATTATAGTGCAGGCATAGTGATGATGTTGGCAGTGGATGGCGTTATATTGTAATATGAGAAAATAATGTTGAAATGAAAATATAAATTGGGCCTTTCTTGATAATTTGTACCTGCCTCCAAGATACGCCCTTGTGTGTAGCTAATCTCTCTGCTAATCTCAATCTCTTTTTTATTCATTGTTTCTTCTGATGGGTGAAGTCTTTCCAGGTTCTTTATGTTTGGACTTGCCTTTGAAAGGTGGGAACACAAAGACAATTCCTCGTCATATGTAGACAGTTTATTTATACTTTACTCACTTATGCCTGACATTTAAACACATTTTTGCCTTTGAATTATGATACATGGCTAAATCTATTTATCTAAACTTAGGCCAAGTTTGAATAAACAAAAAGGATCTTTTTCTTCATGTCAGAATATTCACTGTTCCCTTTCTCTAGAATTTAAGGAGAAATTTATTGAAGATGATCTTTTTAAGTAGTTATTAAAATGACTCCATGTGATGCTATTAATTTAGTCAGTGTCTAGAAGGGGTAGTTTAGTTATTCATATCATCATATGATCAAAGTTGTTCTAAGAAGAAGATGTGTATAAATTTGAAGAGACCAATGAGTAGTACTACCTTTTCCAGGGAATATAAGCATCAAAGACAAAGTCTGGCTATTGGTTTATAGCTCTAGACACTCTTTGTGGAATCGTTCCCGTTTGTAGACTTTTTTCACATTTTATGGTCCCTCAGAGGGTGGAAATAGAGTCTCTGTTCCCCAAGGGGAGTTTGTCAAATTCTTGGGTGGTGAGGGAGTGTTTAGCAAAATATAACTCTATTGTTTTCATAACACAGACTATAGAATATAAAGCTCAGAAAACATTTTTGGCTGGAGGAGAGGTTAAAATGAGAAAGCACTGTGAAGAACAGTTTGAAAAGTTGATCAAAATTTTCTTCTGATATTTGCTGATATATCTGGCATGACTTGACTTTTAAAGTCTTTCTCCTTGATTTTTTTTTTTTGAAGACTTGGCATTCCACAAGTCTTTTTAAAACAATTGGTTTGGCATTGTACACTTTTACCCATTATTTGCATGGTTATGATAAATATTGTTCCGATGTTACGAGGATTTTGCAGTGATCTCAGCTAGGCATGATAATTAATACATTCAGTAAGTTGGAAATGATAACAGTGGAAAAAATGGACGATTTTGTATTTCTTCTGTTTGGTCTTAAAAATCAGTATGACTTAGGGATAACTCTTGAAATATGTTATAAAATATTGGACTGTGCTTTTAAACTATGAATAGGTATTCCCAGGATACCATTAATCAAATATAATTTAGTAATAGCTCTCAGTGATCATTGACAATCTTTAATATCATGAGGTTTTCCTGGTATAGGAAAGTTTGTGAGTGTGACCTTGTTTAAGTCACTCCTATGAGGCTTTATGTTAATGTTGTGTGATGGTCCAGAGGCAATGTTTCTCTAACAAGAGAAAAATAAAGCAGTATCTCTTAAGTGCTTTTGGAAACTTAGGAAATTATTTGAGGAACTCTCTTTTGGAATTAACATGTCTTTGTGAATTTACCCATAAAATTTTAAGTAATTTCTTATTATTCATTTACTTTTACATCACTTTCCTCACAGAATCCTCTGGCCTAGTTTGGCAAAACTGTGGCTTCTTGATTCTAGTAACCTGTATGTCTTTTGTGCCATTTTACTGGTGTTATATCTCTTTCTGTTATAAAGGTTGGGATTCAGAGTCAAGCATAGGGCTATGTGTGTAAGCTTTGTGGGTTTTTCTCTCATACTCTCTATTCCTAGTTTCTGAGAGTCAGAAATGTGAGCACAGCTTATCTGGATGTCTCTGATACAGTGTCTCTCACAAGGCTGCAATCACAGCGACAGTCAGGGCTATGGTGTCCTCTAACTCTCAACTACAGGAAGATTGGCTTGCAAGCTCACTAAGCAAGGCTACTGACCCAGTTTTTTGCCTCGTGGGCATCTCCATAGAGCAACTCATGTCATCACAGCTGACTTCTCTTTGAGCAAGCAAGTAAGAGAGCAGGAGAGGGAGCCTAAGATGGAAGCCACAGTGTTTTCTGTAGCCTGATCTCAGAAGCAGGAGTCCATTGCTTTTGCTAAATTCTATTCATTAAAATCCAGTCGCTAGACTAGCCCGCACCAGAGGGAAGAGAATTGCACAAGGCATTGAAACCAAAGGCTGGGCTCTTTGGAGCCCTCTCAGGGTCTGTTTACCCTTGAAGGTAGTTTACATAGTTACCCAACCTCTGGATAAAGAAGGACTTTTGAACAATAAGAGCAATAAGAGAAATCACAAAAGAAAATGGAGTGAATATGAACCGAAAATATTAAGTCATATGTTATAAAGTATCATCATCAAAATCAAAGGTTAGCTGAGAAGTAAAAGACTTGATGAAGATGACATCTATGTTATTCTTACTTTTGAAGCTAAATAAGGTTTCCCACATGGAAGGTGATTAGTAACTTCTTGATTAATTTATTTGGAAATTGGGAGGATAGCGAAAGATGAATGGAAATGTATAAAACGCGACTTCTACAAAATTTACTGGGAATTAGGAACCAAAAGCAGAGTGTTTGCTGAGTGTTCCTTCTCTTTCAGTCATTTTGAGAAACCTACACTAACACACTGTAAAGAGATGGGAGAGAAAGTATGGGAAAGAGCCCATGATGTGGTTACGGTAGCTGATTCTACTTCTGACTGTTAGCACCCGTAGTGGATGTGCTATCTTGGATAATCACACACGCTCTCCGCTTCTTCACTTATAAAACGGATGTTATTATGCCGGCTAGGCGTCATAGAGTTGTAAAATTATATAGAATTATATGCAGTTAGTCACTTTGAAAAAAATATACAGATTGTTGTACAGACCTAGATTACTTTTTTATGATGCCCAGGAATAGAAAATAGATTACCCATTTCTTTAAACACCGCTCCCCTAAGCAGTGCATGCAGGCTTTTCTCTTCTGTCCCCTCTCTGAACATATTTAAAAAGCACTTTGGTTGTCATTGTACATATACCTCTTCATACACATGTGCACACATGTATTTATACACACAGATATACTTACTGATTAGCTAGCATGGCTGTTCTGAGAACTCATAGCCTAGAGAAGTACAAGGTGTGTACTTAGAGTATTTATCATCTAAGTACAATCACCACAGAAGCATAGCAAAAACATGTATTTTGAGGAAGAGAAAGAAAGGTTAAGCGGTCAAACTGCTTTTTGAATTATCCTGGCTTCTTTGTGTTTTCTTTTTGTAAGAAGTTATTCTTCAGAAGGCATTTCTCAGGTGTGTGATTGGGGATTTCAGACAATTGGAAAAGTAATTTACCCTGTCTGATTCACTTTTGAGTTAGGTTCGTATTTTAAAATGTTAACTCAATTCTTCCATTATTTATGGCAGTTTAGAGTTCGGTATAGAATGGAGTGAATAAGGCAGTCATAACACAGGCTGTGACACACCATGAAATATGAAGAAATGGGGACCGAGTTCGGAAGAGCAAAGGCATTTCACATGCCTTAAGTTTGAGATTTTATTAAGAAGTCAAACAAATACCATTTGTTTCTCATTACCCCATGTGTGAGCGTTACCCCGTGGACAGGAGCAGCAAGAGTCCCTTGGGTTCTGATACTAATCTCGGATATGGCGTTACCACCTTGCATCTTAAAATCACTGCTGCTCAGGCATGTGTAGCACATTAGTCCACATGAGGTGCCCAGTGATGTCCGCATGCGCATCTGAGACAAGCGTCAGGTCCCAAGTACATGTTGAATGAAGTATCTACAAGAGGGGGGAATAAAAGAGCGTTTTTCTTCATTTAAAAAAGTTCAACGGTGGCAAAAAGAAGTTTCACTCCTTTACGTGAATATTTTCAACAGGGAGCACAGGCAGTTTTAGAATTGTTGCCTTCCTCCCTTCAAAACCTTATGAGCATGACAGCTCTTCGAAGGAAGCAGACACTGGCAGAAGTGTTCCCATCTCACTGATACTCCAGGAGGAGGCGGGGGGAGAGTGCATCATGGGCAACAAACAGTGGTCGGCTCCATTGCTTCATTAATCAGGTGGAGGCACTCTGAAAAATGTTTCTCTTTGGTTGCAGCCATCTATTTTTTGGTGTTAATCTGCGCCCTGTGGCAGGGTTTTGTGAAAGGAAACAATGAACAGTTGTATCACCCCCCCCCAATTGTTGTAGCCCCTGTCAGAAGGCTCCGAGGATGATGCAGGTCTGTATCAGCCTGATAAGGAAAAGAGGATTCCAAATGGCTTTGGAGAGCATCTGTGGGAGTAGAGTGTGCCGTTTTGGGCTAGACGAGCTGTGGAATACGGCAGAGGCCCTTAATGGGGTCCTAAGGGTTCAGTGCCAAACCTTCTGCTGCTTCTCGAAGATTTTCTGAGGAAATACTGTAATGGTGAAATTCTATGATTGTCAGAAGGGCTGAGGTTCAAGATGCTGTTTTAAGTTGCCTGTTCCATAATCTGTGATTAGTCAATCTAAGTCAAAAAGACAAGAAATAATAATAAGTAATAAAAATAGACAAGGAGAGAAAAATCTCAAGAAACCTCCCAGAGTCTATATTGGAGGTCACTTTTAATCTGCTGACAGTGAGTTTCCATGCCATTGTCATCACAAGCTCTGTGCCAGTGGCCAATACATTTTATATTCTGTAAGTTCCTATTTTATGGGTAGATGAAATATGAAACTATCTTTTACAATGCTGATTCCATTTTGGCAGGCCTTTGGATCCACATATGGTTCAGTTAAGCTGTTTTGGAGCCTAATGTACCTTTGTTATTTATTGGGATTTTTGTAAAGGGGATAAATGTGCTATTTTTACTGTGGATTTTTAAAAAATCCACATTAAATGTTTACCCCCCCCCCCGCCAATTCATATAGCTAAGAGAATTCTAGTGAGCTTTCAAAACTGATCTATGGTTCCTAGAACAGTTAGAATAAAATAATTCTTACCCATGAAGAAAAACAACCAGAAGACAGTTGAAGCTCCAGCAAAACAGAACCAGTATTTTGTAGCATTCCACGATAATAAAAATGGAGAGCAGTTAGTGAATGGGGGCCAGAAAAGTTGGCATCCTGTCAACAGGCTTTTATATCTTTAAGTATCTTCAGGCTTAGATTCTGCTGGTTTATTCTTTCATTCATCCCACTGTTAGTCTGGCATGTTATAAATAAGCATACAGGCATAAAGAGTGAAAAACAAAGTGGTTGTCAGAGGGATAAATGATAGGCAGTGACCTCACATACCATGGAGAGTCCAGTGCTCAGTTAGGAACTTAGTTGCCTAGAGGTGAACTGTGCCCCCTCAGCTGAGGCCTGGCTGATACAGGGAGACTCCCTCTTCAACTTTAATCTCTTTGTTTTGGTGAGTTGAACTCAGACTCTTAACTTTTGTTTAAAAGAATGTCTGCATGTAAAGATAAACCAGAAGGAAAGTGACATATTTACCAGTGTCATTTCAAAGCACAACTTTTTCTTCCTAAAAAAGCGCTGGAAGGATAGATTTATTTGGATAATAATACTCATTGTTTGCATTCGTGAAGAGCAATCAGATTTTCTTATATGGTCATTTATTTTTATTTGGCGTTAATCATTCAGTAAACTTGCTAGAAGGGGTGCAATCTAAACCTCTGGCCATTGGTTACATACAGGACAAGATAGAGGGGATGGACCCATTTTATTGTCACACTAACTAATCAAATTGTGTGCTTTCCAAGTTGTGTGTGTATGTATTTTAATCCTTCTTACAGACAAGTGAGAGGGTAGTAGAATGTTGCTTCATAACTATTTCCATGGTCTTCCCCTGCTGTTGCTTACAAACAATTGAATGGCTAGCCTAACCTCTGTTAGGTACATTGTGCTAGACATCTTGAAGGAAAACTTGACTAATATTGCATGTAATATAAGTCAGGAACCCTGCTAAGCAGTAAGGACACAAATATCTGAATTCTTCTCAAATGGAATTACTTCTTGGATGAGTATTTAAATATAACTGAATTCTATTCATTTGTAATATTTATGAATTTATGTATTGCTTTGAACAAACATAACGCACAAAAAGCCATATTCATAGGCACACAGACACACACACATATATAGAGTCACACACACACACACACAATAAATGGTTGATTTTTGCCAACAAGTAAGATTACTATTTTAATTTTATTTTGTTTATACTCCTAACTTTCCTAAATAAAACAATCTCATGAAGTGAAGGGCCCCCTTCTTGTGGAATGAGTTACACGAAATTACCCAATGTTTTTCTTGTCATAGATTAGGCAACATCATAAATATTGATAATGTTTCTGTAATTTTATTATTTCTCATAATTTTATTATTTTATCTTATAGCAAAACACACAATTGCCAAATTATCATAAGGACATTTTAAGTACTCTAATAGGTAACTTAGAACAAGTGTAGAGTATTTAGGTGTATAAATCTGCAGGATGTAAAAGATGTTTCTAATTCTTGGCCAACTAGAGCATTATAGGGAGACCCAATCGTATTAGTGACAAATATGGTAAGAAAAGAAGAAGAAAATGTGAGAAATGTAAAAAATATGCAAGCAATAAAACTCAGAGTTCTCTCATATTATTTGATTTTCTGTCAGTTTTCATTTCTCCTTATTCTCTATTCTCCATGAGCCTGAATTATTGAGAACTGTCTATAACCTTCGTTGCAATAGTATACTAAATATTTTGTGATGATACAAGATGTAAACAGTTTAATTGGGATGGGAACTGTATCTTTAATTTTAGTATTTATCACTAGTCTTAAGAAATAAAATGATTTGGGAGGAATATTATTATTATAAAGTGTTGCTAATGTTTATTGCAAACCTTGCATGCCACTCACATTGTAGAGGACAAAAGGGTACTCAGTCTTTTCTTTTTTTTAAATTATTTTTAAATGTATTTATTTTTGAGACAGAGACAGAGCATGAGCAGGGGAGGGGCAGAGAGAGAGAGAGAGAGAGAGAGAGAGAGAGAGAGAGAGACATAGAATCTGAAGCAGGCTCCAGGCTCTGAGCTGTCAGCACAGAGCTGGACGCAGGGCTCGAACGCATCCACTGATGAGATCATGACCTGAGCCTAAGTCAGATGCTCAACCGACTGAGCCACCCAGGTGCCCCCAGGGTACTCAGTCTTTTGATGATTTTTTTTTTAATTTTTTTTTCAACGTTTATTTATTTTTGGGACAGAGAGAGACAGAGCATGAACGGGGGAGGGGCAGAGAGAGAGGGAGACACAGAATCGGAAACAGGCTCCAGGCTCTGAGCCATCAGCCCAGAGCCTGACGCGGGGCTCGAACTCGCGGACCGCGAGATCGTGACCTGGCTGAAGTCGGACGCTTAACCGACTGCGCCACCCAGGCGCCCCTTGATGATTATTTTTATACCTCCATAACCACTGAAGGCTTGAAAAGAGAAGCAAGTCATCTCAGTTCAGTTGGTTTGACAGCATCCAAAGGAACGGGGAGCCTACTGTCTTAGCAGCAAACTTCTTGATAGTTTATTATCTTTTGCTAGTGTGTATGTAGTTATCTCAACGTTGAAAAGAAGGGAAATCAGTAGAAACAAGAAGTGCAGTCCATTTTAGTTGATTGATTACTATAATCTAACTTTAACTTACCTTATACTGTATTGTTTGACTCCAGTTGCTGCTGAAATGCATTATAATGTGAGTTGAATAGTTTTTTACCATCAACTAATACAAAATATTCATGATGTATACAGCACTTAAAAGTTTCTCAGTAACAGGTTGTCTAGGTGGCTCAGACAGTTGAGTGTCCCACTTCGGCTCAGGTCAGGATCTCACAGTTCCTGAGTTCCAGCCCCGTGTCCGGCTTTGCACTGACAGCCTGGCGGCTGCTTCAAATTCTCTGTCTCCCTCTCTGTCTGCCCCTCCCCTGCTTTCTCTCTTGCTCTCTCTCTTTGTCTCTCAAAAAATAAGCATTAAAAGAAACAGTTTCTCAGTAACTTGCTTCCATTTTGCAGATGTGACTCATCTCAAAATCTACATGATCCATGCTGACCAATTGTGAAATAATATAATTAATTTTTTAACTAGCGAACTGAATGTGGTAAAAGAATTAGATCTTATCAGCACTGCACATGGATATTACTATTAATACTGTATTGGTAATGCTGAAGTGCTTTCATATCATTGGGATGTGTGGAAATGAAGCAGATTCCACTGTGAAATGATTAAATGCTCACTATAGTTTCTTAAGTTGGAGCTTGAGTTTCCTTATAATGCTTTGAGAATGCTGTATATTGAATACAACTGAATATACTAGAAAACTGATAAAAGGAGGTAACTTCATAACTCCACAGGCATTAATTACATTTTTATAGTTTCCATTGATATTTATAATGCTCTTTATGCCATTAAAAATCTGATCCTAAATCAGGATGAAGTTTGTTATTATTCTGTGTGCTCTTATGTATGAAATGGTAGGTGAGCCTTCTTTAGAATATTGTCTATTAACCATGCACTCAATGAAATAGAATGACTTCTGAAATAGCTAAAGAAAAGAAGTGTTTTTTTAAATGACAATGTAATTAAAGGTGCTGCAGATTAAAAAAAAAAAAAAAAAAAAAAAAAAAAACGAAAAAAACCCCACCAGTATTAACACCAGTATTTCTGTCAGATTCTTGAAATAAACTGCATTGCATTTTTAATACAGCCATGTTTCCAGATGAAATTCTATCCATTCATGTGCACAGAGATCTTCCTGGGTTTAAGCATTTAGCATCCAACATGGCTATTCTTAATTTGTCATTGAGATTAGAATATGGAAAATTGGGTTAGAAAGTAAAAACTAGCCGTGAGCTTTTTAAAAAGAATTTATTTAATGGAGTCAGTCCAGATCTCTAAATTCTCCCTCTAATTCTTTGCTCCCTCTTTAAAGAGAGACAGTACCACTGTTTTGTCTTTGGTTCCTGTGTCAGGGAGTTGAGAGGCGAGAGCAGTGGGATTGCATTTTCAGGATGCCACATGTGCACTCTTTGATCTGGGGTACTGTGTGCCTCAGGGAATAAGTTCAATCTTGATTTCTTTAGTCAATCATCCACTATCAGGTACCACTGCCCTGATTAGCAGGCTGAAGAAAAAGAGCATATTGTGGGTATATGTTACAAAGATGAAAAATAGTGATGAGCCTGTTGGCAACAGAGTCAGCCCCTACTTTCGCTCTGTGGCATTTGCTCTCTCTTCGCATAAATCCCTTTAGTGTGTGAAGAGACAAAAACCAGTATTTCCATATGTTTTTCAACAAACTGATGATTTTTTTTCCAGATAGTAGTTTCCTTTCTTTGTTTAATCTGTTACTGCAAGATGGAAACTGGAAAGTGAATTAGCAGGATGCATCGTGGTAGTTGCTAAGAGAGATTCAAATATAGCTGCGCCTGCTTAACATTCCTGCCACTCTGTGAACCAAGCCAATGGCTAACTCTTGTGAAGTGTTCCAAGTCTGGAAAACCAGCACCACACCTGTGCTTTTGCTATCTCTTCATCTGGTGCTACACAGATGTCAAATGGTTCTCTGGATTTAGTAGACAGCCTCAATATTCATCCATTACCCATCAGTGATGTCCCTCCTAAATAATTAGGGTCTAAAAATTTTCTGAATTGCCTCCCATATGTCCTCTTTCCTTTGGTCAAAGTAAAGGAGAGAATCTCTCCATCATATGAGAGTATATGCTGATAACAACTACTGTTTTTGGTCTCTCTAGATACATATTTGGAATTTGTCCATGTGTATTGTATATTATGGTGTTGAGGTGGAAATGGAGGCTCTCAGAAGACTAAAGAGTGGATAGATACCCTTTGTATATTAAGTTTTCACCAGATCTCACTAATCCATTTCAAAATTAAATTTATTTACTTAAAAAATTAATTTTTGTGAGCACATTTTATGTAGAAAAATGCAACTATAGATACAGTGTATCACAAATACTTATGGTATGCTCATGTTCAACTGAAGTTATTTACTGTTGTATTTGACCTTGATGATGGGACTGGTTTGATAAGGTTAAGGTCAATGACTGCATTATTTTTAGACAAGATACAAAGTGTAGAATGTTCTGTTTTGCTTTACTGTGTTAACAACTAGTAGCGTTTAGAGTTCTCTATGTCCTGCTGATTTAAGCAATGCATTCATCCTGGATGATTAGCCAAAAGATTTCAGCACCTGTAATTAATCACCCATTTGAGAAAAGAAACACAGAGTAAGATATAGTTTGGCTTTTCCCCCTCCCAGAAAAGTCTGGACAGAGTATAAATAAGAAAAATAATAGTGCTAGTAATAATCATAATTATGCTTTCAATGCATTTGAAAACAATCACTGAAACATTTTTGATCACATTTACTAATTAATACCCTTATATTTGCTTAACTTTATAAATGTTGTGTCATGGTGGTAAGAAAAGGACTTGTTATCTCTATTTTATAAAGGGAGAGGGAGTAGTGACCTATTTAGAGTTTAAATGCAAGTTTCTAGCAAAATCATTTGTGTTCTTTTAATTATTTGGACTAATGATCACTATTTTTTTTCATGCAAATATTTATTTAGCTCAATGTAATAAGCATAAAAACCTCAGTAAGTAGCAATGGATTTATACAACAGACCTTCCAAAAGATAAAAATCTTCTACTGGATGCCATTTTGTCTATTAAGTTGTCATTAATTAGTTGAAAAAGGCATCCTAGGGGCGCCTGGGTGGTGCAGTCGGTTAAGCATCCGACTTCAGCCAGGTCACGATCTCGCGGTCCGTGAGTTCGAGCCCCGCGTCGGGCTCTGGGCTGATGGCTCCGAGCCTGGAGCCTGTTTCCGATTCTGTGTCTCCCTCTCTCTCTGCCCCTCCCCCGTTCATGCTCTGTCTCTCTCTGTCCCAAAAATAAATAAACATTGAAAAAAAAAAAAAAAGAAAAAGGCATCCTGATTAAGGTATCCTGATTCTTTTTTTTTTTTTTTCCAGATTGCATGCATTCCTTATGGCTTTGAGAAGTAAATAATGAAGTGACAATCACGAGTTTTTGTATACTAGGGCATAGAGGTCAAAGAATGAATGAATCAGTGCAGTACAATGATCTTACTTTTAAAAGTTGACAAAGCTACTTTGAACCATTTCATAAAGGCATTAAGAAGCCTTACATAGTGTTGAAAGAATATCCTAAAGCTGGGCCAAGGACTTAAAGAATATATATAAACAAAACTGGTCTAATGGTTGTGATGGAGATTAATTATTAGATTGATGTCTGGCCGACTGCAAACAGCAAATGCATTTAACCTCATTCAGCAGCTAGAACTAACCTGTTTACAAATACTCTAATTAGATCAGAACGTAAGAAAGATGAATAAATGCACCCACATCAATAATAAAGGGACATCCCCCCCCTTACATGTTCGTGGTACTAAAATCATTCTACACCTCCCTGTCCACTTAGAATCTAGTATTTTAAACTCTAAAAAATGACTTCAAGAACACCTGGTACCTTAAAGTATGATTCTCAACAACCTTGTTTTATCTCATTCAAATTTGTTTAAACCTAGTGAGGCCTGCTCTTTCCTGTGCCAGGATCTATTAATGATAATTACTTAGAATACTACCCCCATTCTGCGATACCATCACATCATTGTGAGGTAGATTGTGATCTTATCCTGGCCTATTCTGTTTAACCCTGACACTCCTTCTATTATAGTGGGGCCTTGATAAGATCATGCCTGTTAGGATCAGACATTAGTTGGAATCAATATTTGAAAATGTGCCTGTTTTTTGCTTAATAGTAAAGTTAGTGTGAATTTTGAAGTAAGATCATTTGTTGGATGAGATTGTATAGCTTCATCTTGTCAAGGATTCTTTCCAGTACTTTGTACTCGAAAGCACAGAATGAGGCCTTGGGGAGACCATAATTTTATTGATAACCCACTTGGGTATATTAGCTTTCAGGTAGGTATCCTACCTGGATGAAAATATTTGATATTTTAAAACTGATTTAGCTCAGGGACACCTGGGTGGCTCAGTTGGTTAAGCATCGGACTCTTGGTTTAGGCTCAGGTCATGATGTCACTGTTTGTGAGTTCAAATCCTGAGTCAGGCTCCGTGCTGATGGTATGGAGCCTGCTTGGGGCTCTCCCTCTCGCTCTGCTCTCCACACCCCTACCCGCACCTCCCCCCCTCAAAATAAATACATAAACTTAAAAAATTATTTAGAACTGATTCAGAGTGGAAAAATGAATTAGAAAGAATGAAAGACTATCTTCATAACTCTTCATTAATGTAACACGGTGAATTTGGTGGTTCTCAACCACTGACAGTTTTGCTCCTAAGGGACATTTGGTAATGCGGGAGACAGTTTTGGTCATCATAGCCTGAGAATGGGGGTCAGAGGAGGGAGAAAGAGTTGCTACCACCTTCTAGTTGGTTGAAGCCAGAGCTATTGCCAAACCTCCTGCAAAACACTGGGTAGCTTCCCACCACGAAGAATAATCTGGGTCAAGATGTCACAGTGCCAAGGCTGAGAAACAACATGCGCTGAATATACCAAAAGAGGTGTTTGGCGGCAATGGATTTCAATTTTTTAAATTTTTATTTATTTCTTAATGTTTATTTATTTTTGAAGAAGAGAGAGAGAGAGACAGAGAGAGAGAGAGACAGAGCATGAGTGGGGGAGGGACAGAGAGAGAGGGAGACATAGAATCCAAAGCAGGCTCCAGGCTCTGAGCTGTCAGCACAGAGCCCAATGCGGGGCTCAAACTCACAAACTGTGAGATCATGACCTGAGCTGAAGTTGGATGCTTTACCAACTAAGCCACTCGGGCGCCTTCAGATTTCACTTTTTAATGTGAGTGTCTATCTGCCTGGGAAGAGCAAATGGTGTGGCTGGTGTTCCTTCTACTGGCTAGCAACATCTGGTAGATTTGTCATCACGAATTCTTTTAGGCATACACGTCCAGAAATCTGGATGGTTTCCTTCAAATTTGTGCTGAATGAAACTATAGATAGGAAAGGTAAAGTGAGAAATCAGCCATGTAACACCTTTGATTCTAATAAAGCCAAAGCTCTTTAATCCTTCCTGGGTATTGTAATCCCTGCTGGGAATTTATTCATAATTTTTTGAAATTAATGAAACTTGCAATAGAATATCCATGTTTATCACTTCTCCAACTTCATGAGATTTGCTTATTCTTTGGTTATATATTTAGTTATATGTATGATTTGGTTATTTATTGATTAAATATTATCTGACTATATACCCATTTATGATCAAACAACACCAAGTATTATATCTTTATAATATTTGGGAGAAGGTTGTTGCCCAGTAAGTGTTGAAAAGGGGAAATAAGTATTTTTTTTAATTTAGTCTTTAAAGGGAAAAGCAGGCAACAAGTTTACAGTATGTTTCTAAGAAATAAATTAGAGGATGTCTTTCTTAGGCTCATGCATTTTATGATTACTGAAGTCTGTGTAACTGGGTTTTGAGACTGCACTCTTCCATCTGCCAAGACAGGTAAGGGATTTTTTTTTCCCCTTTTTGTATTGTTGTGAGTCCTAAAAGCTTTTTTTTTTTTTTTTGAATACTCTGATGGGAGCAGCATAAAGGGGGCAGGAGTTGCCAATGGCAGTCATACTGCGGAAGATTAACACACTTCTTTTGATGAAAGGTGACTTCCCAGAGGGTTGGAGAATAAACATATGGGTGGAAGTGATGCTTTGGAGAAAAGGTGCTGAAGTAAATGAGAAGGGAGTATTCCTGTGAAATGGACTTAAGGGCTCAGGACTCTGAACCAGCACAACCTACCAGTTCATTGCTCATTTTCCATCCATTTTAGTGGAGACATCATGGAATGGACCTCTTACAGACTACTGTATTCATAAACCTTGTAAGAAAAGATTACTTGCAAGAACTACAAAGTTTCTAAGAAGTTGGCAGGTTAAACAATTTCTTTGCTGCTTGATTTCTAAAATTCCTCGTGAAGTAAAATATATTTTTATCATATTCCCACCCCCTTTTTGTTTAGTGTTTTTTTTTGCATGAGCCTGAATTATATTTTAGCCTCATTTGGCATCTGAAAAAATGATTTTGCAAATGAAAAATATTATTTTTAAATATTGAGAAATTCTATATTATACTACTGCTTAGGAGTATATTCTTAATTAAAATAATTATAGGGGGTACTCTAAATGCTTTTAAGGTTACTTTTAGAAATACAGAGTTACTCTCTTTTACGATTTTTTCCTTTTTTTTTTTAAATTTTTTTTTTTCAACGTTTATTTATTTTTGGGACAGAGAGAGACAGAGCATGAACGGGGGAGGGGCAGAGAGAGAGGGAGACACAGAATCGGAAACAGGCTCCAGGCTCGGAGCCATCAGCCCAGAGCCTGACGCGGGGCTCGAACTCCCGGACCGCGAGATCGTGACCTGGCTGAAGTCGGACGCTTAACCGACTGCGCCACCCAGGCGCCCCTCCTTTTTTTTTTTCTAAATGGTTTAAAATTATGCCTCTGTATCATCACCAACAGAGTGTATCTTATGATGTCTGTTCTAACAAGAAAAAAAAAAAAGTAAATTCCTTCTTCCTAATAAGTCCGGATCTGAATCTGCGGAGAGAAATGAAATGGGGAGTTTAGTACTGGGCATAGATTGCTCTCTCCTCTGGTGTCAAACACAGAGTAGCCTGGTTTGGATAGAGTTAAGTAAACTAAAGGCAACCCATCGCTCCCAACCCTCTATCTCCTTGGAGTTCGCCAACAATCATGTCTTCTTGTAGAATAAGATAAGTTTTCATGTGTTTGTGTTTGATGGATTAACAACAGAAAATTAAGGAATTTTACAAAAATTCCAACTTGGCAAATAGTAGCAACCCTTATCATGCAGAGGCCTGATAAAACCCTCCGATAAAGCACCAGGGAAACTAGTCTGGACAATGTCTTGAAAAATACTAGGTATCTGACAGTGGTCTGCATCTCACCACTAGAGCTGGTGATCAGTTAAATGCAAGCACCACATTAGATAGCAGAACTGTTGTTCATAACTCTGTGTTTCTATCTTTAAAGGTAGGACATTGGTTATGATAGGGGCAGGCGTGTGACTATAAAAACTACAAAATGGGGGCTGTGCTCTTTCTCCTGACCAATTTTGACTTAAAGCAAATGATTGTTTGGGGGACGATGAAGTATGATGAAATAAATAATACCATGGGTAGCTTGGGATGGGGGGAAGCATTGGGACTTAATCCAGACAAGGCAATGCTGTACACTATAATACTTACAAATTATCAGCTTTTTAATAGTTGTCACTGTGCTCTCTGATCTACATAGAAAAGTTATTAAGATAATTTAGTGTTCCTTTAGTGTTCCTGTTTTTTGCTGGGCAGGGGTGGGGATTTCCAGAGTAGGCATACAATGATGAGAATACAAGGTTTCTTAAAGAAGAAAGCACAGAACAGCTGGTGAATACTGGGATATAAATTTTTACTGAAGTTTGTGGTTTCATTCCCCCCCCCTTCCATTTGTATCCGCGCCCAGTGCCTTCCAGCTTTTTCTCTAAAGGTCCAGGTCCCCAAATCACTTCAACCTTGATTTATTGTTTGTTTTGAATATGTAACTGTCTGGTCTGAGTCAAATCCTATATGTGCTCTGAATAGGAATGTATACATAAAAAGTGACTGTTTATATATTTTATTTCATTCATCTGTTCATTAATTTAGCAGACACTTATTATTAGTGAAGAGGTACCAGGCATAGTCCTAGGCTCTGAAGATATCTCAGTGTACTTGAAATAGACATTGATTTTGTTATCCTGGAGATTATATTTTAATGGAAAATGTGGACAAGTATGTGGGCAACTGCCATGTAATAGGTTATTAGCAAAAATATTGTAAGTGCTAAAAGAGGAAAAGCATAGGGGTGCCTGGGTAGCACAGTTGTCCAAGCATCTGACTGTTGACCTCTGCACAGGTCACGATCATGATCTCACAGTTCATGGGTTCAAGCCCCTCATCGGGCTCTGTGCTGCTGGTGTGGAGCCTGCTTGGGATTCTGTCCTTCTCTCTGCACCACACCCTACTCCCCCCGCCCCCAACTTGTGCTTGCTTGCTCGCTCTCTCTTGAAATAAATAAACTCAAAAAATTTAAAATAAATAAATAAATGATAAAAGAGGAGAGGAAATGCTGTATGTTAGAAGAATATCTAACATATATTTGGGAATAAAAAATTGAAGGGATATCTAAGCGGAGACCGGTAGATTGAATAGGAATAAATTAGTTTAAGAATACTTGGGACTTGGAAGGGGTTTGGCTGTGTGTGTGTGTGTGTGTGTGTGTGTGCACCTAAGCGTGTGTTGGATATGGCAAAAGTGGAACATAATAAAGGTCCATGAGCAAAAGAGAACATGGTCATCTTCAAGAACTGCTGGGTTGTCCATCAAGATGAAATAACTCTTCAGTCAGTTGAAAAATATTTCAGTCACTGGAAAATATTTCGATGACATACTAAATCATCAGCCCAGTTCACTTCAAACTCTACTGCAGATGATTTCCATACAGTTTTGCCTATCCAAGAATACTTCTTATAAACGTTGTCAAAGCAGATTAGCACTAGAAAGAATCCTCCACTGACTTTTTTTTTCCCCTACCACTTCTCGGTTTTTAGAGAAATACATGCAACTGAGTTGTTGTGCATTAGATCATTAGAGGCTTCTCTGGAAGTTTCTGGGATCTATTTATAACAACTAATCCAATATCAAAGCATATTTGAAATTCTTTGACCTTATTACCTAAAGTGTTTGATTTTTAGGCTATATATATCTGTGTGTATATATATATACGTATGTATATATATATATATACATACATATATACATCTGTGTGTGTATATACATATGTATATATGTATATACATACATATACATATACATATATACATCTGTGTGTGTATATACATATGTATATATGTATATATGTATGTATATATATGTATATACATACACACAGATGTATATATGTATATACATACACACACAGATATATATATAGATATATATATAGATATATATATAGATATATACATATATATTAGTATATGTAGAAAATAAGGGGAAGGAATATCCTTGGCCTCAGGGAGTTTACAATCTAATTTAAAGGCTTATCTGGAACAGATAGTTATTTTGAGGATTGTGTACAAAGGTGAAACCTAAGGTACAAAGGTGTACCTAAAGTGTTTGATTTTTAGGCTATATATATCTGTGTGTATATATATATACATATGTATATATATATATACATATATACATCTGTGTGTGTATATACATATGTATATATGTATATATGTATGTATATATATATGTATATACATACACACAGATGTATATATGTATATACATACACACACAGATATATATATATATATATATATATATATATATACATATATATTAGTATATGTAGAAAATAAGGGGAAGGAATATCCTTGGCCTCAGGGAGTTTACAATCTAATTTAAAGGCTTATCTGGAACAGATAGTTATTTTGAGGATTGTGTACAAAGGTGAAACCTTCGGGCTTAACACTCTTGAAGATGAATGGCACACATGGAGTAAAAGTGAGGTTGGCACCTTACAGCACTGAAATGAAGGATTGCTCTAGCTATAAGCAAAAGAACTCCTTCAGTGCAAACTTGGAACTGTGGGCTTTTTACTATATTAAGTTCAACATAAGAATAGTCAAAATGCATGCCAAATGCTTTTTTATATTGTGTGATAAAACCAAGGAAAAATTATGTATAATAAAAATACTGACTGCCCCTTACTTTGTAAAAGTACTAGTAGGTACGGTCAGTGTAATCCAGAAAGAAATTGCCGACAGGTCTCTTTTCAGGTTTCCATATGGAACATTTCTATAAAGCACAAATAACATTGGGAACTGTTCTACGGTGTTATAAATCTTTGGTTTTTGTTAATGTTTATTTTTGAGAGAGAGAGAGGCAGAAAGACAGAGCATGAAAAAGGGAGGGGCAGAAAGGGAGACACAGAATCCAAAGCTGACTCCAGGCTCCGAGCTGTCAGCACAGAGCCCGATGTAGGGCTCAAACCCGTGAACCGTGAGACCCTGACTTGAGCCAAAGTCCGATGCTTAACCAACTGAGCCAACCAGGTGCCCAAACAGTGTTATAAATTGGAAACCAGGAAGTATCGTTTAGTAGTACAGATTAACGGGTATTTTTCAACCTTGGCACGATTGGAATCTTGGGCCAGATAATTCTTTGGTAGGCCTGTCTTGTGCACTTTAGGATGTTTTGTAGCAACCCAATCTTTACTAGATGCCAGGAGCACACCCCCTGTTTGTGACACTCAGTAATTTCTCTAGGCATTGTCATGTGTTTCCTGGGTGGGAGGACAAAATCAGCTCCATTTGAGACCAGTGGAATAGAATCTTTTAAGAGATTAGCAGTATGGATTATTTCCTACCACCATAGGAAAGGTTAAGAAAATTTATGCAGTTTGTTTTTGTTTGGTTAGGTTCCTGTTTTTGTTTTTGTTTGTTTGTTTTTTAGCACAAATGATTGATTTTTCTTTGTTTTACTGGCTATTAGGCTGTTACATTTGGTGCGAATATATACATTTGGAGGAAACCAAAGTATGGGCTGGATTTGAAAAAAAATAAACCTATTTTATAACCTATATAAGCAAGAGAGGAATTGGATTAAAATGCATTAGGTAATATTTGATCTAAGGATTAATCTGCTTACATCCATAGGGTAGAGACATGAATTCTGTTGAAATAGGCAACTCAGTTTCTGGTGTGGCAAAATCTAGGACTACTCAAGAATATTCCCTTTGTATGGAAAATAAAGGATTCCTATGGCAAATCTAGGGAAAGTAGACTGGAAGATAGGAAAGTATTTCTCTTCCATCTGTAATCTTTTCCACAATAACTTTGAAAGCATATTTTACATTAAAAAAAATCAATTTAAGAGAGAGTGTTTTGATTTCCTTTCTCCCCTCCTCTGAGTTGAAATCATGTCATTACATGAGACTCTTCCTGTCGACCCTTTGGGGCCTGGTGTAACTTCAGTTTAAGGCTGCTGAAGGAGCACTGGATGTTGGGTTGGACTTCAATCTCAGTGGAAATGATGATGCTGGAATCAAACTTTCAATCTTTTCTAAATTTCTTTTTTATTGGCAGCTTGAATGGCCTACTTTATTCTTTTGCAGTAGGGCCTTCCATTAGGCATTTGTTTTGTTGACATGTGAATGCTCTTTTGTCAAAGATTAACCACACTGCCTCCTCACAGGCAGGATGCCATTTAAGATAGTCCTTTACTAAATTCTTAGAGTAAGGATGTATGTCAGGCCAGTCAGGGGGCAAGTTTAGGTGACAGCTGATGATGGGTAGGCTTGGGGGCTCTCTCCTCATTGACCTGTTGAGACCGTGGCCACAGATGGAATTCAGGAGAAATACCTGATCCATAGTGCACACAGTTGAATGGGATTTAAGGTCTCCTAATCCCATTCCTGTTTTAAAAACCTTTAGTAGCTCAAAACGTATTATAAAGCAGTTAACCTGGAGAGTCACTTAAAAAGTAAAAGCTCAGTGAAGGGGTATATGCAGACCTACTAGATCTTAGATCCAAACTCCATGGACTGCCTCTAGTCCTGTTATTCAGCCCCACTTGGTATTTTACAGCCAATATTTATATAAGGGTTTTTTGTGTGTGTGCCATTAAGTTGCAATCAAATGTCATTTCATCGTGATTTGAAGGACGGAAGCAGTGTCTGGAAAATGGCAATCCCAGATTTTGTCATGTCATCCAGACTTTGTTAAATGCATGTAGCAATAGTTGTCTTAAGCCTCAACAAAGAGATTATTGTGGCAGTATACCTAGCAGCCATATGGCGGCATTTTATATATAATCAGAAAAAAAATAACTTTCACCAACAATTTTAGCTACTTTGCCAACCAACAAAGCTCACAAAAACCTAAAGTTATGAAAAGCTAGGGATTTGTTTAATATAGAAATTTGAATTTATTGTAGGCAGAATGTTTGAGGGATTTGTGATATATTTAGATTAATGTAAATAGTACTTTTTTGTTGTCTGAATCTCCTGTGTTTGACCTCATATCTCTTACCTCTAGCTTAGTTTTGTGTCTTCACTTCACAATCATATTACTTCGTTATTCTTCCTTTTCCTACTTTTTCCGCTCTGCCATTCATATTTTTCCTGTTCTTGGCACTCTCCCTTTAACTCATCTTCCAATTCATTTTGTTTACAACTTTGCTCTCTTTCCCTTTCCTTTTTTTTTTTTTTAATTTTTTTTTTCAACGTTTATTTATTTTTGGGACAGAGAGAGACAGAGCATGAACGGGGGAGGGGCAGAGAGAGAGAGGGAGACACAGAATCGGAAACAGGCTCCAGGCTCTGAGCCATCAGCCCAGAGCCTGACGCGGGGCTCGAACTCATGGACCGCGAGATCGTGACCTGGCTGAAGTCGGACGCTTAACCGACTGCGCCACCCAGGCGCCCCTCCCTTTCCTTTTTGAATTAGCTGCTGAGTGCCTCTCTTCCGTTCACATTTATTATTTTGCCTTGGCTTTCTCTTGAGCTAGCCTGATGCCTCAACATGTACTCTTGTCGTGTGCTCCACTCCTACCAGTTAGTGACCAGGTATCTTTTGTCTCTGAAAAGCTACATTTTAATTCAATTTCCGGTGATGTCACTGTGATGTGTCTGAGAAATTCCCTTTAATGTGTTCCTCCCATATCAAGTATTGTCCTTTCTTCCATTGCAGAGACGTGATCTGTGCAGGATAATAATCATAATATTCATGGCCACAGTGTATAAGTGCCATATAGCATACAACTTGTGTCTGTACTACAATTTTATTACTTACTTTAAATGCCTCTTTTTGAGCCACACATAGACTAAAAATGTTTTGTGTATTTCCTTGTGAGCATTGGGTTAATTCAAGTCATGAGAAGTGCTTTGGGGGAACCATAGATATAGCCAGAGGTGTGTTTGACTTAGAGAATAAATTTGAAGAGGAGAGAAATTTGTATCCAAAACTTAAAAGAGTTCTCTGTAATGGATGCAGACAGCTTTTACTCTTGGCACAGTATCTCGAAGAAATTCCCGTAACAATATAAGAAAAAAGCATGTGTATATGTATATACATGTGCACACACACAGAAAGTCAGTGGAAGTGCGGCTAACTTTTTACCAACACCCACTCAATCACCGCACAAGACACATGGTGCACTTTAGGAATAAGCATATCAGACTTGAAAGAGTATAGTTCTGCCGTAGTATTGGTAGTTTGGAACTTATCCAGGAAAATAAAAATAGGGGGGATTAGTGGGATAATGCAAGGTTATTATAAGTATTTATCAGTTATGGGTAGATAAGTTAGTGGGGTAACAACCACCCCCGTTCTCTTAAAATAGCTTCAGTTTTCAGACTTAACTCCCTACTGAAGCTTGGAGCCTTAGCTTAATGTTCTCAGATAAAGAAAAAGGTAAATATAGGTTATGAATCAGTGGGCTGATTCTGATGTTTTTCTTCTCTGTGGAGGCCACAAACTGGGTTGTAAACAATAAACTTTACATATTTATGAGTTTAAATGTTTGGAACTTCTCAGAACCTTGTGGAGTTCTCCTTGAATTAATTATTTGGAAAACAACCAAAAAAAGCGACAATGACCAAAACCAAGTGACCCCTAAATGTTAATAAGTGGTTTTGCTTTATAATAAGTTGGATCCGTTCAGCATTTTTATTCATAGTAGTGTTTTTTAAGTCACAGAATTTGTTTATTAAAGATAGGATTTAGTATTTTTTAAAAAAATATAACACTTGGAACTAACAAAGATAGTACTGTAAAGGTAGCTTTTAATTAACATATTGGGAAAATGTTCCTTTCCTGAGTCTTTAATACAGTTTTAAACTTATATGGGAGAAAAATAAAATAAATGCTAAAATTTCACATTACAAAAATTTCATGTAAAGGCTTTTGATTTTCATATGATTTGATAAGCTATAGACATTGGGTTATCTTAATCAGTCTGAAAGTATGCGGGACAAATGCAGGCATATTCATGTTGCTGATGAGAAATGCAGTTTTTAAAGCTGTACATAGAATACCCAGTAATACTATCATTTATTAGGTTGCCATAGTAAGAACATAAGTAGTATTAATAAGTCCTCTAACACCTGTATCAGCATGACATCAATCGTCTCCCAATTTCCAAAAACTTAATAACAAGAAAATGGCAAATTTTGCGTCATGAGTCCCCAGAAGTAAAATACAACGTCAGCCATTTAAAGGTGAAAAGACAATGGAAAAATAAAACACCAGATAAAGCAGAGTTGTCTTGTTTGTTAACTGTGTAAAAGAAAAATTTGATAAACATTTTTATTCTGTTCTCGAAACACAAGGAGCTTAGCTTTAAAATTTCATCAGATCACTATTAGGCTTACAAGGCATTACCAAGCCTTCTGAAAAACAGTTAAATTCATTTCAAAGCACAGTAATGCGCACAGGAAACCTGCAACAAGCCGTTAGTATCATTTGGATAAGAAATAAGGGAGACTCAAAGCAAAAATATCAAAAGGTCAAGAGGATTCTTTACTCTCAGTAATTGCCTTGAAGGCTTTTTTTCCTTCTCCTTTTTTTTCCCCCTTTCTTGATACATTGTTTTTAAAGGGTTGTCTGAGATGTGAAAATATAATGATGCAATCATAATAAGAATTCAAAAATCATCCGGGAAGGTGAAAGGACTTTCCTATTTCTCATTTGGCTACTGAAGGGTGGGCAGGACGGCAGGCCATCCTTAAAATGCCAAAGTCTTCCACATTTTGGTACAATTTCATTTGATTTGAAATACATTTTCCCAGTTTAAAAATGTTAACTATCTCACAGTGCAATTGAAACTTGCCTTGTGTCAAAAACAGGAAATTCTAAGGAGAAATAGACTGTGGATCCATGTCAGATGTTTCTCTTCTTTTTTTTTTCTCACTTTCTTTTTTAGACATACAAAACCCATATGCACACACATATATTAATATATATAATATATGCAGATATTGATGGAATTCTGTGAGTTGAAAGAGGAGGAAGATGTCTTGAAGGATCCATATCTCTCCTAGCAGATTTGTGCTATTATCACTGAAATGTGGCCTTCAGTCTTGAAACAGTTAAAAGAGTTCTACGGCCACAAAAGAAGAGATGTCTTCAGAATTATCTCCCGCCTCACATTTGCTCTTAGGCAAGCAGTTTAAAAAAGCCCAGTGATTGAGCCAGTGATCCAATTTGAAATGCAGAAATGATTAGAGCTGCTTGCCTCATTTCATATCGAAATTCTCTGATTTATGACAGGGCTGCAGCCAAGATCTATCTCCAAAGGGAATTAGTGTGCAAGTTTGCATATTTTTGTTATTTAGGTTTCTGATAGCAGCTGCTAGCTAGAAATGCTGAACTGTGAGGTGGTGGGGCAAGGATTTTCAGCCACTGGAGCAAAAGGAAGATAAGAGCTTTCTGTTGAGGACATCGAGACCCCTTGACCAGCATATATCTGTGTTACATATGCTTCTTCTGTGTGTGTGTATTTAAGAACTTGTTAATGGTGTAGATGTAAGTGTATATGTATACATAAATTATGAGGTTCAGGGAGCCCAGGAATGTATTGGAATGGTTAATTCTAGTAATGGAGCAAAGAATTACCAAAATTCCGTCTCCATGTTTTAACTAGTGGAATTTTAATGAGGCATAATACTTCAATCATGCAACTGACCTGTGGGGCAGAGTATAGAACATATAATGAAACAGAAATAGAATTCTGAAAAAAAAAATTATTACCTTATCTGGAATTTACATGAAGTGTTAACAGGAAATTATGCAGCAGTTATAAATGAAAAATATGGGATTTAATGTACTTATTAATAAAGATTTGTTACATACATGATACCAGTGTCCCAAATCTGCTGTCCGCAGCTGTCCCCAATTTCTAATGTTTCTGTCCTCAGATGCCTCATTTAGAGTCATCTTATTACCATGGAAGCTAATGCCAGTTTCTCTTCAGTGAGTATTCCATTCCAAGAAAAAAAAAAAAAAAAAGGAAATATCTTTGTGCACAAGTCATGGAGTACAGACTTTCTATCAGTTACATTAAAATATTAAACACACAACCCCATACACGCTGCATACCGCTCCCTTAGGTTGGACCAGTGCTTTCTTTGAATTTGTAGATGTTAATCATTGTTGGCAAAAAATCATGATTCTTCAAGTAAAAAAATTCCTTTGAAAGAAAGATCTGCGACTGTCAGTCTGCATTAGTACTGCAGGGAGCAAAGAAATCATCGTGGGGAAGTTTATTACCGTCGCTGCTCTTTGGCTCCATATGGGGTCATTATGGCCTCAAGTCTTTGCTGTGCTCCTCAGCTGACCTTACTATAATGCATCTGGGCTTCTAGGTATTAAAACCCCTCTCGTACTTCACCTGAGTATTCTCCAGGGGACCCAGGGTTAGTGTAGTAAAAACTTTAATTTTGATTATCTTGTTCGTTGACAAAGAAAGCAGTAAGATCTTTGAGGATATCTTAAAATGTCTGAGATTTCTTTTAAATCAGTTAATCTCTTCTGTTATGGGGCTTTTTGACTTCCACTTATCATGTCTAATTCAGGACAGTAACCCTCCATGTGGTTGATATGTCTAATGTTGAGGAAGAATATTGGCCCATATTGCAAAAAATTAACTTCTAGAAGATTCTTCACCCCAAAAAGGTCCGTCGATAAATTTTAATTTGATCACATCTTTTAAAACAGAATGAAGTTTTCTTTAGCATTGTAGTGTTTTATAATGACTTTTAAGAAATTTTAAGACCATTTTAAATATTTATTATTTGGGATCCCTCAGTTCTAAATTGCAAAAGCTCACAGTTCTAACTTAGAGTAAGTCATTTTATTCATAACCTAAATGTTAATGTTAATATTTTTAGTGCCAGGGACTAGCTTGGTGTTTGGTTGTTTCATATTTCTTTTTAAATTTTTTTAATGTTCATTTACTTTTGAGAGAGACAGAGACAGAATGTCAGTGGGTTAGGGGTAGAGGGAGAGGGAAACACAGTTCCGAAGCAGGCTCCAGGCTCCGAGCTGTCGGCACAGAGCCTGACGCGGGACTTGAACTCACGAGCCGCGAGATCATGACCCGAGCTGAAGTTGGCCGCTTAACCAACCGAGCCACCCAGGCGCCCCTGGTTGTTGTGTATTTCTATAACTCTGTGAAGCTGATCTAGTTCTTCCATTAAGCATTCAGTACAAAAGTACAAATCCTGGATTTGAACTCATGTCTGACTTAAAAGTTCTTAGTCACTTTAATGTTTATATACCTCCCTATAGTTTAATTCTAATAATGGCCCTCATTAGTTTGTGTGAATCATGATTCACTCATTAAGTCTTTCATTGATTCAGTGAACACATTTTGATTCCCTGCCATGAGCCAGTCACTGTGCAAGGGACTCTCCAGTACCACAAATGATTTTGATTTAGTCTCTCCCCTCAAGCAACTCAGTCTAATTAAGGGAACCAGATATGTAGAAATATGAGTATAATATAGTAAGATGATTCCTGATAGAGGCATATACAAGAATTTTTTATTTCTTCTTTCAAAGAAAATAAGTACTAGAAACAATCTCTGGTTAACTGAGAAGCACAATTTATGGGGAATATATGGGGCTTTGCAGAATCACTAGGAGCTCAGAGAACCAGATTTAGAAAAGGATAGGAATCAGGGCACTTTGAGGATGGGAGGTGTCTCATAGTAGGAACCATTGTACAGTCTTGTCAAGGAACTTTGGTAGGCAAGAATGAGCTCCAACAGGTTTTGGTATTTTTCTTTCTTTGTTCAAGATTTAGATCCAGGAAAAGAGTGCCCTATCAGTCTAGCCTGGGCCACATCTCTGCCACTTGGCATTAATATCCCAACATGTATGTCCAATGGAGGAATTACCCAAGAAGACACAGAGAGCTGTTATCAAAAGGAGCTGGACCAGATGCTGGCCAGCCATTAAACAGAAATTATCTGCTAAGGGTAAGTATGAAAATGAAACATTTAACTATCTCAAGTGCCCAAGGAAGGCTTCTGGAGGATGATTTTCAGAAAAATGTTTGGAGGATTAATTTACTTCACAAATAAGTTGATAATGTAAATTCCAGGAAAAAGCAAGAACATAGACAAAGGCAGGAAGGCATGAAACAAACAAGTGTTTGGGGCCAATAATGAGTAAAAAGAAGGATTAATGTCCAGATAATGGGAAACTTTCTATGCCAAGCCAAGAAATTTGGGTTTTCTTTTCTTTTTAAGTTTATTTATTTTTATTTATTTTGAGAGAGCAAGAGAGTGCCAGCAGAGGAGGCACAGAGAGAGGGGGAGAAAGAGAGAATCCCAAGCTGACTCTGCACTGTCAACACAGAGCCTGCCGTGGGGTTCGATCTCACAGTTCGTGAGATCATGAACTGAGCCTAAACCAAGAGCAGGATTCGGACACCTAACCAACTGAGCCACACTGGCACCCAGGATTTTAGTTTCTATTCAGTGATGATTGACTAGAGAACAATTAAATATGGTGACTTTTTTTTTTCTTTTGCCAGCAGTTTTAAATCCATGTCAAGACCAAGACTGTCTCTTTTATTGGCTTTAGCCATCGAGTGCGCACATAACTTCGTTGTACATCTCTTTAATCTGTGTATTCCTCATGATTAAATCTCAAAAGAGAACTATATAATGCTTGCTAATATCCTGTAATTGGTTTCCAGTATCATCCAGAATCTATGTGTATTTTCAAATGACCTGAATTGAGAGAGAAGCAAAGTATGCAAAATTAGCTGATGTCTTATTTTTGTTTGAAGGAAAACAAAAAACAAAAAGAACAGTGACAAGTTGTGTCATAAAATTGACTGAAATGGGTGAAGCATTTATTTAGTAGACAGTAATTCTATGTACTCATTAAACGCTTATGGCAAACAGTGGTATCCGTGTCAGAACAGAAGAGCAGGTTGTAAACTGGATGAGTGAAAACGTGTTTAGATCCCTGATAGTTACATGCCTTGTCTAGTCAGATTAATAAAAAGTAAAAGTGAATGAAGAGAAATCACCAAGAGAAGAAAGAAAACAAAAGTCAGAGAAAGAGTAAGGGTTTTATTCTCTTTTTCCTTCACTCTGCATTTTCTTAAAGAGAGAGAGAAAGAAAAGAAAGAAAGAAAGAAAGAGAAAGAAAGAAAAGCAAAGAACCCCATTTATAATGGTTACAGCTTTCTTATTAGCACCATCCCCGTTATAAAGAGATTTGCACTCTCCGTAACTATTCTGGTGCACTCTACCTAGGGAAAGAGCATATTCTTTTCTTGTGAAAACCTTTGCCAGTTTACCTAAAGCTTCTGGAAGTTTCTTAGTCTAATTTGGAATCCAAAGCTGCTTCTGCATAGCAGTGTTGAAAAAAGAGCCCATGGTAGTTAAATCATTTCCTTTCTATGAGACTCTAACTATCCTCTAATCATCATATAAAGTAACTCATGCCAGAGGGGAAGATCTCCGTGTATCAGATCTTGGTCTTCTTTTTTTGTGGGTGTGACTATGAGATTCCTGACTAAATAAAGCCTCAGGATGGGAGGTGGGGGGGTGGGGGGGGAGAAGTCCTGAGGCTTTTTACCTCTAAAACCTCAATCAAGTAAAATAGTATCTGTGGTGATTTTCATTTATGACACCCAGGAAAGGGACAGACATACTATACTCAGTCCATTGCTTCTTATTTCTTTACTCCAGAAGTTTAGTTAAAGCTATTGTTCTTTGGAAAGTAGAATTCTGACTGTACATTTAAATATCTCTCTTTCAGTTCACATATTTGTGATTTCCAAATATGGTGTCATAGCTGCATCCTTACCATTATCCAGTATATATGAAGCTATGTCCTGGCATCTGTGGGAAAGGGGCATTAATAGACGCAGAATTTTTAGCTTAAGTTGAACGTTAGGGCTCTGTTATGCCTGGGCTCTGTTTAACATCTCTGAAAATCAAGAAGGAACCTTTGGATTGGCAGGAATTGACGTGGTCAGTTTTGAAAATGCTGTCTTGTTTTCCGTGTATATGTCTAATCACCTTGGAAATTGAGATAATTTGGGTGAAAGTAATAGCAAATGGCGACACAATTTTACTTTTTTAAAACTGGGTATAGAAATGACAAGTTTCAAATACTTTTTTCATTTATAAGGCTTTATGTATGTGTGTTAATGACAGGAAGAGAACAGACTTAAACATCTCACCTTTGATTTTCTCATAAACATACCATGTACATCCTCATTAGCACCGGATAAAAACACAGCTGTTTATTAAGTACAACGCTGGAAGAATGCAGAGAAAATTTTTGTTTTTCTTTAAGTTTGTCATTTCCAATCTCTTTCTTGTTTTTCCTGCTGTTTAACACAGATAAATATTCTAATGATAATGATGGTGGTATCAACCCATCTTAATTTAATAATAAAAAGTAGCATAATATATTTGAATTCTTCTAAGTTAGGAAGAAAATCTCTATATACTACCGCATGCTTTAAATGGTCTTCTATTTAATTTTTCCCATGAATAGTGTCTTTCATTTGGGAATGATAGTGAATCAAATTCCTAATAGTACTGCTGCACATTATATAAGACTATTAATGAGGATAAATATTAAATTTGAATAGATATTGCAGGTGTGAGACATCAAATGAGAACTCCAAAGGATTAATTTCTACAGAGGATCATTATTTAAGTTCTTTCCAGCCCTGTTGTTCTGCCGCATAAAACTTACTTTAGTACCTCTCTGGACTGTTATAACATCTGTTGTTCTTGGGGGGGAAAAAGACCTTTTTTTTTTTTTTTCCTTCTTCTATTTGGTCAGAAATGGCTGTGTTATTCTGCAATGTTGGCCCAGAATGCCTTGCAGGGAGTAAGCTGTGTTTTCGTGTTCTGACTAATTAATTCCCATGAGATCTGCTCCTTACAACCAGACTCGCTCGCTCTGAGTCCAGCAGTGGGAAGTACTGCCTTTGGGAAGGTCACTTGACAAAGCTGTACTACCCGTACATGAGGATCATCATGTAAATAAAAAGGAGTCTGAATGATAAGATAGGTAAAAGCCAGGGAAGTTTTAGAAAGAGAGAACATTGATCTGAATGATCGCTGTTATTTTTATCAAGGGCTTTTGATCTATCACAGTGAGCAAATTTTCAACTTAGAATATCCACTTGCCAAGTTATAATCGAGGTCTCTTAGCTGTGCTCCATCAAGTTGCTTAAATGTGGTTGAATTTTATGGACCAGGTAGAAGAACTTTTGGGAAAACTATCAATTCTTCCCTCATCTCCCTTCAAAAATAAAATCATCCAGTATACAAACTATCAGCCCTCACCTTCCAGCTTCTCATATGAAATAAACTAGTTTTCTTTCCAAAACACTGATTTTTCTACATTTGCCTCCTTGTCCCTACATCTGTCTTATAAAAGAATTGGTTTTCATTTCTTGGGACTGACCAAGAAAGATAATGAAGTCTTTTCAAAAACTCTTTATGTGTGAAACCCTGAAGAAAACCCTAGAGCCTTCTTACTTCTAGCAACCAATTACTATATACAAAAAACTTTCCCCAATTATGAATGCCACCAATGCATCCTGCACAGACTCAATTCCACGAACCGTGTTGCAGCCGCAGCATTCACATAATTAACAGGAAGGCACTGCATGTGGCCAGACCTTTTGCTAATTGATTAAATGAGTCTATTCCTAAATCAGATTCTAATCACACCAGCAGAGCGCTATGGATCACCGCGTCTCTAACAGAATCTGCAGAAGTCCAAAATGTGCATCTACAAAAAAAAAAAAAAAATTTTTTTTCAAAATACTCAACAGAGAGCTACTTCAAAATTGAACCAAACACAGAATAAAAAATTAAAAAGGCCACATTGCTCTCTTGAAATGCCACTCTCTCCGGTTGGCTTTCTTTAGTATTCCCACTTCTATTTGATCCTTGTCCTTTTGCGATTCATTATCCACACCTAAATGATACAAAACATATCATACTTTGGTCCTGGCTTCCTGATTATTTTAGTTAACAAGTGCTGGAGAGTTTCCTTGCAGTTTCCTGGTAAAGCACAAAGCCTCCTATCTGCTTGTCAGTTTTTCTTTTTTTTTTTCTTCCTTTCTTTTCTTTTTCTTTTTCTGTTCTTTTCTTTTTTTCCTTTTTTTTCTTTTTCTTTTTTTCTTTTTTTTTTAAGAAGGCCGTGGTGTTCCCTAAGGGTTGTGAGAGGAGTTCATCCCATTGAACTGGTCAGCAAGATATCATTAGCTCGTTGTGTACATGAAATCCAGGGGTTAGAGCACCAAGCGTCACAAGCCAGTTTCTTTACCTCCTTGAGCTGATCAGAGGATCAGAGTATCAAGGAAGGATTAGCACTGACTTGGGATTTGTGTGATTGGTTAATTTATTGCAGCAATGGCAGGCCTTTCATCTATGGCAACATTTAATCAGCACGGCCATGGAGGCTATTACCGGTTAGCTCCTTTCTCAAGTCAGCTAGGGCTGCACCATCAGCCCTATCACAACTCCCCTGAAATTTCCAAATTATCTGGAACAGGCTTTAGCCTCACAGTAATAAAAATTAGAAGAGATTCCTGATAGCACGGGTGGAAAAGGCTTTCACTTGCACAGGGCAAATTATAAATAGTATGAACGTGCACTTTAAAAAAAAAAAATTCTCCACCTCTTAAGAGATGTGCAGGACTTATCACCCCTGCTCTGATCCAAATCCTCATGGTTGAAAATTTATATTAGATTTTATCAGAGAGGCCTAAGTCTAGAAAAATCAATGAAGGTTATCTTTTATGTTGCAGGAACTTGTGGAAATATTGATTTTCATTTTATAGTGAATTTGGAGCATGAGTTGGTAATCACTGCTGAGCCGACCACAATGTTTGCCTACTGTATCTTTTACTGAGTTTTGCTCAAGTATTTAAGATAGTATATTCCTGTTGATTTTAGTCTATAGTGTGCAGACAGATGTTCCTAAAACACAAAGTTGTACTTGATCATAAAAAATACACTCAAAAGCTTTGCACTGACAACGTTGAGTTTAGTATTTTGAGGCCATAGTTTGTCTATAAATGGTGGATTTTGGAATAAAACATACTCTGAAATTATTGTAAATCGTTTCATTTTGCTTTCTTCAAGTTTATAGACCGGGGGAGAGATTTTTAAAAAGTGAAAAAAAAAACTGCACACATACAAAAAGAGATGATTTAAAACACCAGGTTTCTACTAAAAAAGTCAAAAAGAAAGATTTCATTTTTTTTCAACAGATGAGTATGACAAATAGTGGCCAAAATGTTCCCTCTGTTGTATTTTTTTACGTGTTTTATTCATTCCCTTGAATTTACCAATTTATTTTTTATTTCACTCTTCCTTTTTTTTAATTTAACTTAAAATGTTTTATAGTTGCTAGAGGGAACAATTGCTCATTTTTGATATGTTTGAAATATTAAATCATCTTTATATCTCATTTGTCACTATTTTTGTTGAATAAGAGTATGTTGTGTTGATTTATCATGGTTTATCTATCATGTGTATCTAAGGTTTTTGTCGTGATAACCTTCATTCAAGAAGAGAAACTTGCTTATAAGTAGTAACGATATGATAGGTTCACGAATATTTATTAGTGACTAAATCCTTCAGACTTTAGCACGATTGTTGCAGTATTTTGTCAGCTTTTCTGAGAAAATAACACCTTTTAATATTCACTACGGATATTTTGAAATGAGAATAGTTTATTTTGTTCTTGTAGTTTATTTTGTGCTAAGTAGTAGATCGTCATTCAGGATCGGCTCTAATTGTCTCCTTGCAGTCCAGCAGAGTTCAGTGACGAACTCCCCTGGTTTCCATGGGTGAGACGTCTTCCTCCTCCCTCTTGCTCATGGTCATTCCCCTGAACTTGTGCTTGGCAGCCGGCAAAGAATCATTTCTCTCAGTCACCACCTAAAGCCATGCTCTATACTGCAAGGCTCTGGGGAATAGCCAGCAGTCTTTTTATTCCTCAGAACGAACCCAAAAGACATCTAAGCCAAGGAATTAACAAGATAACATATGAAAACGCTGAGCCCAGTAGCTGGCATGTGGTAGGGCCCACAGATGGCAGCTACTAGTTCCATTATTGCTTGGGAAAGTCTATGAGGGCACTCAAGAGAATTAATCACCTGTTCCCTGGGCTTGTCCCCCTAATTAACTGGATTTGGACATGTCTGTTCATGGCCAACCTTAGGTGTAATCGTGGCAAAATTGTTTATTTTCCAACTCCCTCTGCCCTGTCCTCCTTATTCTTCTACCCCCACACCCCCTGCTCTTATGCCTTCACTTTCGCTTACTCTTCAGTTCTAACCTAGAGAAATACATCTGAAAGTACAGATGATGGCATAACCTGTGTTCGGATGTAGCTCTCTTGCCCTGACTTCTGTCCCCACTATGCTTCCTCTACGTAGGAAATAGAATGTTGGGATGAGTAGGCACAGAGAATGCTGAGGCTTTGTAGAAAGTCACACTGTTGATGATGGTGCCTGGATTTTAGACCTGGGCTGCTCTCTTTTATATGAGCATTGTTGAAGTAAATTAGAATGTACTAAGGACCCTTGGCTGGAAGCAATGAGAAGGCAGTTGAACCAACTTAAAGAATAGAGAAAGTTTATTATCACAGCTGTGGAATGTCTTATGGAACCCAAGGGGACGAATTCACTGGGCTTCAAGATTTTTTTAGTACCAACGATTCTCAAAAACCAGCAGGACACCTTCAACGTTTGTTATGGCTCCTGATTTCTCCTACTCTGCTCCACTTTCCTTTCTTTCACTTCCAGCCACTCCTTCAGTGGGGAGAAACCTCTGTCCTTGACAGCTCATGGTTGTACCCACCAACGTGATATATGCCTTTGACTCTTCCATTTCTATCACTGAAAACACCATAGAAGGGACTTACTGTACTAGGACAGGAAAAGTACCCAGGACTAGAAGGTAAAGGAGAAGCAGTTCTCAGAAAGGTAGAGATTGTGGGCAATTTCACATGTGTCTACTATAATTGGAGACAATATAGACTGCCTTCCCAATCTGAACACCTCTCATGCAGAAAAAATGTTGATTTTATTCTGTGGAAGCAAATTATAGGAGGGTAGATTATGATCAGTATAAATATGGGATGTGCTTCCTTGTACATTGGTGAGTTTGTCTCTTTGGTTACTGGAAATATTCAACTTTGGGTAAATAAACCCTAATAATATTAGTTGCTATAGCATATATTTCCTACCTGACCTACTCTAGAGGAGAATCCTGTGTTAACTTAAACCTGGCCCAGGTAAATTTCAAGATTCTAAAATTAAGATTCATCAGATTCATAGTCTGATAAAGATTTTATTACCTTTGCATATTTTTATTTATTTTCATTTTTGCTTTTTCTTTCTTTCTTTTCTTTCTTTTCTTTCTTTCTTTCTTTCTTTCTTTCTTTCTTTCTTTCTTTCTGTCTTTTTCTTCTTCTTCTTCTTCTTCTTCTTCTTCTTCTTCTTCTTCATCTTCTTCTTTTTCTTCCTCTTCTTCTTCAGAGAGAGAGAGAGAGAGAGAGAGAGAGAGAGAGAACATGCACATGAGTGGGGTAGGGGCAGAGGGAGAGAAAGATAGAGCATCTCAAGCAGGGTTCATGCCCAGTGCATAGCCTGATGCAGGGCTTGATCTCATGAAATCAAGATTCACATGCCCGACTGACTGAGCCACCCAGATGCCCCATTATTGCATACTTTCAAAGTGAATTAGTACCCAAAATACCTCATGTGTATGATGTACATGTGTGCATTGTACATAAGTGAATTTGTATTTATTATGCATTTGTCTGCTTGTGACATATTTGACTTCTGCTAATTTTGGCCACAGACATGGCATTTGTATGCACTAGCACTGAGCATTTTACATAGTATATTCTAGGCTAAATTTTGATAAAAAATTATTTGGGAAGTGACACATTCGAACCACAGAAGTTTAGAGGTGTTCATGGCTTTCTCATCACTGTTGTCATTGGTTGCATAAAGTCCACAGATTAAAAATACCTTTAAAATCAAGTCATATTTTATGTGATATCCTCCCCAGTCGAGAGACTGGACTCTAGACAGCTTACTGATAAATTATTTTCAATAAGCTTTAGTTTAGTCTAAATGACAAACTAAACTTTGATAGACTTATAAATGTACTGTGATACACAGAGAATTACTGTGATACATTTCATGATTTTTGCATCGTAGAGTAGTATGCATCCTCTCCCCACGTGGTAGCTCTTTGCTGACCCAAATTTTGTGGTGTTAGGCAACTGCAAAGGGATTCCATACCAAAAGGTGCTTCAGCTTTGGTTATCTGACGTAAAATAAGACTTGGCATAGAGCATTTTACAGCAATGGTGTACAAATGTAAAATTACATGGCTTCTTGCTGATATCACCTAGGGATGTGCAAATGTTTTGTCACTGAGTTATTATGATATATGATTGTACAGATCTTTATAACATACCAATTGACTTAGTCTGGGGGCAGAATAAAAACTTATATCAAAGATATTAATGTACAGTGACAAATGGTTCTACCAAATTAGCAATACAGAGTAAGGGCGGTTAAGGACAAGTATCTTTGTGAATGAATATATATGTTTTCCCCACCAAAGCGTGGCTCTTAATTGTTAGGTGTTTTCTTTTTCTAATTGATGAGCGTGGCTCCATTTGTGCATGTTTAGTTCTGTAATAGCTCTCATCTCTATATTTAAATATCCAGAAACTCTTTGAAAATATGGAAATCGTGATCTTTTGTATTAGACTGTGCTGGTGTGGACCCTAGCTGTATCACTCATTAGCAGTGTGACAGTCGTAAAGTTAATTGATCTTTCTCAACTTCAGTTTCCTCATCTGTTTAAAAAAATAAAAGTGGGTCGTGGAATTCCAATTCTTATCTTGCTTGGCTGTAAAGGCTTCAGTGAGTCATGTTTTGCCCAGCCTATTACTCCCTCTGCACAAAATAGTTTTCTAGCTTTATTTCCATGACAGGGTGTTCTGTTCTTTTCACCTTACAGGATGTACTTTCTCAGTTTCCCTGGCTGACATATTAACCTCTAAATGCTGGCAAATACCAGGGCTCAGTCTTGAGGTTCTACTCTTTCGATGATCTCCTGCCCTAGGGCTTTAACTGCCAGAAATAAACTAATGATTGCCAAATTAAAATCTCAGCCCCAACCTCTCCTCTGAGTTCCAGACTCCTATTTCTAACTGCCTACTTGACATCTCTGTATCACAATAAACATGTATAGATCAGAACTCCAAATGATAAACCCTAAAATCACTCTTCTCTGAGTCTTTTGATAAATGCCCCTACTATTCACCTAGTTGTTAAGACCCCAAACTTAGGATTTATCGTTGATTCTTCTCTTTTCTATACTGACTTTATGTTCAGCAAGCCAGTGAAGGTCACTTTCAAAATCTGATCACCTTCTCCCACCTCCCCAGAGAGCATACTGATTGGGGCCGTCATCATCTCTCACCAGGTGTCATAGCAGCCTCGTAACGATTTCCTTCCATTCGTGTCCCCTAGAGACTGTTCTTCAGGTGACACTCAGAATACTCTTTTCACATATAAATCACAGCATGGTATTCCCCAAACCGTGCACACTTGAGGTGAAATCTGAACCCGTTAGCATGGCTAGCAAAGCCCTACGTAATCTGGCTTTTTCCTAGGTCATCTCGTTCCATTGTCTGTCTTGTTGACTCCCCCATGGCTGTGTGGGCCTTCTTGCCTTTACAGAACATGCTGAATTCCAACATATTGATGTCTCTGCATTCGCTATTCCCTCTGCCTTGGACATTTCAGCTCTGAATCTTCCCATGGCACACTTAGTGACACATAATCAGTGAAATACTCAGATGCCCTCTCTGTAGCAGGACCTTCTCTAGAATAAAATACAAACCAAAACAAACAAGAAAATCTCTATCGTTGTCTCTTTTTATCTTTGCTCTGCCTACAATTATATTTATTTACCATTGATGTGTTTATTCTTTTGTGTCCCTATCAAGAGAGTGAATTCTAGGAGGACAGGTATCTCTTCTATTTCACAATTTCAGCAGCACCTAGAACACACCCAATAAATATTTGTTGAAAGTATGAATGAGTGAAATAACATCTTAAAAAGATTTTTGTTTTACTTTTTGAAAAGTTTAAGTCATCTCTTAAACTTAAGTTTAAGTTTAAACTTAAAAGTTTAAGTCATCTCTACACCCCATGTGGGGCTCAAACTCATGACCCTGAGATCAAGAGTCTCCTGCTCTTCCAACTGAGTCAGCCAACGTCCCCTAAAAAGATTTTAGCGTAGTGTTTGGGAGTTCAAGAAATGTTCATTTTCATTCCTTTTCTCATTCTTGAGTAAATTCCTTTGAAAGGACTCCTGTGTAAAGCTATAGTTTGCATAGTCATTTTGCTTAAAGCATTAACAATTCTCAGAATCTCTATTTGGGTTTTTCAGATACCAATGCCATTGCAAGACAGCTGAAATAGTGAAAAAATCTGACCCAGGTTCAAATCCTGACTTCACTACTCTTTCAGTTGTTGACCACAGAGGAGTCAATACATTTCTGAATCCCAGTTTTATCACCAAAAGTGTGATTAATAATTTACCTCAAGAGATATTTCCTCCAAAGGGAAAATAATACATTTGTTTACCTTCTGTAATATTTGAAATTGAGTGGACATTTAATAAATATGACTTATATCTGAAGATAGTAATTTTGCCCAAGTTAATATTCCCAGCAAATTAAATTAGCAACTGATCTACTCTTTCATCCCTATCATTAATATAATTGATAAATAATCCCAGAGGACTGGCAGTTGTAGATTCTTAAATGCTGCTGTTGAGCCATAAGTAACTATTCTTTGAAAATCCCTTGTAATTAATTTCTGTGTTGATTTGGAGAACATGTATGTTAGTATCTTTTAGGACTTTTCGAGTATTTCATGTGAAATGGTAGTTTAATCTAATGAGAATAAAGATTTGTCGTATCAGCCTGGTTGGTTTCTCATTTTCATAGGAGAAAATGGGGTGACAAAATTATATTGATTTGTTGAGACTTGTCCAGTGTAATACTACACTTGTCTTTAATGCACTACCTCTTCAAAAATATATAAGTCCATTTGGTATAAGTCACTTAAATATTCTTCAGTCATTTTTCTTGACTGTCCAGCACAGTTTCAGATTCAAGGTTATGTTCTGCATGTGAGCTCTTTCTTGGTCCTCTGTGCATCACTGAATCATGACGGTTGGGGTCTACACCAACTTTTGATGTCTTCTCAAATTACCTTATGTATAAGTGACTTGGCCCTTTGATTGTAAACAGTAATAATTTTTCTAAGTACTCTCTCAAGTACTCTCAAAAAGTACTGTTCTTTTTCCCATTAGGTGACTTCTTTTCCCTCTCATATATTATTTATATTCTAAGTAAATAAACCAGAGACAGACAACAAAAAATAAACAAAAAAAATGGTTGGTGTGTGTGCATGTGTGTGTGGAAACCAAGATGAAGCAAGTATTTATCTGTCTTTTTCTCATCTGCTCTTAAATATTATCTCTCCGCCTCCCAAAGAAGATATAATGTTTCATTATATTGATTTCATTTTCTACTTCATAGGCCTGATTATATGTTTTACCCATTCTTCTTGTGTATATGTATTTTTTGAATCTTAGATATTTTAATTTGAGTTGGTATCGTATGTCGATTGAGAGATCAGGCGCTAGAGTCAAAAGCCTGGTCTTAAATCTGGACTCTGTCACCAGGGAGCTTGTGGTTCTGGGCCACTTACTTTACCTTTCTCTGTGCTCTATTTGATCTTGTGAGTGGAGATATTAATATGTCATAATATTAATATGGCATAATACAAATTTTCCAAATTTTAAAAGAGTTTGTATATGTGAAGTACAAAGCACAAAATCTGGCATAGTTAGTAAGCACTCAAGAAACACTGACCATTCTTGTCATTAAGTTAACAATAAATTATTACTGGCTGTATTTTCTGTCTCCCTTGTGGAAAATTATACATCATCCTTTGGTAACATTCCCACTTTGGCTTAATATTACGGAATTACAGAATGTGATAACTTGAAGAAACTTATTCCAACCCTTATTTTCCAAATAATAAAACCAAAGCTTTGAGAAACGACTTAGCTGATCACGTTTCCGATTAAAGGAAGCACTATTTCCGATAGCCTGCTCACAGTTCTTCCCACAGTTTGTTTGATTTGCTTGGGTTTGGTGATTAGAAGAAAGGAAGCCTTGTCTTTAATTGACATGTATCCCCCTGCTAATTATCCTCAGTTATACTGTTCTTGGGTTGAATAAGGCACTCCTCTTTGTAACACTATATGAACTTTCTGATAAAGCTGACACGGTTTTTCCCTCTTTAATTTTAAGATTGACCCTCTCTCTTTCTCAGCTGTCCCTTCTATAGATTTACAGGGTTGACTTACAAGTAGGAGCACCCTAATAGTGTGGTTTTAGAGAAAGGAAATGGATGAGCATAGGGGAAGGGAAAAAAAGAGAGGAGGAGGCAACCATAAGAGACTCCTAACTCTAGAGAACAAACTGAGGGTTGCTGCAGGGGAGATGGGTGGGGGATGGGCTAGATGGGGGATGGGTATCAAGGAGGGCACTTGTGATGAGAGCACCCAGTGTTATATGTAAATGATGAATCTCAGAATTCTCCTGAAACAATATTATGCTAGAATTGAAATAAATATTTGAAAGAAAAGTAAGTAAATTTTAATCCAAATAAATAAATCCCCCCCCCCCAAAAAAAAACTGCTAAAGTGGCAAAACCAGTTTCTTTCATATGGTTGTCCATTTCTCCCATTGATTGATACCTGGAATTCTCTGATGCAGATTTTATCTTTTAAACTTAAAACTTGGTTTGCTGATGAGATACAGATGCCTCCAGGTGAGAAGGTACTTGAAAATGTATTAAAGCCCATCTGATGAAATGAAGGATCTGAGAAGAGAGGAAGGGGACACAGAAGGATCCTGGTGTCTCAGAAGAGCAGCTTCTCTCACTTTGTCTCTCGTGCATTAACACCTTGCATTCTCCCAATTCATGAGTTCCGTTTGATTCAACAAATGCTACGCGAGGAAGTGACCTTTGAGAACCATTATTTCATTCTATTCATGGAGACGGAAACTGTTCACTCCAGTTAAATGCTTTTATCCAAAATCACTGATTTGTGGCACCAGATAGCTAGCCTTCTTTATCATCTCACTAACCTGATCACCTTCCACTAAGTAACTGGTACCCTAAAGTCTGCTCTACCCCTCAAAGTCTTGGCCAAGTAAGCAAGGCTCCACGTTCACTCTCTTTTATCTGCCTGAATTGGTAGCGAGCCCTACTGCTTTCGATCTCAACATCTAAAGTAGATTTTAAACATCTTTTTAGTTACATGTAATTGATGTCTTTTAAATATGTAGTTAATTTGATATCCTTAACAATCAAATTTATTGGTTACTGTTGCATGTCACATGTTCTTTTACATGTTGATCATGTTGACTTCAGGGATTAATCCACACAAGGAGGGTGCACTGTGTACTTTCTGTGAACTCCCAACCAAAAGAATAATTTGTTAACGTATCAAAAGCTTTTCTAGTTCTTCCTACACAATATCATATGTAAAGGTGAGTGTGTGTGTGTGTGTGTGTGTGTGTGTGTGTGTGTGTGTGTAAGAAAAGCTAGATAAATATATAGGTTTTTAAACTTGGTGTCTTTGATAGAAATAGATCAACATAAATGGAAAGATGAGTTTTTACAGAAGCTGAATTTTATCTTATTATTTAAAAGAATTTTTTTAATGTTTATTTATTTTTGAGAGAGACAGAGCACAAATGGGAGAGGGTCAGAGAGAGAATGAGACAGAATCTGAAGCAGGCTCCAGGCTCTGAGCCGTTAGCACAGAGCCTGACATGGGGCTCAACCCCATGAACTGGGAGATCATGACCCAAGCCAAAGTTGGACACTTAACCAACTGAGCCACCCAAGCACCCCTGAAGCTGAGTTTTATTTTAAATGTGTTGGTTGTGATGTGATAGTAAGAAAAAAATGCAAATATCCAGAGGGAAATATGCTTAACGAAGACTGGGATGTGGAGATTGGCTGGGAGCTAAACGTACAGTTCGAGACCCCTTTGCTAGTAGTGGCATTGTTATTTTACAAACTACAGTATGAATAACTAAAATTATAGACAGCCAAAGTGATTTATGAGCACTATTTTTAATCAGTCATAGAGTAGTTATTGATGAACTGTAGCTGGAGTATATTGGTGTTATCGAAATGCCAAAAATCAGAGGACTGTTTGAAGAAGGAGAGCAGAGGTGATGGAAAAGAATGTAACCAAATGAAATAGAAGCAAATGTAATGACAGGGACACAATAATAAAAAAAGCAATTACAAGCAATGTATCAACAAGTACAAAATGGCATAGTACAATTATATTCTGAGGGGACAGAGGAGGCTGAACTGAGGGAGGGAGGTTAATTGGGAAATGCTTCCTCGGGGCAGTGAGAGCTAAACAAGGTCTGAAGGAAGTGATAGGGATGAATTGGTAGAGAGGAGCAGGCAGGGAATTCAGGATGGAGGGAATGGCCTACCTGGAAGATGAAGGAATAAATCGAGCCATGTGTAGAGAATAACAAATGGGCCATTTTGCCTCCAGTAGAGAGCCGAGGTGAAAACTATCAAGACATCCTTCCAGAAAGATTTGAAAGGGGAGCAACACGGAAGCAGTGGAGAGTGGGTGTTTACAAAGAACCTTGAATGCCAACAATACACTTTGAACGTTACAGACATTTTCATGTAATTTGATTACATGATTGAGTGTTCAAAATCTATTAGTGAATATCTAGTGCACAGCCTCCTGTTGTCCAAATTACATGGAAAAAATTATGTGTTCTTACTCCCCTCCCCCTTGCTGGTGAACTCCCCTTTTTTTGTTGTACCAAGAGAATAGAGACTGCCTGACAGATATTTGTTCTTGGCTAAAATTCTGTATAATGCTTTGAAATATTATTCTTCCTAGCAAATGCTAACAGTTGCTAATGTCATTCAAAAATAGTTGAGGAAAAATATGTTTGTGAAACATACAGCTTTTGCTGTCACATTATTTCCCGAGTGAAAGGAAAATACAGTAGTAGTCTGCTATTTATTGAATGGGAATCCTTTAATGTTGTCAAGGATTTCAACAAACTGATGCCTTAAATAAGCAGGAAATCACGTGCCCTCTTATTCAATGTCTGTTTCCTCATGATGAGGCGGCCACCCCACTCAGCTGTCCAGATGGGACTACCACCCATCACCGTCCTCTCAGATAGGATAACCAGAGCATAACTACTGTGGAGCGATGCAATTATGAATTTCTGGAGGGGGAAAAAGAAGAGATAAGTGCAGGGAAGTCAGCTAACGTGGTACGTGGGTAGTTCCAGGCAGCAAAAGGGTTAATCAGATTTTCATTTTAGATAGTCGCCTTAGTAACAATCAGGGAGCCCAGGCTGTATCTTTTCCATTTGTAGGGAATGTTTAGATTTACAGAGTAGCTTAGCTTATTATATACCTGCCTTGATTGCTGGATAAGGCTTGTGATTAAAAACAGAAAAAGATTCATTCTTATAATATTGTAAAGAAGACCAAAACATTAAAAATGATGTCACTGATGGTCTAGGGTTCTGGAAATTTACTGAAATTAGAACTCCAGTGGCGACAGGGTTTCTTGAAAAGTTAAAATAATGACGGTCTGATCTTTTGCTTAAACTTTTAGTGAAAATGAGTCTGGGTTCCCCATTTATAAGAGCAAATCTGAATCCAACAAATAACACTGGCTAACAGTGCTCTGAGAAATTGGACATCAACCTCATCTTTCATGCCCAGTTTGCATTGAGCCCTCAGAGATGCCATTTGTTTGTATTAAGTGCTACGTGGCCCTTCAATCAGGAATTGAAAACAAAAATATATGTAACATGTTGGAAAAGTGCCTATTTTGAGAATGTCTGGAAGAGTGGACCAGTGACACTAAAATTTAAGGTGCTTAATTTATCCAATGGCCAAACAGCAGGAAAACAAACTGGACACAGTGCTGTTCTCATGGCCTCAAACCTCACCTGGAGAGACAGATTTCCTAAGGGCAGAGAATAGCATTCAGTCTGTTTGCCAAGACCAGGTCTGTCTGGAGCAGCTTCTGCCAATTAGTGACAAGTGCTATGTAGTGAGGCCATGATACACACAGCGCTCCCAGAGTTCAGCGGTTTCAGAAATTACTCTCTGAAACAAGAAGAACACAATGCTTGGGAGCACAGTTCATTCCCGTTCCGTGGTAGTAACTTGGTAACCGGTGAGCCTACTCACAACATCTCAAAAGTCAGTATGTCAGGCAACCGCAGCCACTGAATTTATGCATTATTTACAGACAGCTTCTGACTTGCTTTTGCTTATTATATTAACTTAAAAATGCCCAGAGTTCCACCTTTGCCATTCTGCAAGTGTCAAATATTTAGCCAAGAGAGACACTGGAGAGATTTCAAAACAAAGCGAACAAACAAACAAGAAGTTGGAAGATTTAAAGACTCTGCTCAGATTTGGAGGAAGGGTGAAGAAAGTTTTGTAAAGCGGGGACCGCTTACTGATTACAGGTCTGTCAGTGCCGTAGTGATCATTCATACCATAGCATCCTTTGGTTTGGTCAGTGCCTTTCTTGCAAAAGCTGCTTCGCCAGTGGAAGTACGTGTGTTTGTTTATTTCATGGTGGTGGATACACAAACAATCATTTTGGAGTGTGGAGGAATTTGTGAGGTAGGACACCTATGCCTCAAATGAAGACCTGTGTTTGAGGGGCTGATATGGCTGAAGAAACTCCAAGGATGAGGGGAGAATGCTTTTGGAAGCTGGGAGGCAGGAACAGCAAAGGAAGAAGGCAGAAGAAGACAAATCATACTAAAATTTTTCCCGGGGCCAGAGAAAGATAAGGAAATATCCTGCCTCCCTTTCTGTCCTTCCTCTAACAAATGACCCTTATTCCTGGACACAGGAATTTATACCTAATGTGTAGCTAGATTAAGAGCTAAATAACCTTCTTGTAATCTAACCTTGAAACTTTACCGTAATTTGCAGTGTTGGTTCTATGCCAGTTCTTTGCTCAGTTCGAGGAAGATATAGATTCTTTTTGAAGAAAAAACAATTCAATAGGTTCAAGGTTTCTAGAGATTTGCAGACTGTCATTTGAAAAACTCTAAATTAAGGAAATTAAGATATTCTATTTACGGTATTTCATACGTAAATCTTCACTACAAAAGACATGATTTGCCATCCTGCAAGGTAAAAGTATATTTGTTTTCTTGTTTCTTGTGTTCAGATCAAAATGAAGACATCAAATTGGAAAAAAAAAATGCCCATAAATATTGAAGACCCCAAAGGGGCTGCAGCTTCTGGGTTGAGAAACACTGGTGAAGGTGAAAAATGTATTTTGAGTTCCAAATGGTGCCTTTTACCAATGAACTTTTAGAGTCCATTTATAACTAGGACTTCTTGTATTTAATCATTTCACACTAATTTTTCCCTGGTTTGAATAAAGAATGTCTTCAGCACGGTCATCTAACATTTCCAACATAATAATGTCATTCCAACGACGCTGAAAAATAAAACAAGATCGTTGACAGAAAAACAAGCTATAAATATTTGGTTAGAGTATGGAAGAATTTTTCAAATGTCTAATAATATATCGAGACTTGGCTCTTTATTGGAAAGTCTGTGAACTTTCCTGTCTCCTGTGCTCTCTGTCTCTACAGGGTCACTATATATTTGAATTGTCTGCGTGTCTGTAACTTTTTAGCATGTGAACCAGGGTGTAGTCAAAAAGACAGATGTTCCAAAAAGCTGAAATAAAGAAGATAATTTTCATTCCTGGGGAAATAGTGGAAAGTTTAAAGAGGGTTATTTTCTTTGCCTTCTTCTAAATTCATGGGTGAAGCTTGTACTATCAACCACTTATCTGACAGAATCGCCCTCCATCACCATTGCAAAACCAAGCCACTTTCACAATTATTACTCTTCTCTTAATTCTTCAGTCAAGCCACCGACTGCCTTGGGAAGTTTTAATACCTACCCCCCTCCACTAGATTCGTGAGCCTTTTCCTCTCCACAGTACAAAATTTAAAAACTTGCAGACATTTTCAAAATAACTGCTCTTTTATGACCTTTACTATGTTCACGGCTGCCATCATGCATGGTAGGTAATCAGTACCTATCTTATTGATTGTTGGTTTGACTGCTACTGCGTTAAATTTATTTCAGTTGTCAAAACTATATGCACTAGTTCCCCATATCTTCGGTTTTGCTTTCTGTGGTTTTGTTACCCACAGTCAGCTGAGGGTCACAAGCCGGTGAAACAACTTCTGACATAATGTCTCAGGGTCAGTAGCAGCCTAACACTATGTCACCATGCCTGGGTCATTCCCCACATATCATCTCATCATATGGGCCTTCTGTCACCCATATGATGAAGGGTGACTACAATACAATAAGATATTTTGAGAGAAAGCCTACTTTTATTACAGTATATTGTTTATAATTGTTCTATTTTATAGCTAGTTATTGATCTCTTAATGTGCCTGATTTATAAATTCAACTTTATTTCCAGTGTGTGTATATATAGGAAAAAACACCTAGGGTTCAGTTTCAGGCATCTACTGGGGATCTTGGAATGTATTCCTTAAGGATAAGGGGTGCACTACTGTATATACTTAAGATTAATGTGCTGACCAAAATTATGCAAATTAAATGGCATAATTAATTTGAGATTTCCAACCGGTTTCTCAGTCATCAGCCAGGCAAATGATGGCTGAGGTCAGTAATGATGTTGCCCTACTCCACAGTTTTGGTGGAAAGAGAGAGAGAAAGGGGGGAGTGGGTAGGCAAGGAGTAGAAAGGGAAAGGGAGAGTAAGGGAGGAATGAAGAAACAAAAGAACACTGGAGAAGATGATTATAGAGAGCATCGATCATTATTATTGAAGTGTCAAAACATTGGTCGAAAGCTAATGAATTTTTGTTAAGGATATAAGTACTTTGAAGAAAACAATAAATATGATGCCAAGAAAAACGAGTGAAAAAATGACTTTGTAAAAGAATGTTGAATGGGTTCTCTGAATTTTGATGGGAAGGAGGGCAAGAAAACTAAAAGATGAAAGGAGCTCCAGGTAGCTTTGGTGGACATCTGTTTTGTCTCATTGATGAAGAATAAATGTTCCCCGAGGCATCCTGAGCTTCTGACCCTGAGTATAGACGAGGTCCCCATTGAATCCATCAATTTCTAGGCTTACCCACACTCTTGTTAAGATGTGGGTATTCAGTTTAAGGCTCTGTTAAGAGGAATGTGGAGAACTTGGCTAACTTCCAGAGGAGAGCAGTAAAAATAGTACCGTGAGAAAAGATTAGGGTTCCAGAATATCAAATCATCTTGCCCAAAAAATAGAAGGCTAGTATATGATGTAACTGCCTTTCAAGGTTGAGGAGACAGTACCCCTCAACTGGAATTACATCTTCATTTTGGAAAACTCAAAGCAAATGATTTTGCATTACAACTGGACATGTTCAGGTTAGACCCTCTTATGGTTAGACTTTTGGAATCTAATAGTTTGCCCCCCCAAAACCCCAAATTCCCCACATGTCATAAATTACCTCCAACACAACTTTTAGTTATTTTACTTGTTTTTTATCAGCCAATCACAGATCATTATATTTTTCCGAACAATTCCAGGAACATGCATTATTTTATTAAACGATATCAGAAGTCCAAGATGTTACCTTATTATTATTTCTGTTTCTTAGCCTGGATTCTTTAAATATGAGCATTCCTAAGGGCTTGCTTCATGTGTTTTGAAATACTCTTGCATTTCTTTGATTTTAACTTGTTCATGTGGAATTTCCTAAAAGGGGTTTTTAAAGCAATGCTGGTTCATTCGTTATTTTCTCAAGTTTGTAAATTTCATGTGAAAAACTTTCACTAAGAGCCACCCCTCCTTAAAATCTTAGTCATATTTTGTCTTCTGTAATAGTATACCCAAAATAGCTGAGCAATTCTGATGCCTTTTCTTTGTTTACCGATTTTAAGATCATTATGCATACTCTAATGCATAATTATAATTATGCATTCATGATGTTACTTGTGCTGGCTTAACTCAGAAATAGTGTGAAGCAGCTAATCTCGAAGCTACAGGCTGTTTCCCATCACTTAGATTCTGATCAGAGCTGTTTGTTGAGTCTTATTGGAACGCGGACTCTATGTGCTCCAGTCCCACGGCTGGACCCTTCGTTTTATCATTAGTTTCACTCCCTGCCCTTTCTTTTTCTCTCCAAATCTCTGCTTTCAAGACAGGAAAACTACAAGATAATTTGGTTTTCTCGCAGATGTGTAGTCTATCCACAACACTTAAATGAGAGGGATTTCTAAAATTATCCATTTTATTTTTAATCCACATTTAGAATTTTATGTAATAAAAACAGACATAGGGCCATTTCTCATGCTTGAGACTTTACTATCAACTGGATTTTCACTGAGTTTACTTTAGTGAAACTTAAACTGGTCTAGTGCAAAACTGCTAACCTTTCTTCTGTATGTTCTAGAGTAGTGTGATTTTGGCCAAAGAGGAAGTTTGTCTGTGTATCTTGCATGATGTGCCCTTATCAACAATGATTGCAACATATTCATTTTATGCATATGGTAGGAAGGATGCTTTCTACAACACTGTAAAGGATAGTAACATTAAAAAAAAAACACTAGAGTCTTGGTCATTTGAAACTGAAATTTGGGTTAGTCTAGTAGCACAACATGGAAATATATGATCAAGCTCGTGCCTTACCTGGGGGGTGCACAGTTTCAAAAGATATGGAAGACAGAGCCATAAATAAGTTATTTTGCTCTGCATAAGTCAGAAGGCAGAACAAACTCTGAGTTTGTAGTTTAACCTTTCCTTTCTTAGAGAGTTGAGTTAGGGAAAATGTACCTTACTGTGAATTAGTGACATTGTTTTGTGATTCTCAAATGTAAAGAGAGGAGCCCCATTAAAGAGTATGCCTGGATGTATGTGTATTTGTTGAAGGGCTTCTGTCTGCTTCTAGAGTCAGGGCACCAGTGTGTCATTTCATTAATATATTTATAGCCACTGTGATTATTTAATTTTCTAAATATCAAAGGACACCATGAATTTGTTTTTGACATAAAGAAAGGAGAGCATAGATTTTAAAAGGCTGAGTAACACTAGACAAGGCTGTTCACAAGTTTCTTCCATTTAGTGTACATGAAGTTCTAGAACCAGAAAGTGCCCTGAATCCTGAAGTCCTGGTCTTTTCTTTTATTAATGAAGAAACTGGCTCAGGGTAGTAATATATTTTGACCAAGGTAATCCAACCACTTAGAGGTAAAGCTTAAACCTAAATTTAATGAATTCATAGATCATTTTTGAAAATATATCTAGCTAACATACTAGCATGAAATAGAAATTACAAAAGAAAAGGTCATAGACTTTGTAATTATGAAGGATTTTGCTTTGGGTATGGTTTGGTTGTCTTTGACAAATGAGACAACATATTTAAAATTTGAAATAACAACTTTAAATTATGGTAGTTACATTAAGTCTTTGTTCCAGCACATGGTATGAGAAAAATTTGCATTATTTAAAAATTTTGAACTAGCTCAGGGATTCCCAATTTAGAATCAAGATAGGGGAGTGGCGTAATTAGGAACTCAGTGTCTAGATCCTTTTCAAGTTATTTCCCAGATGCCCTAGAAGCACATTTTTAGACCTTGTAGGTACTAGTAAAAACAATAGGTAGAAAATTTGGAGTAATTTCAACAGAATATATTATTTTATAACCAGTGTGTAGGGCTTTTTATCATAGAAGGTGAGATTTTATTCAATTAACCTTAAGTTGCCGTTAAAATCTTTTATTTGTGCTACTAGTAGTTCAGTTGTCTCCCCACTAGCCAATTTATTGAGTAGTTTAAAAGCAGTAAGATTAGTCAAAATAGTAAAATCTCTTACACATTTATAGCATGCTATGTTGATCATTCTGTTGATGTCTGGATAGAATAAATTAAATAGGCATAAGACTTCTCATAGACATTTAACTATTTCTTAAAATTTTCTCCATTTCCCCAAATCAATGTACATAATAATTATAAATCCACACTTACTATTTGTCAGGTATCAGTGTCAGCGATTTATAAGTATTAATTTATCTCACATCACATCAGCCCCAGGAGGTATTATTATTCTCATTTAACAGATGGGGAAACTGATGCACAGAGAAGTAGAGTTTACTAAGGTCACACCACAGATGAGTAGCAAAGGTTGGATTTCAACTTGAGCAATCTGACTGTAGAACTCATGCTTTTAGCCACTGTGTTAATTGCCTGTCTGTTAAGTCTGTAGTATGTGAACTGAGGTTTCTGCTTCTTTTTTCCTCATTGTGCTGCTCATATTGAAGAAAAATACTGTATGTCATAAATAATATTTGAATCACAACTGAACTCTTTGGTTTCAGACCTATTGAATCAAAACAACTACCTTGTTTCCACCTCTGCCCTATTTCTCCCCAATGGTTTTTACTGAAGGCTCCTTTTTGATTTCCCAATTTGACCTTGAACTTCCATTGGCAGGTGAAACTGCTCTGTGTTTTGTTTTGTTTTGTTTTGTTTTTTCAGTCTACCTGTGAGCAATCCAGTTTAAGCTGGGGACACGCTAACTGCACTCAGACTGAGATATTTCTTTTAGTAGAAACTTTCCCCCACCCCCATCAGGGCACCAAGACTATACAATGCAGTTAGGTTCCTTAAGTAGATACACGCAGAGGTTCTGAAGAGTGGAATTGACCAATCAGACACAAAGGCCTGGCTGGACTGCCTTGCTGCCCAGAGTATACGTCAGTACCTCACTGTGAAGTACTATGATGAGGCTCTACTCTGTCTGTTGACCAGTGGGCACCAAGAGAATTCATTATTCATTTGTTCTTGTATAATCAGTACTGAGTTGAGTGAATTTTAGCCTAAAGACACCTTGGATCTCATCATGAATTCTGCTTATGATTGAAAATAACCTTTATAGTCATTGTTTGTTTGCCTGTAAACATTTCTATAGCTATAAAAATACCTGCAGTCATAAAAATAAAAATATTAAAAGTATTGCCTGTTTTTCAATATTTTTAATATCACTAACTAGACTATGTTCGGTTCTGTTCCACTCATACACCCGCTTGATGCCTGATATTGGTATTTAGTATCTCAACTAGACTTTCAAGACCCAAAACTGTGCAAATGTGAGAAATAATTCACTATAAACCTATAAATTTCACAGCTCAAAAAACCCCAAAGGTTATTAACGAAGCACCATGCAATTAGCTTATACAAAGTGCAGCTAGGAATCATGCATAATGTAAAACAGAAACTGCTAACCACTGACTCATGGAAGATCATTTAAGCTAGTTTTTATGGACATGAAGAATTGATAGTTAACACAGTTCCTAAGAAGATTCTTATTGTTTTGACACCATGGAAAGAATTTAGTTTCTTATAGATTTACTAAGAGAAAAAATAGAAAAACAGTTCATGGTTAAGGCAGTTTCCAGCAATGTGAATTTGAACAAGTTGTTGTATATTTTAGAGTCTCGGTTTTTACCTATATAAAATGGACATAACAATGGAATTGTGAAAATTAATTCAAAAATTATTTCAGCATCTAAGGGTGCCTGGGTGGCTCAGTCGATTGAGCGTCTGACTTCGGCTCAGGTCATGATCTCACGGTTCGTGGGTTCGAGCCCCACGTCAGGCTCTGTGCTGACAGCTCAGAGCCTGGAGCCTGCTTGGGATTCTGTGACTCCTTCTCTCTCTGCCCCTCCCCCGCTTGTGCACTGTCTCCCTCTGTCTCTCAAAAATGAATAAATGTAAAAAAAAAATTAAAAAGTAATTCAGCATCTAGAATTTTAGCATAGTTAATGCTTAATGAAATGATATAAATGATATATTAGAGAAATGCATCACTTTTCCACCCAGCCAAAATTCTTGTTTTACTGAGAATTTTGCATTTTCATGGAAACATTTTTTTTATTAGTAGTAATTTTATAAAGGTTTTATTTTTAAGTAATCTCTACACCCAACATGGGGCTTGAACTTACAACCCCAAGATCAGGAGTTGCACACTCTACCGACTAAGCCAGCCAGGCACCCTGGAAACAAATTTCTTTAGGAGTGTTGGAAACATAAGCCACACACTCACATACAATAACATACCTGGTATCGCTTTAAGCTCATTGTATACATTAACTCATTGAATCCTCAGAATAATCCTATGACATAAATACTTGCTTGTCTTATACTTATTTTAGAGATGAAGAAACAGTAGTTAAGTAACTTGCCCTGCAAACTCAGCTTGGCACCCAAGGGCAACTTTTAAAATTTGACTATTAATACGGGGTGCCTGGGTGGCGCAGTCGGTTAAGCGTCCGGCTTCAGCCAGGTCGCGATCTCGCGGTCCGTGAGTTCGAGCCCCACGTCAGGCTCTGGGCTGATGGCTCGGAGCCTGGAGCCTGTTTCCAATTCTGTGTCTCCCTCTCTCTCTGCCCCTTCCCCGTTCATGCTCTGTCTCTCTCTGTCCCAAAAATAAATTAAAAAAATGTTGAAAAAAAAATTTAAAAAAAAATTTTTGACTATTAATAAAGCATAGTAAATGTGGTAATTAGTATATGCTTAAAATAGTATATACATAATTTATCTTGACTACATTTTGCAAAATATTTCAGTTTTTGAAATATTTTAAATATATTTTTGATATACTTTATTTCATAGTAATAATAATTAAATGAGTATATAGTAAACTGTTGGTAGAAGTAGAAGTGCATGGCTTAAATCAAGCAATAAATGTAATAAAAGATTTTATAATTGGGTTTTAGAATTATTAAAATATAAGCTATATTTTATAGATTTTCAGCATATACTGGAGAAAGCCTCAGTATTTTTAACTTTAAAATTAAAGTGTAGGGGCGCCTGGGTGGCTCAGTCGGTCGAGCGTCCGACTTTGGCTCAGGTCATGATCTCGCGGTCCGTGAGTTCGAGCCCCATGTCGGGCTCTGGGCTCACAGCTCGGAGCCTGGAGCCTGTTTCGGATTCTGTGTCTCCCTCTCTCTCTGACCCTCCCCCGTTCATGCTGTCTCTCTCTGTCTCAAAAATAAATAAACGTTAAAAAAATTTTAAAATTAAAGTGTAATCCGGGGAGCTCCTGGGTGGCTCAGATGAGCATCCGAGTCTTGGTTTTGGCTCAGGTCATGATCCCAGGGTCTCAGGGTCAAACCCTGTGTTAGGCACCACACTGAGCATGGAGCCTGCTTAAGATTCTCTCTCTCCTTCTGCTGCTCCCCCGCCCCCACACTCATGCTCTCTCCCTCTAAAATAAAAAGTAAAATAAGGTGTAATCTTAAATTCTCATGAAGATTCTTTAAAATGAGTGGATTAGACACTTCTCATCTATTACTACACTGTCATTTGGTCATGGACCATCAAATATACATTGATATTTCCAAATGTATTAGTCATATACTTGAAATATCATGAGATGGATTATAAATATTGATTTAAATAACCTATCTGTATGTCACTTAGGTATTTTTATTATCAGTATACTGTGAGCATCTAGAGGAAGTGTGGCTTTCATCATTCTGTTCCTAAGAGTTTTTATCTATAGTAGATATTTAATAAATATTTATTGAATGAATAATGAATATACCCAATTTCTAGTAAAGTATAAAGTGATTATTTTAAGAGCAGAATAACCTAAATAAGTCTTTTAAAATAGAAATGGCATAAAGAAATCCAAAAATAGCCAAACTGTGGAAAGAGCCCAAATGTCCATCAACTTATGAAAGGATAAAGAAGATGTGGGTTATGATACACATCACACTCAGATAGGTATATGTATATGTGTATGTATATGTATACGTATATGTATATATGTATATGTATACGTACGTATACGTATATGTATATATGTGTGGAATATTACTCAGCCATCAAAAAGAATGACTTCTTGCCATTTGCAACAAAGTGGATACACTGGAGTGTATTATGCTAAGTGAAATAAGTCGGTCAGAGAAAGACAAATACCATATGATTTCACTCATGTGGAATTTAAGAAACAAAACAGATGAACACAGGAGAAGGCAGAAAAAAAGGGAGAGAGGGAGGCAAACTATCAGAGACTCCTAACTGTAGAGGAGAAACTGATGGTTGCTAAAGGGGAGGTGGATGAGGGATAGGCTAAATGGGTGATGGGTATTAAGGAGGGCACTTGTTGTATTGAGTACTGGGTGTTGTGTGTGAGTGATGAATCACTGAAGTCTACTCCTGAAACCACTGTTACACTATATGTTAACTAACTAGAATTTAAATAAAACCTGAAACAAACAAACAGAAATAATGGTTATCGTTCACTACTAATTAGAATAATTTTATTTGTAACATTACATCTTTTATGTGGCAAAACCCACATCTGGACAATGTAAGCCAACTTGGTCCAACCTTTAATATCATGTACTCGCCACTAAATACAGAATTTAACCCCTGGTATTTGCACTCAACCATTAAGTTTTTACAGATGTGTTAGTTTGTCATGTTAACACTAAGTTTCTTTCTAACACACATGTTGATGCTTTTATTCATATGTCTCCACCTTTGTAAAGAATATGGTTTGAGAAATTTGTCCAGGGGCAGTATTTATAAAGGCTTATCTCATTTGGTTCTGCTTTCATAGCACATTCCTTTCGTTGCCCCAGATCCACAGGTATGTTGCACAAAGATCCCCTGGATTGGGAGCTTGTAGAGGTGAATCAGTTTCATTGGGTGGCATCTTCTTCTCCTTATTTTTCTCCATGGGAAACAAAGCAGCGTTCTTCTGGAAGGGAAGGCTACTCTCATTGAGTTGGGCACTTGGCTTTTATTCTCTGGAAGTACAGAATTAGTATAGTCCTTCTGCATCTGTTGATTTGGAGAAAAATATTGAAAACTACTCTCATGGTCAGAGTCTTACTTTACATACTTAATTTAAGTGTTTGCAATATTCTTGTTATTAAAATGTCTCACAGATTAGATAAGCTTTGTTCCACTCCTCTATAGCACCTTCACACTTCCGCCAACCATACTGCCAAGCTCTTAAGCTTTTGCACCCAACTTTAAATAATTTGTCTCGTAAAAATCTGCTTTCCCCAAAGGTGCTATATACATCCCAGCACCTATACATCCCAGCATGTACTATATGGTTTAACAATGCCATCATTTGGCTTTTTTCTCTTTGGAGACACCTTTCTCATTCCTATTCTTCCAGTTGATGTTAGACTCTTAACATCAGTTTCAAATCGCAGGTATATTTTAAGTTCAAGATATAGGTGAGTTCTTACTACTCTATGGTTATAGAGGAAAATACAGGTACAAATCATGAAAACAAAGCATGTATATATAAGGAAAAAACCCTCTGCATTTGGTTTTAAAATTTACTCTATTGCTAATACCAGGATTGCCCTTTTTCTGTGGAGGGGAAAAGCTGATATTAAGATTGGCTAAAATGGTAATAAGGAGACAGTCTAAAAGGTGTCCGAAAGATTCATTACATAGTGCAGTGGATTAATTCATGAGGGACAGACATATCTCAGTATCTGAGGATGACTTTGTGCAGGATATAGCTTTTTCTTTCTTCCACAGAATGCCTTTGGGGTAAATCGCAAAAAGAGACTGCTGAATAGAATTGACCACTATTTTTTTAAGTGTAAATAGGTCATCGATAGTTGAATGTGTGTGTGTGTGTGTGTGTGTGTGTGTGTGTGTGTGCATCTGCAGCACACTCCGTATAATTCTTCATACTAACATTTTATTTTGACCACACCACTGACCTCACCGTTTTCCTTGGTATTAATATTCCAAGGTAAAGTACAGTAGGTGGCTTTATTTACTGCATCAGCAATTAAAAAATAGTAGTGTTTCCTTAAGTCAGTATAAGCCCAGTGTATTAAATTTTCATAAATATCTTCACACTCAAGATTTGAGTTTAGACTTGACAAAAATTCTATAGTAGAAAGTCTTACGATGTTACTGTCAAGCTGGAAGGACATATGAGATCATCTTACAAAGCAGAAAGATGCGACATATGAGAGGTTAAATGATTGATCCCAGGTCACACAGCTGGGATCACGGCTTTCCGGTCCCTGCTCCCCCCCACAGGTTTACATCAGGGGGGATACTCGAGAGCAGTTTACTTTTTCCTTCCCAAGGCTTCGGTGCTGACACTCTTTTGCACATTGCACTAGGTGCAAGCCCAGAAATTCTGCCAGGAGCAAAACAACACTCCTTAAACACTCTGTGACTTTCAGAACTGTATAAAATAAAAGGTTGAAGTTAATGGTTGCCAGCTTGGAGGGAGTAGTTCCTCTTCGGAGCCAAATATATGTGGAGAACAGATGAGACTGTGGGAGTGAATTGGCAAAAGGGAAAGAGAAATGAATCTATTCTTTTTTTTTTTTTGAAAATGAAAGTATAATAAATATCTGGATAATTTAGTTGTTTGTTATTCATTTAGAGATTCTTCCCATTTGTAAAATGAAAAATCTGTATCTTGCATGTGTGTATTCTTAAACAGTAATTTTCAATTATTTTTCTAACTATCATGAAATAATCTTTTTTCCTGGAAGTAAAGAGATTATTTTAATGACCTGGATATATGGAACTGTGCTCACTTTCTTAAAAGATCATTCTTTCTCATACTGAAATTTCTATCTTTAAGCAGTGACTCATGTTGTCATAATGGGTTTCCACAATTTTGAGAACTAAAAGCAAATATACCTCAGAGATAATGATTATTTAAATTTTTGGTTCTTAGAGATAAAACTGTCTTTGACATAAGGAGTATGGATGGATATAGTAGCCAAGAATTCTATCATTTTATTTCACACTCACTTTGTTTTTGAAAAGTCTCTTATCGTGTTTGAGATCCCACATACCACAGTGATCTTAAAGACGTTTGTTAGCAGACTTCTCTGGAATTTCACTCTCATGCTGTCCTTAAAGGATATTTTGTGGAACTGTGCTCAAGAGAAATGCTTTTCTAATGACACCTTCCTAATATTTCCATTCATAAATCTATTCTGTGCCTAATGGTATAGTGTAGTGGTCCTTGGTAGGGCACATCATGGATGCCTTTCCAGTTTAGACTTTTTATGTATTTCCTAATTTAAGACTATTCTTAATTTATTTGAACTTGAGTTTGAAAATGTGTCTAGCACATCCGTCTTTTTCAAGCAAGGGAAATTTGATTATCTTTTACTAAGTTGAGTTTTGTTGTTTCCTAAACAATTACTGTAGCTAAAATACTTGGTATGAGTTTGAAAGCTCCTAAAGTTACTTCTTCATTTGTTTCAAGTTTTTATTTTTGTATTTACTCACTTAACTAATCTCTGTATCCAATGTGGGGCTCGAGCTTATGACCCCAAGATCAAGAGTTGCATGCTTTTCTGAACCAGCCAGGTGGCCCTGGTTACTTCCTTAAATCTGTTTGTGTCTCTCTTTCTCTCTCTCTCATTTTTAGACACAATAAACAAAAGGAAGGTGGCAATTCTTAGTCAAGGGATATCCCAGTGTAGTTCAGTGGCCATTTTATTATTTTTTAAACGGAAGCACATGATTTGCATGGAAACACATGAAAAGCCTAGTCATGTCTGAATGATGTCTGGCCTTAGTTAATCATGGAGAATATTTAGGTGTTATTGCTGAGAACCTGTTTTTATATCATCGCACAGATAATGTTGACCCTACAAGACCACATGGAATAGAGTTATTCCGTTTATGTAGCCTAAAGTGATACTCTGTTTTTTAAAGAAAAAAAAAAAAAAGTATTGGCCTCAACAGGATCAAGCTCAAACCCTGTATAACTTTTTAAAGGATTTTACTAAAAGCCACAGGTTTGGTAAGTGGAAATCTTCATTCTAAAATTTTTTTTTATGTTTATTCATTTTTGAAAGAATGTCTCTCATTTTGAAACAATGTCTCTCTAGAGACAGAGTACAAGCAGGGGCGGGGCGGAGAGACAGGGGACACAGAATCCGAAGCAGGCCCCAGGCTCCGAGCTGTCAGCACAGAGCCCAACACGGGGCTCCAACTCACAAACCGCGAGATCATGACCTGAGCCGAAGTCGGACGCTTAACCCACTGAGCCACCCAGGCGCCCCTGGAAGTCTTCATTCTAAAAGTCTAGTTTTTAAATATTTTAATTTTTTTAAGTAAATCTCCACCCAACGTGGGGCTCAAACTCACAGTCCTGTGATCAAGAGTTACATGCTCCACCAATGGAGCCATCCAGGCACCCCCATACTACAAGTTTTATAGTTCCAGTCAAATCAGTGATGTTGAGACTGTATGTCACGCACAGAACTACTGAAAACATAATTGTGTAGGGCCTTGCGTTATTACTTGACATTTCTCCCCACTCTGGGTACTCCAAGATTTTAAGTTTTTATGCTCCCATAGGATAGACTGTTTGTGAAGGGAATTTTTAAATTCAAGCTCACTGTCACTAGAGACATCATACAGTTAAAGGGAGAGTGATACAATGTTTTCGTGACTTTCAGATTGTGTTTAAATGTAATTCCAGTGTGCAGAACCGCTTGGATATATTAACTGAAACTTTTACTGTGTAGTAAGTACAAGGTCAAATCACATACAGTACCATTTTTCTTTTTCATTTAGATGTAGGCAATAATTCAGTTGGGGGAGATTGGCTTTTTTTCTGGTTCTAAATCTAATGTCTACAGTGATTTGGAAAATTTTCTATGCCTACTCTCAAATATGTTTTTATAGCTGGAGAGAATAGAAACAGCTATTAATTTTGTCAACTAAGCTTCAGCCCTTTTCACCTATTGCCCAGTTAAGGAATCAACACGCCAAGAGCATTTTTATCCACATCGAACTCCATCTCATGGCATTGGCTTGAGATTCCCTAATGAGATTTTGTTATATTTCCCAAACTGAAGTCAATGGAGGCCAATTTTTCCATCAGGTGACACTTGTAGCTCTTTTAAAAGGCTGTAAAGTCAGGCTCTTCTCATAGGTCAGATTTTCCTAAGACTTCTAGCTCTTCCTAAGCCTCATTTTGGAAATCTTCAACAAATATTTCCAGCAAAATTTGGAGTCCCTAAGACAGCATTATGTCACCAGTTTCTTGGGTTAGAATTATCCTCTGTTCTTTACCTTTGGGCTGTCTACTTTTATCTCCATTAACCTTTTGGCTTGAGTATAAACATTTATTGAAGGCTACCTCCTTTGTCGGTCCAGTAACTCCAGAGGTTAGTGAGAAGTGGATGCTAGTTTGACCTCTTTTATCCACATTAGATGATTCTAATTATTCCTAAGAAATGACACTTTTGACCCATTTTGTCCTTGTCAAGTTTGTCTCGTTGTAGGCTGTCGAAGCATGAAACTCTGGGTTCAAACAGTGTCCAGGAGTGCACATTTTTCTAACTTGCAATGTGGAGCCTCAAAAGTGCACACTATTTCCTTTTCTTTTTAAAACGTGCCAGTTTAAATGAAACTCGGGGCTCCTGTTATGTACCTTGAATTGATTTATTACTGAAAGAGACTGCCTAGATATAAAACGCAAACTTTAACCTGTAAGAACCCATGGGTAATATTGAATACGGGGGAAGAAATGAAAAAAAGCTTTGCATAAGTGAGGATAAGCTAGGTTTTGCTGAGGTTGCAAGCAACTCTAATATCACAATGGCTTTTTACATAAAAAAAAAAGTTCCTTTCCTTATCACACTACATGGCCGTTGTGATTGCCAAGGCTTCCTCCTTGCGAGCTCCCACGATCACTGCCGCAAAGCAAGGCATGGCGATGAGTCCATTGGCCCTTATAGCTTCTGTGTGGAAGTGACATGAGTCATCTCTTGTTCAATTTTATTGGTCACATGAAGTCACGTGGCCATGCCTGACTTTAAAAGGGATCTGGAAAGTGGAGAGTTGGAAACAATTTATCAATAGCACTAATGACTACCGCTGTGTTTACAGAGTTTCTCTCTTGATTTTTATGCTAATAACTGTAGGCATTACCAGCACCTGAGAAAAACAAAGATTCAGTAAATGCTTTTTGTACATTTTTAGTTTATTTCTTCATGTAGCTATTTAGCAGAAGTGTTACATGCATCTACAGTGTACTAAACACTGTGCTGGTTGATTTAGACAACTGTCTCTGAGAAAGAAACCATTGTCTCCATTTTACACATGTGTAATCTGCAATTCACGACATTCAGGTTTAAGTGATTTCCCAGTCGTGGAGCCTGCCCGTAGCACATAGTAGGATTCAAACCTAGGTCATCCGACTCCAAGAAAAGTAACATCCTTTCTGTTCTGCCTCGACCATAAGGTCAACAGTAAATCATGAAATGTTTTAAATACTTAATTGTAGAAGTGGAAATTATTACAGTCACCACTATGTATTTTCTTGTACTTTAAGACAAGAACATTTAGTATAGCTAATAATTGTGGAATGACAACGTAGGTTTAATGTTATTCTAAGAAGCTGTTTTACACCTTTTGAGTACATTTGATAAGGAGCTTTAAGTGTTTTTTTAAACTGTAAGTCAGTAAATATGAATCCCTTTTGTGTTAGTTTTCTATTGCTGCTGAAACAAATTACCACAAATTTAGTGGCTTAAAACAACACAAATTTATTATCAGTTCTGTAGGTGAGAGGTCCAGTATGGATCCCATTAGACTGAAATCAAGGTGGAATGCATTCCATTCCTGAGGTTCTAGTGGAGAATACCTTTCCCACTATTCAAGCTGGTGGCGGAATTCAGTTCCTTGAGGTTGCAAAACTCAGGTCCCTGTTTCCTGCTTCCTGAAACAGAGTCATTCCAGTTTCTGGACACCACTGTGCTCCTTAGTTTATAAACTCAGTATGCCATCCTCAAAGGCAGCAAAGGCAGGTGGAATCCTTTTCATATGGAGTTCCTTTGATCTACTGTGTTGCCTCTCCTGTCTTCAGGAACTCAGGTGTTCAGACTGGGCCTGTCCAGATAATCTAGGATATTTCCACCATTTCACAGTCCTACACCTTAATCACTTCTTTAAAACCCTTTGCCCAAGTAAGGTACCATATTGATAGGTTCCAGAGAATTAGGGCATGGGACTACGTTTATATCCACTCTCTTTCCCAACATATTGTGCCGACTGTATGCTCTGTAGGATACTAATAAACATCTTGGTCTTATGTTCTTCATTTGTGAAATTAGGGAGTGAAACTCACTGAACCTTGAAGTTGCTTCCATTTCTTAACATTCTAGACTTGTATGAGTCCTTATGATAGAGACCTGGGAAAGTGAACCTAATGATCAGTGTGGATATTATTGTTATTTTCTATTCATGGATTTTTCTGGAGTGTAGATTTCATATAATCCTGGCTAACTCCTTCCTTCTCACACTTGGTAATCTTCTTTGAAGTCAGTCAATCTCTACAAAAGTTGACTTCTTCAGAAAGAAATTGACTTACCTCCTCAAAACTGTAATAACTGGTCCCTTGAGATTTTTTATCTACTTATTATTTACTTCACAGCTTTGGTAGAGCTTTCAGCAAGTTTTAGCTACATTTTTGCTTTTGCTTTATTGATTTAGAGTAAAAGAAATTGTTTTTCCTTCAATTCAGCTTCTTAATAAGTCCAATTCTATCTATGCCCAGGTTTCCAAAGTTTTAAAAGGTATGATGCCTAATGTACTATTAACGAAAGATATTAATTAACTAGTTTTATTTGTACCATGAAATTAATTCCTTTGAGTCTTAATTTGCTTACATACTAAATGGAAAAAGTTAATACCTAAGCCCTCGAGTTTAAAAATCAAAAAAGATAATTGAACGGAAGTACAGTATCCAACATTTAGTGTTCAATAGATGTAAATGACTAATATTGTTGTAACAGTAGTAGTGGGGGGGGGGGGGATAAATCATCCCAGTTTGCCAAGGAGTTTCTCGTTTAAAGGCTGAAAATCCAGCATCCTGGGGAACCCTTCAGTCTCAGAAAAACCCAAATGGTTGGTCACCCCAGGAGTCTAGCTGGAAACAGCTAGAAATAGATACGATGTTCTCCTTTTACCAGCCATTTGACCTAAAAGAAGTCATTAATCTTTGAGTTGCAAGTTTTTCTTTTTTATCTGAGAATGGATATGAAGACTAAATAAAGTAAGTGTCTAACAGAAAACCTGCACAAGTAGCATAAGTAATAGTACCCTTATTCTTCCTGGTTAAATAATCTTTACTGGCTTCCTTTGCTTAGAAATTTAAGCATAAAAGGTTTTGCCTGATATAAAAAAACATCTTTCAAAATAGCTTCTAACCTGCCCTTCCAGACACATTGCTGTTATTCCTCTCCCACCTGTCAGTAATGAAAATATTGATGATGATGGTGACGATGATGATAGCTAATACTTATCTAGTACTTTCTACAAATCAAGAATGGCTGTAAAGACTTTGTAAGAACTCAAAAGCAAAGTATCCCAGAACCGCTCACCATTGCCTGTACTCACGACTCATATACTGCTCAGACTTTGTCCATGGCATACCACCAATTGCAAATTTTCCCCATTTATCCTTTAAGAGCCTGTCTAAATGTCACCTCCGCTATGATATCTTCCCAGAATCCACAGGACAGAACTTTCTTTCTTGCCCTGCATTAATCCCAAAACAATTTACACATGACTTTTCGCTCTTATCATGCAACTGTTTGCATTATATTCAACTTTTTTCTTAGGTATCTGTATCTTTCACCAAGAAGAAAGATGCCTTAATATTGCTAGCACCAAAAAACACAGGACCAGGATAGAGGTGGTTTGTATATTCATAAGATGAATGGAAGATTATAGTATCAGCAAATCAACTGATTTACTTTACACTAAAATATTTCCTAGAGAATTTAAATGATCAGTATCTATTTTTCATATTATCTGTGGAAAATTGTGAAAGCTGATTTACTGTGTAGAAATCCATGTGGCTTTAAGAACTGTGGAGTGTAAAGATTAAATAAAAAGTATGTCTTTTCCATAAAATAAGAATACAGGGGCGCCTGGGTGGCGCAGTAGGTTAAGCGTCCGACTGCAGCCAGGTCACGATCTCGCGGTCCGTGAGTTCGAGCCCCGAGTCGGGCTCTGGGCTGATGGCTCAGAGCCTGGAGCCTGTTTCCGATTCTGTGTCTCCCTCTCTCTCTGCCCCTCCCCCGTTCATGCTCTGTCTCTCTCTGTCCCAAAAATAAATAAAAAACGTTGAAAAAAATTAAAAAAAAAAAGAATACAGTAGAAATGGGGGAGGTGCCTGTTGTTGAAATCTGTTATTTAAAACTAGAAAAGAACATGTGTTACAAATAAGATCGCGAAATCTCCTACATAATAACGGTCTACCGAAATGGTGGGCTCTCTCTTGTGACTCGTTCTGCTTTTTGCCTGGAGACCTGCTGAGCCTGATCTGTGGGTTTACCTGTTTCTCTGGTAGTAAAGGGAGCTGACATATGCATAATTAAGACCTAATATTAATTGGATATGGGTCATTATCATTTCAGATTGAAGAAGCTTACTTGCCCTCAATTGTGTTTTCAAATGGAAGTAAATAAAAATGGTCACTCAGACTGATAACCATAAAGATAACTTGCTAACATCTTTGCCTGTATTGTTAAAAAAAAATAGTATAAAATTAATTCTTTTCTACAGGCCTTTAGACTGTATTCTTCTTTCCTGTATTCTTCTTTCCTACAGACTATATTTTCAGGGATAATTTCTATAGTTTGCTACTAGAGAAGTTTCTCGGAATGTGTAGAGCACCAGATAAACGTTTTTAATGGTTGTACTTACCAAATATTAAGATGTATAGTTGAAAAGTGAACAATTAAGATGTGTGGTTGAGGGGCGCCTGGGTGGCGCAGTCGGTTAAGCGTCCGACTTCAGCCAGGTCACGATCTCGCGGTCCGTGAGTTCGAGCCCCGCGTCAGGCTCTGGGCTGATGGCTCAGAGCCTGGAGCCTGTTTCCGATTCTGTGTCTCCCTCTCTCTCTGCCCCTTCCCCGTTCATGCTCTGTCTCTCTCTGTCCCAAAAATTAAAAAAAAAAAAAAAAAAAACGTTGAAAAAAAAAAAAAAGATGTGTGGTTGAAAAGCGAACAATTTAAAATTGAATCAAAGAACGAACACGAAAAACCAGTATGCTAGCATTTCTTACAATTGATCTGGCTTACCATCTCTTAATATTTGAAGTATTTTTTTCAGACTTTTAAAAAAAATTTATCCATGATGGTTGGTTTTTTTTTCATTAAACAGTGTATTTTACAGTAGTTTTACCTCTTATAATATAATTGATACTTTAAAGAATGGGTTAACATTCATCTTACGCCTAGTCGTCAATATGGGTTTGCAGCTAACAACAGATCTGTGTCTCAGGTGCAATCATTGTTGTTATTTAGTGGGGGAAATGGGTTTTCCAGATTCCTGAGGGATTTGAAATGACCAGATTACACGGAACTCCACAAGTGAATACTTATTAATGTCAGTTTGGGAAATTTGCAGCAAAGTCCCAGAATGAGCCACGATCTCTGTGGCAGGATCATATCTAGGTGAAGGTTCAATTCAAACATTACCTTGAGACCCTTGCATTGTACTCTGGGTTTTGTGATATTTGATATACAGACATGGTCTGGTGGATGATAAAAGTCTGACTGCTAGTTCACTGTGACTCATCGGGAAACAACAGTCTTGCTAAGGCTCACTTGTTTCCTCCTCAGTTTATTTACTGCCATGTTTAATGTAATTAAAGGCGAATAATTCGCGTTCCAAACAGCCTAAATTGATAAACCTTTTGAGCCTTATGTTGAAAATGTACAACCGGAAACATTTTGTTCGAACTAGGGCGAGTGTCTCCCTGCCTCTGTGCTTCCCAGAGCGAGGTATGTCATGCTTTAGTTGCTCTGCATCTGAATTTATTCACGATTCCTCTTTTATACTCTTTCTGGAGACAATGTATGGTGAATCATTAGCATTATTATTATTTCAGTTACAGTCAGACTACATATCCACACTTAGCAAAGGGGGTTAGGTAGATTTCATTATTCATTTGAAATAAATTCCGACTCTAATAAAAATGTTGCTCAGGGTAGAGCTTTGAAATGGATCCTGATTCTTTAAATTCTTTCCTGTCTGTTTCAGGAAATAGTGAGATCCTGTTGATAGTAAAGTACAATGTGTCTAAAGTTCACTTCTAAACACTCTGCTCTTTGCAATGAAAGTCATCTGCATTCTCTTTATAATTCAGAGCCGCAAGAGATCTGTCTAATCTTGGAGATCTGATCCAGTATCATTTAGGGAAAAAAAAAATCCTTGATAATAATTCTACCATTCAGATTAGTGAAAGCAGTAAAGTCTTACAGCTTCTGTCATCTTAAAAAGATATTATGAGACAGGGGAATACGGACGTGGATTATGGTTTGGGAGATTTAGTTGTTTGTAAAAATAAAATGATTAGTACAGTTATTATTCAAGTTTTTAATCAACGAAAGCAAATGGCATCTGTTTGTTATCATTCTTTCTACAGAAGACAAAGGCTCAGGTCCCAATGGTGCTGACTGCTGGTCCCAAGTGGCTACTGGATGTGACTTGGCAAGGAGTAGAAGACAACAAAAACAACTGCATTGTGTACAGCAAAGGTAAATGCAGGAATCATTTCCCTCTCTCTTTGCGAGTTTTGGAACCTGAGCATTGCACAACAGCACCCAGTGAGCGGGGAATGAGAATGCAAAGTGACATTTGATCCCCTCTCTTCCTTTTTCCCTCCTGAATCTCTCTAACCTGTGTTGTCAGCAAAGCCTACTGGGCTTTTTCTATACAAAACATGACAGAAAGTGTTATACCATTAATTACTTAGCACTGCACACATTTACCTAACCCTGCATTTGAGTGGTGTGACTGGAGCCTTCCTTGCTGTTAGCTTTATTGATAGCCAGTTTGATGAAATCCCAGGTCCCTGTCTCTTAGACATTATCTACAGAAAGCAAATTCCTTTGAAACTTAGCAATTCGTGTCAAGGTGCATGCTCCAGGAGGCATTGCATTCCAGACACTGTCTTGAAATCACTCATGATGGGGATAGCTGAAAATGAAACCATTGCAAAGACGGAGAATTCTTCCCCATGGTGATTTCTGAAGGGCAGGAGGCAAATGGGAAAGAGGAAGCCGATGGCTTGCAGTGCTTTGCCTTTGATTTGCTCAGTGTGGCATCAGCCCAGACTGCCGTCATATAGATACACCGTGGCTACAAAGGAGCCCAAGTTCCGGGATGGCACTCCCCAGCGCAGTCCCCTGTTCGTGTGTGGTGTCATTTGGGGCACTTTTCTCCACCTTCAGGTCGTGGGCCCCAGCTCTGTACTCTTACAGAGAAATCCCTAATCGTGCTTCTTCGTAAATATTGCAAAACCTTGGGCTTCGCATGTTTAATTTCTTTTAGCTTTCTTTTTTAACCAAATAGACCTACTGAGATCAAAGATTTATTTGCACAGTGAACCTAGAAACCATAAAAGCGTACAAGGGAACAAGCAAATAAGCACCCCTATCAATATATTAACATATAAAACACTAATCATAACATCAAAGACTCTTAAAAACTTGCTAGAAACAATTACAACTTGTTCCTATAATCATTACAATTTGTACACTTATAAGAGGATTGCCTTTAAACTACCATAAGCCTTTGAAAGTTGAAACACCGGAAAGAGGGAATTTGTGAGCTTAAAAAACAATCTGCACACCAGGATCTGATTATATTCCTTTTTTCCTTCTATAATTGCTGGTCCCAAACCTACTCATTTTCTAACCTGAAATACCTGTGGTATGCTGGTGGGAGCTTTTAACTAGAAGGGAAGTGAGATTTTCCCAGGATATGTCAACATGATCTATCAAAGTGGAAGGAAATGGTATAGTGAACCAGCTTACCAGTGCCCACGTTCAGAACGCAGAAATACAAAAGAGGCCTTGGAATGCAGGCTTAATCACTAGGAATAAATGGTTGTTGTATAATGTCTTATCCCCGCGATGGTGGTATAATATGGAGGAACCAAGGGAGTAGCTGTTCTCTTGTCATAATCCAGATCCACTGCATTTTTAAATCAGCCATTCTTTGGGGAGCAATGGTTGTTATTTTGCTATATAAGAAATATGGCAAAATTGCAGTTCTGTGTTCAGCGGAGTACTCTAACTCGAACACGTTTATGTTTGTATTATGGTTGGCAGTAAGTAATTTGGAGCAATTTATAGAAGGTTACTCATTAATTAACGCATGAAGCAGATCTTGAGCCCAACTAGTTGCTGGCCTCGTACATGGCTACTAATAGCCACCATTACTCGGCACCCCTGAATCCTCTCCATGGTGCTTCCATACCAGCCATGTGTGCTTCTCTCATTCTTCTCCATCGCCTTGGTTTTTTTTTTAATTTTTATTTTAACGTTTATTTATTTTTGAGACAGAGCATGAATGGGGGAGGGTCAGAGAGAGAGGGAGACACAGAATCTGAAGCAGGCTCCAGGCTCTGAGCAGTCAGCACAGAGTCCGACACGGGGCTCAAACTCAGGGACCACGAGATCATGACCCGAGCCGAAGTCGGACGCTTAACCGACCGAGCCACCCAGGTGCCCCTCCATCACCTTGTTTTATGATCATTATCATATGGGTTCAAGAAAAGAGTAACAAAGTTAAAAATTTGGGGAAAAAAAAGTAAGTTAGCCATTAACTTTTAGTAAAAGAAAAAAGTAAACAGGGATTTTTGCTTGCTTTCCAGTCTACTCTGTAATTACCGAGGGCAGGAACTGTCTTAGTCACCTTCCTATCCTTGGTATGGTATGCTGCTATACAGAAAAAAAAAGTACTCAATAAATATTGATTGGTTGACCAGATAAACAAAGGATGTGTAGTTGCCAGAAACTGTCACAGGAATTTCATATACTCGAATGATGAACCATAAGAATCACTGCTGTTTAATGGTTCTTAACCTACAAAAGGTAATTTGATATTGTTCAACTTAAGAACTATTGGTATTGTGGTACAAAGAGCAGGTAGTGCAATATTTACTGTATAGGCATCATTTCATTTTATCTTCATTTACTACCTCCTATGAAGTAATTAATATACTACTCCATGTTACAAAAGGTGAAATGGAGAATTAGGTGGGTTGAGTAATTTGCCATGGTCGCATAGCTAGTAAGTGGTTGGAGTGGGGTTCAAATGTACATTTGTGTAACTTAGGGTCTGAGTTACAGACATTAGAATAATTTCTCCCGGCATTAGGCTTTCAAACAGCTTAATAAGATAAGTAGCTTTTTAAAAATTATTTTACATAGTTTGGCATTCTTTTTTTAATTATTGTTAAACATTTATTTATTTATTTATTTTTTTTTTTAAACATTTTACTTATTTTTGAGACAGGGAGAGACAGAGCATGAACAGGGGAGGGTCAGAGAGAGGGAGACACAGAATCTGAAACAGGCTCCAGGCTCTGAGCTGTCAGCACAGAGCCTGACGCGGGGCTCGAACTCACGGACCGTGAGATCATGACCTGAGCCGAAGTCGGCCGCTTAACCAACTGAGCCACCCAGGTGCCCCAACATTTATTTATTTTTGACAGAGAGAGACAGGCAGAGCGTGAGTGGGGGAGAGGCAGAGAGAGAAGGAGACACAGAATCCAAAGCAGGCTCCGGGCTCTGAGCTGTCAGCACAGAGCCTGACGCAGGGCTCGAACTCATAGACCACGAGATCAGGACCTGAGCCGAAGTCGGATGCTCAACCGACTGAGCTACCCAGACGCCCCTGCATAGTTTGGCATTCCCATTGAGAAAGATAGTATGGCTGTTCTTGGTCATGGAGACCTAACAATGGAGCCAAATTTGAAAACGGGTCTTGATGGTTCCAAACCCTATACTCCTACTGTGTGACTCTGACTTCCCCTTGCCATTTTATATGATGAGTAAATTCTTCCAAGTCAGTCAGGTATTTATGCCTGAATAGCACAAAGATATATGTTAGAGTATGACACTCCCCAATTGCATTACTCAGAACCCCAAGTGCGTTAAAGAACAAGCCTTATGACCTAATATTGCCTATTGTGGCCTCTCTTGAAAACTCACAATGCCTGCTGGTATGAATGCTCTGAGAAGTTCTGTAGTGAACCAAAACAAAACAAAACACCAATTTAACTCATTTAACCATATGAGATAGGTAGATAGATTTTTTTTTTCTTTTCCTCTCCAATGGACACCCATTGCAGTTAGTGTTCTGGATAACACACTCAAAAACCCTTCTGTAAATTCTGTTCTGATACTCTAGATGGACTTCAAAGGCCTGATACTAATTCCTAGTATTCAGATTGCCTTTGGAGGGAGGGAGTAACTCACCCAGAATATGTCTCAAAGTTCTGTGAATACCTTAATATGCTGGGATTGTACCAGGGATCATTTGAATCATGGAAAATATGACCCAAGAAAGCACTTCTATCAGGACCTTGTGGGCTGTGAGTTTGCTGTCTTCATAGGCAGCAGGTATGATAAGACTCCTCAAAGCAAAAGAGTTTTGTAGCTGGAAGGTTTTAGCAATTTAGATTTAGTAAGTATTGACTTGGGCATCCGTAATGTGTGAGGCATTTTCATAATACGTATGTTACTTATAAGCTGGGACTGTTTTCAAGTGATAGAAATCCAAATGAAATTGGCTTATGCAAAAAAAAAAAAAGAATTACAGAGAGTGTGTGTGTGTGTGTGTGTGTGTGTGCGCGCGCACGCGCGCACGCATGCGTGTGTGTTGGGGTAAGGAGATTCATCTACTCATAAAACAGAGTCTAAGGATGTTCTGGACTTCAGGAACAGCTTAATCCAGTTGCTCAAACTTGGTCCCCAGGCTGTCTCTACCCTCTGCCTCTTCTTTCTTGCATAGGTTTCATTTTCAGAAATGCTCTCCTCAGGTAGTAGGAAGCTCCAGACTAATTCTACCAGCACAGCACTTCCAGTGAAACACAGCTTTCCTGGGTTTTGATTAGGGCACATCACATACCAATCTTTGATCCAATTAAACGCTCTCCTGGCAGACTACAATCATCCTTAGAGTAGAATTAACCCCACGTGAGCCACGAAGATGGAAAAGAAATAGTTCCCCAAATGAAACCAAAGTGCTGGTGCCAGATACAAAAGAGGTGTTGCCTGATGGGCTTAGATGCAACACGTTATTCCTAATGTCTAAGAAGCTCTCGCCAAAGACGACAAATGAATTCCTGAGGCGAAAATTACATTTCCGTGTTTTGTTTTCTAGCTAAGAACCTAAATTACTCATGAATTCTATGCCAAAATCATTATTATAAGGACCTGGCCATCTGAGAAGATATCAGTACCTATTTACAAATAGAATGTAAAAATGCATATGTTTAGCATTTTTTAAAATTGGCTGGACTGTGAAATTTTTGATATCATTTTCTTATGGTGTGTTAGATAGGCCACTTAATGTGTAACTATTACCATTTGAGAGGCATACTTAGTTCTTAAAGTATTATTAAATGTGAGCTAATAGCAAAATTAAATGTAACTGTAGTTTTCATTTCCAGGGTGTCCATCAAATAATTATTATAAAATTATATTATATCACTTAGTGCTTTGTGACAGGCTGCCATCATCTTGTTTCATCAAAGTAAAAAAGTATAGTATTTTGGCATTAATATTGTAATCTGATGTACTTTTTTCCTGCCTCAACTACCCCCTGTCATTCCAGAAAGTAATTAGCTCAACCAGATATTGATGGACCAGACCTGTTGGGTCATCTGTTTTTGGCCATTATTCTCAACAGACTCCAGATAATTCTAATTTACTTATCTCCAATGGAAAAATACTAAAAAGCACCATGCTGAAGTTAAAGGGAGGATGCTGGCGGGTAGGATTAGCAAGGCCTGCCCACTGACTCCTAAAATCCACTGATGCCTGTTGAGCCTTGGAGATTGACGTTTCTTCTCCATAAACCATGGTGTTCTTTACTTCATAGTGTTTGCACAGTATGGTGACCTTTCTCACATTGTAAAAGTAAATAGGTTGTTTCTGAATACTCAGAATTAAGCCATTAGCATGTGGGTTTCTTCATTCAGTTCATTTCCAATAAGGAACAATTTAGTTTTTCATGGAGTTGTTATTTCAGTGTAGCCACATTCTTTAGGTGTCAAGATTAAGAGAATCAACATTGCCAATCAAAAGAGTGAAAAAAGTATCGGTTAACTCCCACTCCCACCTTAACCACAGAAGATTTCTTTCCATATGAAAGCACTGTATCAGTGTAAAAGAACTGTTGCTGGTTTGTAAATTTGGGCAAATCATGTACCCTCTATAAGTCTTGATTTCCTCAGCTGTAAGAGTGGGATAGCAGTGGCCATGTCGCAGAATTTTTGAGAGGGAGAACCCTTACCTGTGTATATTATTATAAATAGTGTATTGCTAATTATCTTCTACTCAATCCCATTTGCTTTTGTGAACATGTCAGTACAAACCTAGAGGAAATGAAACCAGGTCTTTATGTTGGTATCAAGCAAGTGTGCAGGAAAACATCCTCATCTGGTAGCAGATTTGTAGCCACGTATTCCAGAAGTCTTACTCGGTTACTGTTGAACCCACAGTATCCCCAGACAACTGTCTGTATTACAGAATTAAAGGCCTGGAGCCTTTGCCTGAAGATGCTCTCAGAGTTTTCCCTTGAACACATGCTATTTTTATTTTTAAAGAAGTCTTACATAAAATGTCTAGTATAAAGACGATAATGATAATATTAGGAATACTAACATAGCAGTCACCTTTTATTAAACACTTATTCTATGCAGACATTGCTTGAAGTACTATACCTATAGTTTCTTATTTGCTATTTCGACAGACTCATGACAGAAGCAGCATTATCCCCACTTCACAGATGAGTAAACTGAGGTTTCGATAAATTAATAATTCGAGGATCTTTGGCTCATACATGGTGACGTTGGGATTCAATCTTGAGCATGTGGACTTCAATTCCCAATTGGACAATTAACAGTGTTTTGATAATGCCCTTCCCTGCGCCAAGATTGCAAGTGATTGTTCTTCTCCACAAATTTGTATATGTGTTTATCAGGAAATCTGCTTTTCCCCCCTCATTCTGTGGTTGGCTTCAAGAACTAAAATAGCAGTGACAGCAGTGCTTTATGCTAATATACCTGTTACTTTTAAGACCACAGCAATTTAAAGCCACATGGAAGACGTATCTCAAAATCCTTCTGTGACCATCCTCAGAGTTCTGATTTTGCTTGTTTGCACAAATATAACCACGCAATGAGTACATTTCAGCTTTCATTGATTGTCCGCTATGTTCAAGATCCTATAGGCACTGTTGAAATATTGACAGAAATGCTAATAGGACCTAACTTGGATGAGCAGTGTTCTACACCCTGACTAAACTGATCAACTTTTCAAAACAAAGATCTTTTAATGCGAGGACTCTTGCAAGGTGTGGACAAGTTTCCACCTTAAAATACAGAATCCATTGCATGTTGGTAGAGTTTTGAAACAATAGCCGTGTCTAACAGGGCAGCCAATTTTCAAAGTAGACTACAAGTTCACGTTTAACTTCACCTAAAGAGCTAATATTATATAAATAGGAAGCTGTTTTAAAAAAGAAAAAAATTGTGCTCATATTTTAAGTGTTTATTTAACTATTCGGCAATTCATAGAAAATGTATAACTGTTGTCTAGTTTTATGATATTCTTAAAAGAGGGTGGGTGCCTGAACCAAATATTTAGCAGTGGGAATTATAAAATCATAAGGCGATTAAGTTAGCTAGTCGCGGAATTCCAATATTGCTTTTTAAATGACTTCAGGATATAGGAGGTACTAAGGTTATTATCTGTTATCAGGAATACAGTGGAATTGTACAACTGGATAATAACCAAACAAACTGACACAATGTAAAATTACATTATCAGTGTGTTAAAACAAAATTGCGCCCTAAAGGAGTCCACATGCCAGCTCAGAGCGGCAGTGTAATTATGCTTAACTCTGATAATTAAAATACAACGGAGATCAACAGAATCATTTTCATTAAGAAAATTATTAATGATGGTGGTATAACAGTAATTGATTGCAGAGCACCACAGGATAACGCGATGCCGAAAACCCAACATGTTTCAGGAACATCTGAGGCTTTTTCTGGTTATGTTCTATGAGAAAGAGAGAGGTTTAGAGGAGTAATTTATTATGCCTGTTCTAGGAATCCGTGGTTGTAAAAATGGCTGCTTTAGAAAACCACCATTTGGATTCAAATCGTCATTTCTGAGGGGTTCTTAAGGTCAAGATGAGTGACCCCAGTAGGTACTGTGTTATTTCCAATAGAGCCGTGTGTTGCAAATTGCAGAACAACAGCCATTTCAGCAACTATCAGGCCTTCTGTCATTTCGTTTTCTTCCTACGTGTCTACTGTTTTTACAATTCCGTTAGTGATTTACTTGGGTTATTTCAGTCTGGTTCCGATCGTACGGACTCCTTTATGTCCTTCGTTATCACCAATGTTTGTTATGTGATGTGAGAAAATACATTTGTTTTCATAGCCACATCTTTATGAATTTCCTTAATGAAATGTTGGTAAATAATCCTGCATGATTATACTATTAATTACCTTAGTGGATCAGGTGGGCTATCACATATTGGAGAAAAATTATTCTAAACCACCCTGAACCCATACATGAATGAAAAGTCTTGTCTCTTAGGGGTAAATACCCAGGTGGGATGTTGGCAAATGATAAGAACTAAGAATATATCAGTTTTGTAAGTATAAAAATGAGAAATGAAGAGTGGGGTCTTTAGAGAGGTGACTCACTGTCATTCAGGGATGTTAGCTTGTCATATTCAAAGAGATGCTGATCTTGAAAGCTACCCCCGAAGTATCTTTGACAGCTAAAATGAGGGACAACTCTTTAGGATGGATTCTTTTCAGAGTGAGAGACCGTGACTACTTTTTTAAGACAGTGTATTACGTAGAAGAAATTATGATGTTATACTTTCAAATGAAAAAGCAGAATAGGAAGTTTCGTCCCCAGAATGATTGTGAGTATATTTAAAAAGTGTATGTGGGGGCGCCTGGGTGGCTCAGTCAGGCGGTTAAGCATCCGACTCTTGGTTTCAGCTCAGGTCATGGTCTCACAGTTTGTGAGTTCGAGCCCTGAGTCAGCCTCTGCGCTGACAGTGCTGAGCCTGCTTGGGATTCTCTCTCTGTCTTACCCTCTCTTTCTCTCTCAAAATAAATAAATAAACTTAAAAAAAAAGCGCATGTGCAGGGACACATACTTGAAAGAAAGACCTAGAAATTAGAAGAGTATTTCTGTAGAGGTTATGGTAAGATTTGGGGAGGATATTTTTGTATCCCTCTTTTATAATTTTCTTTACATTGATTTTTTTTCTCATATAATTTAGGAAAAATATTTGCAAATGAAAATCACACTTTGTCTTAACTACATTCTCACTCTTCTTTTTATGCAAGCCAAACTAAAAGAACAAAGAAACCTTTGCCTTGCCCACAAAATGTCTCTCATCCATAGAATTTAAGTTATTCCTTAGTGAGTTAATTATTTTTCTTTAGCACCTCTGTGAATGTCCTGGCACTCTGTTTCACAAGACAATTTTCTAAATAAAATAAAAGTAATTGAGCCAATGGTTTATGCATGATATGACCCAGGTGTCATGAGTGATACAAAAGAATATGAAACACTCCCACCCCAGCTTATGGTACTTCTTGAAAAACCTTAATTGATGAAGGTTACATAATACTGAGTTCAGTCCTGCAAGGTCAAAGAAATGGGGAGAGGCATTTGAGGAGGTTGAAATTGTGTGCCTGAAAATTTATGGACTACAGTGCATACGGTGTTTTCATGAGCGTATTGGCACACGCTTTAGGTAGAGCAGAGAATTTGCAAATAAAACCAGTGGGGAAGCCTCCACAAGCATCCAAGGGCCATGTTGTAGGTTCCATTAAATGCTCAGTCTGAAGACCTTGCAATGGAGGCAAGTGGAGAGCAACTGAAAGTTTTGAGGCACACACAATCACATTGGGATTTTACTAAGATTTCTGTGTCCAAGGGTTCAGCTTAGGTCCATCCATTAAGGAAACTGAGACTTTTTCTGTCAAGGAAATAGTATTGGTAGCTACACCCCTCTCGAAGACAGTAGTAAATCATCCACCTTGATCTACTCATTCCCTGACTTCTTTAATTTTTCAACTCCAAATGAACCTCTATCCCTTTGCCCCATCACCATCATTTTCCTGTCCAGCAGCAACTCCTGCTGTTACCTCCAGATTACCTGACTTGACTTCTGTGGGTTCATGATTCCAGTCACCAATCTCATACCTCCTCACCTCTCTCTCTCTCTCTCTGACTTTTACTGTACTGGGCTGACAACACCCCTATTCTGGTCAGTCCAACTTTCCACTTTCCCCTGATATTTGTGATCCACAGTGAGAGCCACGTAAACATATGGTCAGAATAAAACCAACAAACTACCATTACTAATGACAACAATGAAATCACAGCAAATAACCCAATGCTGACCAGTTTGTATCACATTTGACTGCGAGGTAAATGTGAACCCTCAGTGTATATAACCTAGTGATACAGATTTATTTTCCTGACCAGTGTGCAAGGTGACTATGTCAGACTTCTGTCTCCCCAAATATATAAAGCCCCTTGTTAGATGGTGACCTCACTTCTCATTTAACAGAGAAAGTGGAAAAGTGGAGGTGCATATAACCCTCCAAAGGCTTCCCATCACCATTAGACTGATTACAAGGATTGATTTGGCCCATGGGACCAAATCTGGCCCACTGCCTATTTTTGTAAATAAAGTTTAAATGGAACACAGCTAAGCCTGTTTGTTTATATTGGTCTGTGGCTGCTTTTACACTGTAAGAATGGAGTTGAGCATTTGCAGAGACCATGTAGCCTGCAAAGCTTAAAATATTTACTATTTGGCTCTTTATAAAAAAGCTTGCCAATCCCTGAACTAAACCTTACAAAGTCATTATTTTGGCTTACCAGGCCCTTCATGGTCTGCCCCTGAATATCTCTGTGGTTACATTTACTACACTCCCCAACCACTCCATCCGAGTGGTTACATACCCCTTGCTTTGCTTCCTAGTCCAAAAATTGCCTGTTTCCAGCCCTTTGTACTGTGCTCTGCCCCCACATTGCTCCCTCTCTTATGGCATTCAGAGCATTCTAAAGGTTGCCTTCACAGAGTCTGCCTAATTAGTCTGCTGCTCTAGGTCTTTCGTTCCTTTTTCTCCTCTGTATAAGTCAGCTCAGGCTGTTACAACAAAAGAACAAAGGCAGGATATTGTAAACAATAGACACGTATTTCCTACCATTCCAAAGTGTGGGAAGTCCAAGATCAAAGAGCAGGCAGATTTGGAGACTGATGAGAGCCCTCTTCCTGATTTGCAGATGGTGACCATCTTTCTGTATCCTCACACAGAGGAGGGAGAGAGAGAAGGAGCTCCTTCATTCTCTTCTTACAGGGGCACTGATCCCATCGTGACTGAATTATCTCCCAAAGGCGTCATGTCCTAATATTGAGGCTTCATACTCAGGGTTAGGGCTTCAACATAACGATTGAGGGAGCATATACAGTTTAGAACATCCTCTCTCATCTATGTTCATATTTGACATTTTAGTATTTATTTAAATGTTTAATAGCACTATCTCACCCCTGGAATGAGAGTTCTTCAAGGATAGGAATTCTGGTTTCTAAGGCATGGCGCTTAGTAGGTGCTCATTAAATATTCATGAATGAATGAATGGATAAATGAAGAAGTTGCAGCTCATTCTTTAATATGGAAAGCAATATAATATGCACCTAATAATGTTTCCACAATTATCTCCTTGACTTTCTCCAACTTTCTGAGGTGTCCTCAAATTTTATTCTTTAACTTCACTATGGAAGTTTAACTATTGTATTTCTAATTTACAGGAAGTTTGTCTTATTCTCTGACAGTTGACAGGGTTTTTTTTCCCCCCAACATCTTGGGGATATTCTTTCCTTTACCTCCGAAGAAAGAAACTGAAGGATATTGATGAAGTTGTATGCCCTGTGCATGGTTTCTTAATTTCCTTTACGGTTTCGGTTCCTGTGTTTGGTATTGAAGCTTTCCTTAAATGGCTAGAGACCCACGAGTATCTGCTTTATCTTTGAAGAATGGGACAATAAGGCTAAATATAAGAACAGCATGAGTTGGCAGGTGGTAGGTCTTGCAGGGGGTCAACTGATGGGTTTTGCACAGGGTCATAGGATGTCAATCAGTGAGTTTTAAAGCGTCGTAGGAGGGCAACTCAGCCATGATAATGATGTCCCCAAATAACAGTCCATGTAATTTTTTTGTCTTAGCGTGGGTAGCTTCTTCAGAGAATGCCAGTCTAGTCTCTGAGATTTATAAACCTTGCAGCCAGCAATCTGAGGCCTTAGTGGGTGAAAGGGGCCAGGTGGTATGTTGGAAAAGTCCTATCTCATTGTTGAGACTATAGATATTCCTTTAATCTAATTCAGGTGACATTTTAGCATCACCCTTTGCTGAGACTGTCTCTCTGGATCTGAAGCCTCAGTTCCAGTTCTTTCTCCAAAGACTCAGCCTCCATCTCGTATCAGAGTGCAAAGGGACTGCCCCTTAACTCTACGGGGAACAGCTGAGCATGTGAAGCTAACAGCTTCTTACTCAGGATGCCAGTCTTACAAAGTTTAGGTCCACTGCTCGCTCAGCTTACCCTTCAAGGCACCAGGTGCCTTTCATTCCTAATTTTTTCCGGGATTCTATGGAATAAATCTTCTTGCTTCTTGTTGGCCAACAGTTCTTCAGATACTTGGATTCCAGCTTTCCGTGCTTTGCTTTGTCATCCGTCACTCCATTAGTTTCCTAGCTTCCAAGATTTTGTTGACTTCTGTTGCCTAATGTGCACTCTCTTTGTCCTATCTTCTTTTGTTTTCCTCTTTACTGTCATGTTTATGAGAGGGAATAGAAATAAATGCATGCAGTCAATTCATCATACTTAACAGGAATTCCTCTCTGCTTCCTTTCTAGGCAGTTTCTGCAAAGTTTTCTGCACTCACTTCTTTGACTTCCTCAATCCCAGCATTTTCTCTTCTTTCCAGTTTCTGCCCTCTGGCTTTATCAAAGTGACTCTCTCACAAGTCTCCTGTGGTTTCTTGTTGCCAGTTTTTTATTCTACTGGGTTTGATCTATCACTTTCTACATCCAGCAACAGGTGTCTCCATCACTATCCATCCACTAACTGTTATCATTCCCTAGTCTTCTTTCTCCTCATTTATGTTTCCCATAGATTAGCTACCTATATGTTTTAACTACCCTATTCCTTAGAGCTTCACTTCTTACTCATTCTCCACAGATACCTTTATACTTCAACTCTACTTATTTATTTAAAATTCCTCAAATACCTGTCTTCGTATATCATGTTCCCTTTGCCTAATAACTTTCTAGCTATCTTTATCGTTGCTAACAGGTACCATCCAAGATCTGGCATGTAGCATCAGTACGTCTGGACAGCCTTCCCTGCCCTGTCCCCTGCGGGGGGGGAGAGCTCCACCCCTACCCTTCATTGTCCCAGGTTGGGTGTGAACACCTCCAATGCAGTGACTCCATTTCTCACCTCTGTAACTCCACAGACTGTACACAGGGCACACTCACCGAATTTTGAATTATCACTTAATGGCTTTTATAATGCATTATTCAACAGAGTAAACTCTAGTGTGACTTGTTTGGCTTCAGAAATTATTTGTATGGAAATTATTTGAAAATCCAGTACCTAAAATGCTATTCTCCTCCTATTTAGAAAAGTATCCCATGCCTCAGCAAGCTTTTTGAAATGCTAGGGAATCTGGTACAGGAGGATTTCTTTGGAATGTCCCACATACACAGAGCATACATCGTGCTCTATCAGTCTGCCTTAAGATGTGGAAAAGAATTTAGAAAACATTAAAATCGACATCCATGCAAAAGATGCTGTCAAACCCTAGGGTTTTGTTTGACATCTTTGTGCACCAGTCATGCCAAGACATTGGCTCACTATTACTCGGCAGTTCTTTCTGGATCCACTTCACCTTCTCCTGTCAGACGGTAACTGTCTGTCGTTCTCAGTTCTTCACTGGCGGAAAGTCAGTCAGACCTCACGTCTTCACCCTGAAACCTGAAATTGGAAGCTTTTCATTTTGCTCTTGGTGTATAAGTCAACCCCATTTTTGAAGGCTATTTTTAAACTTAAAAGGTCACCTTCTGTGCCATGACATACAATAGAACTTCAGAGAAGATGTATTCTCATTAGTCTGTCTGAGGTCTGTGAAGACTGTCAGACAACAGTGGGGTCAACCAAGATAGTATATCGTGGTGTCGCAAGGAAGAATATCCCAACCAAGGGAATGGATCCGAAATACATACATTTAAGTATAACAGATAAGATCTTTCTATCTATCTATTTATGTAGTTCTATCTACTGCCCATTGAAATTCAATGAGAATAAATTACTTTAAGCCAGTTTTTCCTTCAGAAATCTGGTATTTATCATCACTGTCTGGTCTCCGTTCTCAGTAACGATTTTCAAGAATGACTGCTTTCCAGTTCGGCCCCCTTTACTTTGTATGGGCTTTCAAGAAATAGAAGACTCACGGGTTCTTAGGAAAACTAATATTTGCCAAGTATTTCTAATGAGGAAATTAAGGTCTCATAATGAATATGACCTGATGAGTAATGCATATGTCTACTGCCCTCCCACCACAAAAGAAGATGTAAAATTTGTCAATAAATGAGTAAATAATCATTTGAAGTCTGCAGCACCAAACTAGTTTTGTAATGCAAATGAAATCTTTTGTGTCTTAAATATGATTTCTGCTATCTTGATGTGTTTTGTGTGTAGGTTTCTAGGTTAAGTTGTGTGTTTTGTTGTTAAATATTCTCACCTGGTCGGTCCAGAATGGTCTGATCTGAAGTCTAAGGAAGCAAAATAAATGACCTATGAAGGACATTTAGGCCAAACAGTAGTTTAGTCGAGAAATCTTCCTTCATAGTTTTGCATTTTGACTAGAGATACAGATAAGAAAAATAACTATCAGTGAGATGAAGTAAGGAGAAAATGTGTATAAGAAACGGGCAAGTTACTTTTTATCTTACCATTGGCTTTAAATGTACCATTTTAGTTAGCTATCTCAAAGGAAATTAAGATAATCATCTTTACACATGTAATGAAGGAAGATTATAAAAAGGAGGCCATGAGGCACCTGGGTGGCTCAGTCTGTTAAGCATTCAACTTCAGCTCGGGGTAGGATCTCGTGGTTTGTGAGTTTGAGCCCCGCGTCGGGCTCTGTGCTGACAGCTCAGAGCCTGGAGCCTGCTTCGGATTCTGTGTCTCCCTCTCTCTGCCCCTCCCCTGCTCACTCTGTGTGTGTCTCTCTCTCAAAAATAAATTAAAAAAACATTTTTTAAAAAAGGAGGCCATCGGGGCGCCTGGGTGGCGCAGTCGGTTAAGCGTCCGACTGCAGCAAGGTCACGATCTCGCGGTCCATGAGTTCGAGCCCCGTGTCGGGCTCTGGGCTGATGGCTCAGAGCCTGGAGCCTGTTTCCGATTCTGTGTCTCCCTCTCTCTCTGCCCCTCCCCCGTTCATGCTCTGTCTCTCTCTGTCCCAAAAATAAAAAAAAAACGTTGAAAAAAAATTTAAAAAAAAAAAAAAGGAGGCCATCACATGAAATTTGGGAGTGTATGTTCTTCAATTCGCTGAAATATTAGTCAGGTAGCAAAAGCCAGGTAAGGAATCTGTGAACTCTTTGTGAGATGTTCAGGTTACATTTTACTTTGGTCTGCTAGCTACTAGGGTATAATTTGTTTATATCTAAATGATCTTTCTTTTAAAAAATTTGGCTAATGTCTTGCACTTCGTATGTGGCCTGCCAAGCAGCAATATGGCATTCCACTTATTAGAAACACCAAAAACCTCAGGCCCCACTCAAGCCTCCTGAATCCAAACTTGCATTTTAACAAGATCCTGGGTGATCTGTGTGCACGTTTAAGTTTGGGGAGCCAAGGTCTAGTGATTGCTGATGTGACTTTAACAGAACAATATGCCGAAGGGTGGCAATAATTAACCTTGCAATATACTGGTGTAATAACTCACTGAGACTTGTGAATTTATTTGCAAATAACAAACACCACTGTACAGCATGAGAATATCATAAAGGAAAAATAAGATTGTTGAAAAGTTCTTCCTGTTTTGTCCTTAAACATACAACAGCGTGAGTGCTATCTTTTTTGGCTCTCCCCTCATTCCCACAAATGGGATTAGAGAAAAGAAAATGCTGCTGTACTCTAGTTAATGGGAACATTTATTGCTGCTTTTCCTCTTCTTTCCAGCACCTCTTAATTTATATTAGGCATTAAATTGTAATGCCGTTTCTTTTCATGGTGAAAATGTCCCCAAGTGTATGCCTTTAAATCAATTCGTTGTTGTTTTGCAAAACAAAATGCTAAATAAGTACTTAGGGGAAACACAGGCCCCCTGAACCCTGGGACTCTCCGGAGGCTCCTGTCTGTCATCCTTCCTGCACAGCAAAAGGGGAAAAAAACAAATTTGCTGAGCCACACATTTCAAGTTGTCGACAACCCCATCCACGAGAAAACAGAAGAAAATATATATGCTCTCTGTCCTGTCAAAAGGCTTTCACCTTATCTTGAGAGACTGTCAGGGCAGGAACATCAGTGAATGGACAGGAGTCTATTAAATTAATAAGCTGCTGGATGGTGTCTGGAGAGTTATGATGCTCCATAAATCCAGTTTGATCATGGTGGACAAGGTTTAAATCTGCAGACTTCTAATACACATCCAGTTCTTGGATTGGATTTGAAGTTTTGTGCCGGAGACACAGAGATAGTCCTGCAGCATGTGAATTAAGATTTATCTTTTTTTTTTTCTATCCTTTTTTTTTCCTTCTTCTTACACTACTTACAAAAATGAAAGCACCTTAGGGATCCTAGCAAATGTTACTGCTGGAAATGAAAGAACCGTTGTCAAGGTGAAACCGTGACCTAGAAGCCTAAAATCAAACCTTGGTCATTCTATTCAAGCAGCCCCATCAGAACCCAGTGTAAGAGGTCTGTGTGGAAGGAAGGATGCCTGAACTTATCTATAACCTATTTTATAGTGATGCCTGTCAAATTTTACTCGTCTGTATTTATGACAGAAAGAAAACTAATGGTGTCAGATCTGCCCTATAGTAATAAAAAAATCAGGAAATATTTTCTTCACCCCATTAAATAAAGTCTTCTGATATAGCCTTTACTGTGATATAGGTTTATTTGAGTTTTTGGCTTCCCACCCTTTTAAGCCAAAGAACTATACATTATTCGAACAAATTCTCAAATAAACTATTACCTTTGGGTTGAGAACAACATATTTACACTTTACTGATAAATAAAACCCCTCGAATTAAAAAAGTGGAACTTGTTCAAGATCATAAAAGCCTCGCTGTTGAGTCGGTTTATTACACTGGTTATAATATTCAAACCATGAGGAAACTGTTAATTAACAGTTGCTTCACATTGTTTCTCCAACCTGTGATTATTTTTATAAAGTTAGACTTTTCTCTCTTACCTTGGAACATAATTAGGTTAGAGAAATCTAGAATGACACGCAATGTTTTGTTATAACCGATGCTACGTGCCCACTTCACCATATTTAAAAGTCACCGTAAGAGTCATCCAATTAACACAGTCGTCTCCTATAACAATGTTAAATCATTATAGTCAGGAAGAATGTGTGCAGAAGGAGGGGGCAGTTCGTCTATGCTCACTGAGCAGGGTATGCGGAGCCCTGTCCTGGGCGTGGAATTATTAAATGCTAACAAATATCCCAAGACAACAGTGTAACCATTGCCGGTTTTCTAATAATGGCGACATTGAAGTGTCAGAGCTTAAATAACTTGCCAAGTCGCAAAGCTAACAGATGACACAGCTCGTATTGAACCCACCCCTGCTTTTCATTCTTTCATCCATTCGACAGCTTTTTATTGAGGGCCTACTGTGTGCCAGCCAATTTTGTAGGCTCCGAAGTGAGCAAAACAGGCAAGAATCCCTGTACTTTTGAGCTAACATTTTTGGTTAGTGGGCAAAAACTCATCAGTAAACTGATCAGGGTTCAAGTTCTCTCTCTCTCTCTCTCTCTCTCTCTCTCTCTCTCTCTCTCTCACACACACACACACACACACACACACACACACACACACACACACACATCCTGCTTCTTTTACATAGAAACCACTAAGAGAAGAAACAAATGAATGCATGAATGAACTCCTCGTGGTTCCTACAAGCATCTGCTCTGGGATTTACTTCTTGACCTCTGGAAATTACTAACTTTTTCAGTTAAAAAAAAATTGTGGAGTGTTTTCCCCCATAACTTACCCACAAATTTCTGAGCGTTAAGGTCCTGTCCTGTAACACCAATATACTGCCCATTAGTAGTCAGAGATTAAATAGATGCTTTGATAATTACCTCATTCAGTGCAGTTGTGAATAAATCTCTGTGTCACTCTCTCCTCCCACCGCTACAGTGGTATGTCCCTAGCCAGGAAATGCTTAAGAAAACAGATGAGTCCCACACTGTGCCCCGCAGGTCAGAAAATTCTGGCTTTGTGGGACAAAGAGGAGGGGAAAGCCTGGAAGGCCAGGACTCTTAATGGGAACTCCCTGCTTCTGGTTTTTTCAAGTTTAATTCTAGAGACTGTGTCAATACAAGAATCTGAGCTGCTCTTTAAAGCAGGAAGGAGACCACTATTATGTTCGCTCCTATTGAAACGCTAACAGGACTTGAGAAAAGAATATTGAAAAGTTTTTGAAGATTGTTATCTGGCAAACATTCCATAAACAGTATCTCCCTGAAAACATTTACTTGTATTTTGATTCCAGCTCTGAGTCCTAGGAGCAGGGAGAGTTTGGGATCAATGCCTGACTAATAGGAAGCACTTGAGAAATATTTGTTGAAAGAATAAATGAATGTTCAGCTTCTCTCTCCCGCCTTCCCTTTTTGCCCCAGTTTCTTCCGTTGAAAGTGGAGAAAATAGATTGGGTCAGGAAGCAATAAAATAGATAACAATTTATATTTAAAGAGTGAGATGAGCTGATAGTTTTCTTGTTGTTAATGCTTTTCTATCCTGTGAGATTTTGTATTCTACAGTGGCAGCTTTGTTTTGCATCGCACCTAGGTGTTAGTCATGCCAAACCCACAGAACTACATGGAAAGTATACATGGTTCCACATCTAGCTTTCTGTGCAGAGATAAAACATTTGACATTAAAAGGCAAAAAAACCCAGAAACTCAACTTTGTTGAGCACTTACTTTATCACAAAGTTGTATGCCATATGCTGCTACTCTGCAAGGGTTACTATGAGTATTGTAGGTTAAAAAAAAAACCAAAACAGAATATATTTTGAGGGTTTATAGATAGTTTTATAGCTAGTGAGGGATAGAGTCAGAATTTACACCCATGTGTTTTTCACAACACAACATAGCCTGCAAATTAAATGGTGTTTATTCCTACCCATGCATTTACCTTTTAATCATGTTAAAATGTGACATGCCTACCAAATTAATGAAACAATTTAGCCCACACTGACTTAAATCTAAACAGAAGAAGAATCCGTTTTGAAAAACACTGAAAGGTAGGAGGTAAATTGCTGTATCATAGAAATATAAATAAGACATCTTAAGAAGAAAATTTTCAGTACAGTTAATTCGACTTTCCCTAATCTGCGTTTTTTAAGTCAATTCTGGCATGTGGTGAATTGGCAAACAATGAAATGTACAAATCACAAGTGTGCAATCAAGATATAGAACACATCTGTCACCCCAGCAGATCTCCCATATACCAAAAGACAACGACAGTTGATCTCTATTAACATCAGTTAGTTTTGTCTGTTCTTAAATTTCATATGAAGGAAATCATGGGAGTTGGAGTCGTATACTCCATGACTTCTTTTGCTCAACACAAGGTTTTAGAGATTCATGCATGTCGTTTTATGTATTCAGTTTTTCTGTCTGTTGCTGCCTCGTATTCCACTGTATCACTCTGCCATCTCTTATTTATCCATTCTCCTATTGATGGGTCTTTGCATCAGTCTCTTCACATTTGCAGCACTGGGTTTCTCCAAAGAGGGAGACTGTTTTATTTTTAAGAGAGCCTGTCCGGAAGCCTCTGGTAGCAATGGCCAGAAATCTGGGGACATTTTGACTGAAAGAAGTCTGTCAGAAGAGCATGAGTCAAAATCCTGTGCTTTTGTGTTTCAGTGACCTTCAAATCTTATTGACCCCAATCAGTCTTTAGGAATCAAAGCAAACTGCATCACTAGATGTTCCTGTACTTCAGTTTTATCAGTTATCTTTTTGACTGCCTAACCAAAGCAATTCGAAGAAAAATGAAATTTAAAGATTTTCCAGTGGTCTTAGTGTGTGAATATACATGGGCTCCTTCACTTTTCGGGTCTTTATTTCTCTTTGTCTTATTAATTGCCTTCCACAAAGCAACAGAGCTATCTTAAAAGCACTTTGAAATCCCTGGATGAAAACAGCCAACGCCATGGAAAATATCAGCATTATTATATCAGTTAATAGGCAATTGAAGCAATGAAAGGAATAACCAGAAAGACAAATGAATGGCTGAGAGGTAAAACAATTATTTAAAGGAGAAATAATGGGTAATAGTAACCAGGGTTCTGAGAACAGGAATAAAACGTGTATCAGGAGGAGACGGATCTTAAAGGGAAGTGGTACACTTCGACTTAATTAGAGGACCGTGAAAACGGACACTACCAGACAATATCAGATAGCTTTGGTACTCTTTATATGAATTAGTTAAAGCATTAAGAACAATCACAGAATATGCCTTGATCTGCATTTTATTGAAGAATGTGCACCATTGCTGGAGAAATACATTTTTGAGAAACTTCCCAGAATCTAAATTGCTCAGACATTAAAAGAGAGAGAGAGAGAGAGCGAGAGGAGAGAGAGAGAGCAAATAAAAAATACAATCCTGAGAAACAAGAAATCATACAGTTAACAGCAATTGGCCACGATGCCCTAACCTTCAACTCTGAAAGTATGATGAACTAATGTGGTTGATCTGTTAGTTGAAACAAATGTTCAAAAATGTTGGAACGGAAGCATGTGAGACATGAGGGAGTGAATAGGTTCTCTGGCCAGCCAAAAAGTCCACTGATATTAGAATATGGGCAATTCATTTAAAAACATAAAAATAAATAAATGATTTTACTATAACAGTGAAAGGGGTGGCATAAAACAAACATAATTACCCCTGGCTATTTATAACAGGTCCTCTTTCTTTCTTTCTTTCTTTCTTTCTTTCTTTCTTTCTTTCTTTCAGAAAGAACTGTATGGATACTTGTATGGAGTTAAATTACAAAATGTCTTTAAACCTCTAACTGAAGAATAGAAAAATTCAGATAAAAAATTCATATTTAAACCTTTGCAGAAATACATTTCTATAGAATTATGTTTTGCATTTGGATAAATCATTTATACATTTTGAGGATAAGGGTGATTATTTCTCCATTGTTTGCATGAGTTTAAAATTAAAATATAAAACAGGAATTTACCAAGCCACTCTGTTCTTTAAAAAAAAAAAAAGACAGATTAAGGATAGATAAAAAAATCTTTTTACACATCAAGATTTCTTTTTTTTTTTTTAAATTTTTTTTTTCAATGTTTATTTATTTTTGGGACAGAGAGAGACAGAGCATGAACGGGGGAGGGGCAGAGAGAGAGGGAGACACAGAATCGGAAACAGGCTCCAGGCTCTGAGCCATCAGCCCAGAGCCCGACGCGGGGCTCGAACTCACGGACGGCAAGATCGTGACCTGGCTGAAGTCGGACGCTTAACCGACTGCGCCACCCAGGCGCCCCCACATCAAGATTTCTTAAAGTTCTTCATGAGATAAGAGTTAAGTAACTGTTACCATACATTAGGAAACATAACTGCCTTGGCGTGGAAAAAATGTCTTTTGTTTCATCTGGATACTAACAGTTGGGAAAGAAAGATAAACTCTTCCCAGAAGTCTTTAGGTTCTTCTTCATGTTAGCTTGTCTTACAAATAATCAGCTAATCTTTGAAAACTTACTTGATAAAAAACACTGGAAACTGTTAATCAAATATATTTGTTAATTAAACTTTGCAGTCATTTTGAGATTAGAGAATCGTGGTCCTACTCTTTAGGGTATGATTTTATTTGTTTTTCATTTGTGGGATCCCTGGTAACACTGGCTTTGCTTCTAGTATGGTTTCCATAGGGGAAAACCTTTCCAGAACCCCAGCCAAAATCCTTTTCAGCTGCATTTCCATTTTAAGTCTCAGAGCTTACAATCTTGTAATGAAAGCCCAGAATAGGCAATACTTTCTCTTTTTGTGCTAAAAAGGCTACAGACAGTATTGTATAATAGTGATGGAGAAAGATGAACCCGCACCCCTATTGATGAGTTAAAGCAAGATACTAAGCAAAATTAGGTTTTGTACATGTGTTGAAAAATTACTTTGGCAACAAAGAGTAGGTCTAAGCACACACATACATACACATACACCCATACATTTAAGCACGCCTACGTGAATATACACCTATGTGCAAACACACCCTTTAATAACCATCGCTGAATTTGTTAATTGTGAAAATGGAACTTCTGGTATCACCATGCCCCCTAGCTCCACATTAAAGTACTGTTTTAGCTTTGACTGTTAAATAGGGTGGTTATCGTGTGTCTCCTTAAAAACATTAGGATGTCTTAGTAAACTCTCCCTAATACTATGTAGCATTTCAAATCAAATATAAGATCAGAGAATACATTATTCTACTGTAGACATAAAATAAATGAAAATCAATAAAGAACATAAAACAGTGTCTTAAATATCCCCTAGGGTCTACAGCTGCAGTCCAGCTTCCTCATTTCGACGCAGCAAGTGGGCTGGGTACTAAACAGAAGATTGAGAGTGTGTGCGCGTGTGTGTACAGGGGTGAAGGGAGGTTATAGTCTGAATTGCCAAAATTTGAAAATGCTTCAAATATCAAAAACTGTGAAGTCGGTCATACGGCAATGTCTCTCGTTCTGATGAAAAGAGCTTTAGTCACAATTTTGTAAACCTGTGTGAGTTGCTTAACAACCTTTGAAAACCCAATTACGTGCAGGAATTAGGGGGATTGCCTCTTAGCAACCCGGATTATAAATAACACTTGTGCAAGAGGACAAGAAACGAAAACAGAAGGGCATAGTTTATAGTGAATAACAGTGTTGAGGTTTTGCATACATGTGGAATCATTTTTTTTAGTTCAGTCCTAGGAAGAGACTAACATGTTCATTGGGCTTTTTAAATTTCACTGAATATATGTCTGCATAAATCCCTTGCCCCAAGGACTCATGTCTTTCTCATATGTATTCTGGGGAATATTCACGTTCTTGGTAGAGGAGGAAATCTGTAAAATTCACCTGCCCAAAATAAGGGAATTCTATTTTCCATTGTTAGACCGCAGACCTCTGGATACTTTTCAGCTTTGAGTGGTCTGCTGGCAGTGTAGTTTCAATAGAGGCTCCAGGGCAGTGCTAAGACCAGCTTCACTTTTCCCCCCTTTTCTCTTTGAATCCCTGTGGGGCTCTGTGATTTTTTTTCATAGCTGGACTAAAGTTGTGTCAACGGGAGACCCGCACCATAAAGACTGAAATGTTAAAGAAAGCTACAAGGAACAGCTTTGAGGCAAGGTTTCAAGCTTTGTCATCACGCTTGAAGAATTTTCTGTTTAATGTACTGTAATGCAGTATTCAATGGGGACACGTTTAATTGAGTTTTACACAACCCAGTTGGGAGTAGAGCTGCAAGGTAGGTGATGTCTAGGTTTTTAATCTTCCACTCCGGAGAGGCTTGTTGACGGAGAGGTTCTTTCTCTTTGCGAGAAAAAAAAAGGAAGCATGAGAAATGATACATCCGTGGATAAAACCAATTGGCAACCCCCAAAGGAATGAGGGCGATAAGGCGAATCCAGCACTTGTAAGAAATAAAAGAATCCAACTGTTCATTTAAATGAGAAACAACACCCGGGAAGGAGGAGGCAGGGAGGCTGGGTGCAGGAATGGGGAGGAACCCAGGCTGACAAATCGAACCGGTGATGCAGGAGGAAGGACTTCCAGCAAACAATCAGCGGCTTGTTAGGGGGATTATCAAGGAGATACTTACTGATGTGTATTTTGAAGGAAAATAAGAGGGAGAAGGGGGGCATTTTTACATTGAGGACATTGAATAACGGGCAGAAGTGTGTAGGGAGGGAGCTGCTATTACACAAACAGCATTTAAAATAAATCACCATTTCTTCCTAAAGTTCTAACCTAACCCCTGCATCAGCCTGAGTAAAAATAGCACCGGACGCTGTCAGAAAGACAAAATAATACCGTATATATCAGCTCCAAGGCATTAAACTTCCTTAGCTCAAGCAGGCCCTTTTTCTCCTTCTTCAGCAGCCTAAGCAGGCAAAAGCATAAAGCAACTGCAGCATCCAAAGATCGCATTTCTGTTTTGTCTCCATGACACTAGGCTTAATATGTAGTAACTTCGTAGTCGGTTCAAGCAGAACCCTTTGGAAAAAAATATTTTTTTTTAATATTTATTACCAACTTTCTGGCCCCCAGCAGGAGGATAACTAGATAAGGGATTACTCAGTACACTAATATATTTCAAGCATCCACTTAAAAAGTAATACTAGTACTCTAATCACTTATTTTTCTGCTGAATCTTTTTTGGACTTCCTTTTTTGGTTCTGTCCCTAAATGGTGATGGCTGGTTTTCAACGTGCCTGCGAGCGAGCGTATCCCAATAGAAAAGAGTGTACACGATAACACAGATTCCCTTGAATTCCTGCACTCCACCTGCACTGAGAGACAACACTCTAACAATGTTCTCTTATCTCTCATCAGTGTTTGTGGCATGCAGATAACTAATGCATTGTTGCCTGTCGGGATTGTTGCTAATTTAGAGCTGCTGACATGGTGCCTGGTAGTCTACTCTTTGGTATATTATTACCATGGGAAGCACTGTATTTTCATCCTTTAAAAGTAATTTGCTTTATTCAGCAAGTACCTCCAGTACAAGGCACCAGCAATAGCGTGGGGATCCATTTCAATGTTGTCCCTGTCCTCATGGAGTTTACAGTCTAATGGGGGATAATATAACAGTCATACCGACAGACACATTTTTAAATGAAATATTAACTTGTGGTTAGAATGTTGATAGTAAAAATATGGAAATCACTTTTGTTCCATTCACTGAAACCTAAGAAACCAGCTCGATCATCTTATATAGATCACTTTGTTTGGCACATATTCATTCAACAAGTACTTACTATGCACCTGCTATGTGTCACACATTGTTCTAGATGTATAGAATAGTGACTGAAACTGAAAATTTCTGCTCGCATAGGGCATACAGTCTAGCATTTTCTCCCCTAATTCTTACTGCAACTTTATAAAATGGCCATTATTATGATATTACATAACATTAAAAAGCATCTTGTCCTTCATAAAACATTTTTGCTTTCATTGTATAACCCAGTGTATGCATCAGTTGGGTGGGTAGGTATTAGTCCATATTATAAAAGAAAGCTGAATGGCTTATTTCACTTAGCATCACACTCTCCAGTTCCATCCACGTTGCTACAAAGGGCCATATTTCATTCTTTCTCATTGCTTCATAGTACTCCATGGGGGAGGGGAAAGAAAAAAAAAAAAAAGAGGTTAGAGTGGAAGAGAGCCAAAGCATAAGAGACTCTTAAAAACTGAGAACAAACTGAGGGGTGAAGGGGGGTGGGAGGGAGGGGAGGGTAGGTGATGGGCATTGAAGAGGGCATCTTTTGGGATGAGCACTGCGTGTTGTATGGAAACCAATTTGACAATAAATTTCGTATATTAAAAAAATAAAAATAAAATAAAAAACATTATGAAAAATGCTATTTATCTCATTTGTAAAAAAAAAGAAAAGAAAAGAAAAGAAAGCTGAGGCACAGACAGGTGTAAAGTAATTTTGCCAAATTTTCATAATAAGTTAAAATTAAATGTATGGCTACAAATATAAGCCTCCTAATATTTCAGTATAATTTTACCTTACTATGCTCTTTGTTACTATGTTTTTTTTTCTCATTTTTCAAAAGTCGAGAACAGTGCTTTCATTTTTTGGAAATTATCAGAAAATGGAGGTCAGTTTATCAACATATATTCAAAATTTCTGATACATCTCCGTAGCTGGGGGCGGGGCGGGGGGGATTCTCTTTGGAAAGCAGTTTGAGAGCTGTCATTGCTAAAAGGCAAGGGACTTACAAGTCATATGTTTGGAGACAGCGTTTATGCTTAGGACCATGGTTGTAGAAACGGCCTAATCCTAATATGATGGCAGTTCTCAGGGACCTGAGACTGCAGAGCACAAATGAAAAGAAAGTACTGGAAAAATCCACTTAATGAAAAAGTTCTGTAGATAAGCTGGCTAATTACATTGGTACAAAAGTGATAATGGTTGGATTTTTGTTGTCTGAAACACTACAGTTGTAATTTTTTGGATCAACGCTCACTGAGATAGCCCTCAGTTTTGATTAAATCATAATTTCAGAAATGAAGCAACCAAATGGTTACAACTTTTGTTCAGGGATAGTTTAAAGATCCATCTATGTTTTGAAGAATCAAGACCAACCCTTGAATGAGACAATCCACTAAAAGAAACGTCTGCAGAAAACTCACTCTAGGGTTTGTCTTGCTTCTAACATCATGTTTAAATGTATGGACTGCCTGGAATCCAAACACCCTAGGTTCAGATCCTGACTGTCACTCATTAGCTGTGAAGCCTAAGGCAAGTTACCTGAAATCTCTGACTTGATTTTCTCAGTATAAAATTGTGTGTGTGGAGGAGGGTGGGCCCTACCTTACCAGCTCATTTTGAGGATGAAATGACAAGATATATGTAAAAGAAGGGCTCCTAGCGATGTGTGGTGCATGGTACATGCTATGTAATTGTGAACAAATTCTGTCCTGAACAAATTTCTGCATTTATATCACAGTGCAATAGGAATCTAAGCCATAGATAAGGAATCATAATAATTTAAAGCTAAGGAGATTTTATTAGGATTAAGAGTTGGTTTTCTTTGAATCACTGTTTTTGCCTCCATAGGCAATATTTAGGTTTAACAGCAAATCTCTGGAAGAAGTTTGAGTTTGGGGATGGAGTAGGTGACTCTGAGGCCGATGGATCGAGAGTGCTATCATTACTCTATTGCCCATTTGTCCCATTGTTCAGAGCTTGCTTTTTTTTTTGTTTTGAAAGAGAAGTAATTAATAAAGCACTTCTTTTTCTGATACAATCAAGAAACAGCAACTCGGTGTCTGGATTAAAGGAAGGATAGCTAAGATTCTTGGCATTTTGTCCCATCCTAACATACCCCCTCCAAAGGATAGCTTCCTATCACAGTGATTTGCTAAGAGTTTGCCCAAAATGCACCACCTGCAAGATTCTGATATTCAGTTCTTCCCCCCATTTGCCTATCCCTGTGCCCCATCCTCGCAAGCTCTTATTTTGAAAGTCACTCTGTAGATTGTGTATACTAATGTAGCTAGCTGACTCCATCTGTGGGTCACCAGATAGACTGGTAGTTCTGAAAGTATGGTCCACCAACAACCGGGGGACCTAAAACATTTCCCAGAATATCATGGAGCCAAACTATTTTTACATCACTGAGATGTTATTTACACACTTCCACTGTGTTGGCATTTGCACTGATAGGACAGAAGCAATGGTGGGTGAAACTACTGGAACTTCGGCATGAGTCATGATTGTGGCACCAAACTATTAGAAGACTTGTATTCTTCCACCAGGCAGTCAAAGTTACAACAAGCGAAAAAGAAGACAGTGCTACTTGAGAATGTTCTTGATGGGGCACCTTTGTGGCTCAGTGGTTAAGCATCCAATTCTTGGTTCTAGCTCAGGTCATGATCTCATGGTTCATGAGTCTGAGCCCTGCATCAGGCTCTGCGCTGACAGTACAAAGCCTGTTTGAGATTCTGTCTTCTCTCTCTCTCTCTCTGTCTCTCTCTCTCTCAAAAGGAAATAAATACACATTAAAGAAAAATAGTGTTCTTGATGAAGCAACAGAATTTAATTCTTTTATTAAATCTAAACCCTTGAGTACGTGTCTTTCTAATATTCTGCTTGACAAATGGGAAATACACATTAAGCACTTTTGTTTCATACTAAAGTGCCATGGTTGTCTCCAGAAAAAAAAGTTTGTATGATACTTGAATGAAAAGTAAAATTAACTACTTTTTTCATAGAATACTACTTTTGCGGGGCACCCGGGTGGCTTAGTCAGTTAAGTGTCTGACTTTGGCTCGGGTCATGATCTTGCAGTTCATGGGTTAAAGCCCTTTCATCGGGCTCTGTGCTGACAGCTCATAGCCTGGAGCCTGCTTCAGATTTTCTCTCTCTCTCTCTCTCTCTTCCCTGCTCATGCTCTTTCTCTCTCAAAAATAAACATTAGAATACTACTTTTGCTTGAAAGAATGGCTGACAAAGTATGCTATTTATATTTGAGTATTTGGCAGATATTTTCTCAGAAGTAAATATTGCTTCAAGGAGAACAACTGACAGTATTTATTACCAATGATAAAGTCAAGCTTTAAAGCAAAAATTAGAATTTTGGAAATTTATATGAACTTGACAGCTTTCTAATAACTTAACAATTTATCTGATAGATTGATGTTGATAGTTATGAATGTGATTTTGTTGATGTTATATGATGAAATGTGCCATTATTTGAAAGATCATTGTAACTCAGTAGACCAATATTTCCAAAATAATCAGTGTGTATAATAATGCATTAAACATTGGTAACAGATCCAGTCAGCATCCATTTACAATATAGAAAAATGAATTTAAAGCAATAGACTGTGAAAAGTTAGTTTATGTAGGGTCAGATTCTACTCTGTCAGTCACCTTCAAGAATATAATACTTGTTGGGGCACCTGGGTGGCTCAGTCGGTTGAGCGTCCAACTTCCACTCGGGTCATGATCTCGCGGTTTGTGAGTTCGAGCCCCACATCAGGCTCTGTGCTGACAGCTCTGAGCCTGGAGCCTGCTTCACATTCTGTGTCTCCCTCTCTTTCTGCCCCTCCCCTGCTCATGCTCTGTCTCTCTCTGCCTTTCCATAATAAATACACGGTAAAAAAATTTTGAGAATATAACACTTATTGAATTTTGGTGTAGTATCAAAGAAGAATTCCCAAATTATCTGAAAAGGCTGCTAACTAAAATCCTTCTCTCTTTTCCAACCACATATCTACATAAGTGTAGATTTCTTTCATATATTTCAATCAAAACAGCATCGCACAGTACACTACAGAGAAGCAGATATGAGAATCCAGCTGTCTTCCGTGAAAGCCAGATGTTGAGGAGATTAGCAAAAATGTGACACAGTACTGGGGCGCCTGGGTGGCGCAGTCGGTTAAGTGTCCGACTTCAGCCAGGTCACGATCTCGCAGTCCGTGAGTTCGAGCCCCGCGTCGGGCTCTGGGCTGATGGCTCAGAGCCTGGAGCCTGTTTCCGATTCTGTGTCTCCCTCTCTCTCTGCCCCTAGCCCGTTCATGCTCTGTCTCTCTCTGTCCCAAAAATAAAATAAAAAACGTTGAAAAAAAAATTAAAAAAAAAAATGTGACACAGTACTACTTCTGACTACTTGTTCTGTAAAATGTAGTTATTTTTCATTAAAAAGTTTCTTTTTGTGGTGAAATGTCATGTGTTTATTAGTTGTTATTTTTAAATGAATACACATTTTACAAATTTCTTAGCTTTGGCTTATGTTTTGATATAGTAATAGGTAAAACCCACATAAACCAAAGGTTTGGGGGTCATCAGTTTTTAAGAGTGTAATGGAGCCCTGAGGCCAAAATGTTTGAGAATCACTGTGACAGCTCACATGGAAGGAATCTGAGAAGGGACAATTCACAGGCTGTGGATTCAGGCTTCAAGGCCCAGACGGACAGGCCACTGGCTTCCCTTAGAAATACACACCTTCGGTAGCAGTTTCCAAATTGGGAAAATGCTCAGCTGGCCTTGTCCCTCCCTACACCTTCTGATCTTTACAAGCCTTTACAAGCTGTTCTCCAATTCATTCAAAATAAAAAGGATTTTTAAACACGCACTGGCCTAATTTTAGATGAAAGTGAAATGTCAATTAAGAAGTCTAATTTAGCTCTAGCCACTAAATTAGCTTTTTCTACCTTACAGAGCAGCAGACAGTGGGGCAGACGTGGAGAAAGATGACTGAGCTGACATTTCAGTATGCTGGTTTTGCTGACCTGCATTTTCTTACAACGGGAAAGAATACTTCAGGCAGTAGAATTATTCTTTCCTTAAAAAAAAAAGTGGGGTACGTTCTTTGTCCACAGCTGCTGTTTCAACTCTTTCTTCTTTTCAAAATTACAAAAACTGCTCGTGATGGAAGCCATAGTTATAAAAGTAATCGGTTTGGACTTCCTAGGTTTTAGAAAGTACATTTGAAGTCTTATGGATATTTCATCAAACCTGTTAACTTTGCTAAAGAATGAATCATTGCAAGTAATTATATATACTTAATCCTCAGCAAAGATAGATTGTTTCTTCTTATCCCCAAATATGGCACTACTGTGATATTATGACTCTAGCATTCCTTATGATACTGACACAGAATTACTTTAGTTTCTTTACTGAACTTGGTGCTAAGAGGATAAGAATCACATTGTAACTTTTTTTGGAATTCAAAACCCTAGCAGACTTTAGAAGGTTAATGACTGTTTTTGATTTTGAATGAAAGCTCAAATTGGCAAATTAGTCAATAGAAAATGTATTGTCATAATTGGTCATTGTGAAAGACCAAGTTATGTAAATATTGCATTTTTGTATCCTTTATCTCAACAACCTGAAGACCATATTCAGGATGTGTAGGTACCATATGATAGAGGGAAAAGACTAATGAACTACTTATGCCAATACTTAGGTTTTGAAACATTTGTTAAAGTTTTTTTTTTTAAGTTTATTTATTTAAAGAGAGAGCATGGAGGAGGGGCAGAGGCAGAGGGAGAGAGAGAATCCTAAGCAGGCTCCACGCTGTCAGCACAGAGCCCAATGCAGGGCTCAATCTCACAAACCATGAGAGGATGACCCAAGCCAAAATCAAGAGTCAGAAGCTTGATCGTCTGAGCCACCCAGGCACCCAATATTTACTTTACTCTTAAAATTTCTCTACTGCAAACAAATATTATGTCCAATTTCTAGGAAATCTTTAGGGAGATGTAGTAAAATTAGGGCCATGCAAATAATACTGGACTCTCTATGTATATACACAATTTTCAGTTAAAATATATATAAAACATTATAATGTAATCAAGTTCTTTCCCTTTAAAATTCTCATTACCTTAATTTTCATCACTAAGTATTCCAGACACATGATTTTGCCTCCTGTTATGGACTCACCTACTTTGCATTTGTTTTTAAAATAACATAGTGTAATGCCTGGTTTGGGGCAAATGCCTAAAAAAATACATAGAATGATAATGCTCACAAACTATAGGACGTCATTAAATATTATTTTCCTTTGTTTTATTTTGTCTATTTTATAAAGGATGTGTGTGTGAGAGAGAGAGAGAGAATAAATCAGGATTACTTTGTAAAAACCTGGTTGAATCCGTCATTGTATTCATATTTAGATCCATCAGCTTAGGATGTAGTTTTTGATAAATATGATGGGGTCAGTAACCGTAATCCTCTTATGCTCCTCAGGCAATATTTACAAATACGATTCTCCTCTTTTTTGATGGGTGAGGGACTACAGCTCTAGGAGCAAAGGTCTTGAAAGCGCACCCAACCAAGGGTACATCATCCATGATAACACTGTCAAAACTGTTTTCTTGCTACTCCCATGCAACTAGCCAGACGCTTCTTCAGTTGCTGGGAAGAAACGGTGGGAAACATTTTGCATGAAATCACCTACCAGTTGTCAGAGCTCTTTTTCCCGAAGAATTTTGAGAATGCCCAAAGCTGCTGGTAAATGAAGAAAGTGTACAGAAGTGGCATTAGCTGGGACTGACAGTATGTATCCAACAAAGGCCAGACCAAAATTGCGCTGGATTTTATTCTTTTTATATCCCAATAAGAGATACTGTTTCTTCTGCGCCTTCTAAAAATGTATAATTTTACATGTGATGCGAGCACCAAACATGCAGTATATATGAATTACAAAGCAAAAACAACAAACATCCGTGAATCTACCATCCAGATAAATAACCAGAACTATAGAAGGACATTCATTTATGTCTATACTTATCTTCGTCACATCCTCCTCTCTGTAAAATCTCCCTCTTCTAGCAATGAACCTCCATTCTGATTTTTACACATCAGCCCTTTCCCTTGCCTTTAAAAAATAGCTTGATCGTCAGGCGCCTGACTGGCTTAGTCAGTTCAACGTTCAACTTTGGATCAGGTCATAATCTCACAGTCCATGGGTTTGAGCCCCATGTCGGGCTCTGTGCTGACAGCTCAGAGCCTGGAGCCTGCTTTGGATTCTGTGTCTCCCCCTCTCTATGCCCCTCCCCAACTTGTGCTCTGCCAATAAATAGATAAATAAATAAATAAATAAATAAATAAATAAATAAATAAATAAAACATTAAAAAAATTTTTTAAATAAAATCTTTATGAAAAAATACTTTATAAAAAAATAGCTTTATCACATGTGTGTATTCCTAAAGTATATATTGCTATATTGCTTGGTTTTACTAGATGACATATTTTTTACTCCTTGGGTAAATTCTTCATCTTACTATTAGAATTAAGAAAAAAAAATAAACTATGGAGGCTAAGGCTACCTTCAAAAATCTCTCTACTATGGAGGTGCCTGGATGGCTCACTTGGTTAAGCATCTGACTTGGCTGAGGTAATGATGTCATGGTTCGTGAGTTTGAGCCCTACTTCGGTCTATGCACCATCAATGCAGAGCCTGTTTGGGATTCTCACTCTCCCTCTGTCTCTTTGCCCCTCCCCGACTCATGCATGCTCCCTCTCTCTCGCTCTCCTCTCTCTCAAAATGAGTAAACGTAAAAAAAAATCTTTTTACTGTTGATTTTGAAAATAAACCAGCTTGAGAGCATTCATTATTTCAGTTGGTAAACTGAGTATTGGTATATTGGCAATAGATCTATAGCAACTAGCTACTTTTATGAAACTCATTTAAGATCTGATTACTATAGTGTCTCAAGAGTGAACATGTTTAAATTTCTTGATACATATATTTTGCCATACAGTATTTTAATATGTCAGTACATGTTTCACTACCATGACATTCTCTATCCCTTGGGAGTTTTAAGTATTACGATTTTTTAAAAAAAACAAATCTTTGGTATTGAAGTAGGTTAAAATAATGACTTCTTCAATTTTTTCTATTAATAGTAATAAAATATTTTTTGTATTTTTTCTTTTTTGTATGTAATCTATTATTTATGAATATGTTAATTGAGTGTTATTTTACAGTTCCTCATTTGTTGTTTTAATTTTAAGTTTTTCAATTTGTTTTTTTTTTGAAAATTTTATTTTTTGTTTTTTTAACTTTTTTCTTTGAAAATTTTATTCTTAATTAGTGAAATTTTTCTTTTTGAGGTTGTCTAATATATAGATCATTCCATTTACAATTTATTTGCCTCCTGTAAATCTTGGAAACACTGTTCACATTTGGAGATTTAATAAATAGTTTAACAGTCCTTTTTTACTTAAGAAAATCACTGTAACTCTTTAATCTGTAATGGTATTATTAATTATAATAACAAACTTGCCAACACTCCTGGGGTTCTTACTGTGCATCAGACAGTTTTCTCGGCACTTCACATATTTACCAATTTAATCCTTTCAATAACCCTGTAGCAATGGGCACTATTATTATCTCTGTTTTATAGCTGGGGAAACTGAAGCCCAGAGAGAAGAATTTGCACAGAGAGAAAATAGAAATGGAAGCAAAATCGTCATCTCTTAATGTCTATGCTCTAATGCCCCTCTAAAACTGATTTTGAGTTTTACTCCTTCTTACATTTATGTCAGTAAATGGTTTGAACTGTAGATCTAAATAATTATTCTTAGAAGAGTGAAACATTCCCCGAACTGATTTGTTTGTTCTACCAAATAAATACATTCTAGGTTCTTTTTAGACCAGTCGATTCTATCTATACTTTCATCTTTCCTTATTTTTAGATCATAGTGCTTTGATTTTATACCTTTATGGTGTTTTAACATATTACCTTACATTATTCTTTTCCAAATTATTTTAGATATCTTCATCTTTTCTACCGGATGAAAGAAATAATTTTATTTTGGGGCGCGAGGGTGGCTCAGTGGGCTGAGCGTCCTACTTGGGCTCAGGTCATGATCTCACGGTTCGTGAGTTCGAGCCCCGAGTCGGGCTCTGTACTGACGGCTCAGAGCCTGGAGCCTGCTTCTGATTCTGTGTCTCCCTCTCTCTCTCTGCCCCTCCCATGCTCATGTTCTGTCTCTCTCTCTGTCAAAAATAAACAAACATTAAAAAAAAAAATTTAAGAAATAATTTTATTTAGTTCTAAAAGAAATACTTAATGAGATGTTGTTTAACACTACACTGCATTTATAAATCAATTTGGAAGCAAATTGTCATTAAAATATTTTCTTCATTTTAACTCTCTTTATATTGGTAAATTCTGATTTCTATCAATACATCTTTTCACATGGGTCACATATTTACCTTGTTAAAATATTTCCACGTATTAAACTTTTTCCATATAGTGAGTAGTTTTGTTGTAATTATGAATAAAATTTTGTAGCAATTATATTTTTCTCTAGTAATGATACATGAGTGCTGTTAATCTTTAAAATATTTTTTGTCTGATATAAATAATTATCTAATTACTCATGGGGCACCTGGGTGGCTTAGTTGGTTGAGCGTTGGACTTCGGTTCAGGTCATGATCTCATGGTTCGTGAGTTCAGGCCCTGCATTGGGCTCTGTGCTGACACCTCAAAGCCTGGAGCCTACTTTGGATTCTGTGTCTCCCTCCCTCTCTCTCTCTGCCCCTACCCCATTCACACTCTGTCTCTCTCTGTCTTGGGGATAAATAAACATTAATTTAAAATTTGTTTAAAATAAAAAATAATTACCTAATTAATCATAATCTCTGAATAATGACTTTTTGGTCACCTTTTATGGCTTTACAGTTCTGATTATTGTTTCCTGCCTTATTACATTGGCTACAACTTCTAGAGATTTTTAAATACTATTGTAATAGCAGATTTTTAAACATTTAAAAACCTGTTTTAAATGAAAATAAAGATTGAAGGCATATACCATATAATTATATTTTACGTATTTGTTCAACCTAAGCCCTATATTTCAGGGAGAAACAGTTTAGCACAGCAAGGCATGGACATTGGCTTTCCTATTACCATACTGGTCTGGCCAAAATACATTTTTCAGGAAAAATTACCATGGACTTGATCTGCTTTATTGTAGCAAAGAGAGTTATTTTAAAATTCTGATTGCTATCATCCAAATAATGGAAATGACACAGAGGGGAAATTTTTGAAAAGCTTCACCTGGAACGCAACACTACTTGTCATTCCTAGATTTATCTCATTCTAGCTACTATTTCACTGTTAAGACAGTAATAGAGGGGCTGGAAAGAGGAAAGTCTGTGCCAGGGGTAAAATCAAGTACAATTTTCTATATTTATACTTCTGTTTTTTTCAAATAGCACATAATTCTCTCTCTTTCTCCCTCCCTTCCTCTCTTTACCAGTAAAGAGTAACTTTACAGAGTACACTAAAGAGTTTGTTAATTATACATCTTATCTAAACTTCATTTATGATCAATCCTCATATTTTTGGCTAAAATAACTGCTCCCAACAAAGATTAATTTCTTAGTAAACAAATAATTAAGTTGAAAACGAAATCCACACAAAGGTATAATCTTCAAATGCATTTTAGATCATTCATGTTGGCATGGTTAACACATAATATTCTAAAATGTTCAAATAATCTAATATAAATGCCTATGAGGATTCTGAGGGTCACTGGTTCTGTGACAACTCATTTAATGCTTCTGTTACTGCTTTCCTAACCACAAAGATAAAAGCAATACATTTTGAGTTTATTTCTTTGTTGAAACAGTTATAAGATGATTTCTATAAGATATATTATTGGAAAGCTGAAACAGAAAAATGAAATAGTACATACAGGACAAACTCTGGTTTCATATACATCAGTGTTCAGAGCCTTGGTCTACCACTGGCTAGCTATGTGACATTGAAAAATTATTTAATTTCTCCGTAAGCCTTGCTTTTTTCACATGTCAATTATTATGAGATAACATTTATTTTCTGGTTCTGTAAATGTCAGCGCCAGAATGATGATGATGATGATGCTCATTTGAAAAAAGATCTCTTACGGTCACCTAGGTAGCTCAGTCGGTTGAATATCAGACACTTGTTTTCAGCTCAAGTCATGATCCCAGTGTCCTGGGGTCAAGCCCACATTGTGCTATTAGCACAGAGTCTGCTTGGGATTCTCTCCTTCCCTCTTTCTTTGTCCTCCCACACACACACTGTGCACGGGCTCTCTCTCTCTCAAAATAAATAAACTTAAAAAAATAAATAATAAAGGACCTCTTAAACTGACTCCTCTTAGAGAGTATGCATTTTTATACAACTATTATTCGGATCTGTTCTGTAGAGACTAGGTATCATTGCACCGATTACCCAAATAAACTCAAGTAAATCACTGAAGAGCATGTTGTATAGAAAACGTTCAGGGATGCCTGAGTGGCTCAACCGATTAAGTGTCCAACTCTTGATTTCGGCTCAGGTCATGACCTCACAGTTGAAGGTCAAGCCTTCATGGTGTGAGCACAGAGTCTGCTTAGGATTCTCTTTCTTCCTCTCTCTTTCTCTCTGTGCCCCCCCCCAAAAAACAAACAAACAAACAAACTTTAAAAAAATTAAAGAAAAATTCAGGATCCTAGATCAGGAGGTAAAAGTGTTAGATGTGAATCTGCTACATGCCAGCTGTTCAAGCCTCAGTTACTATGCCTGTCAAAAGGAAATACTTGTGTTTCCTCTCTTATATGATTTGTTATTGTTAAGATTAACTGAGATAACATGCGTGGAACTCATTATAAATCTGTGCAAGGTGATGTGAATATATTTTTCAAAATACTGCATGGAGATTAAAATCTGTTTCATGATATTGTAGAAGCAGCTAAGTATCTTAAGGCCTGATTGACAAATGCAAACATAGGTGAAACGGACTGTAAAAATTATATATTATATATTGCTGATTTTCCAAAGTCTTACAAAGCTAACCAACTGTAAACACAATAGTGTTTATAATTTCATCACTCAGTATTCTAAACATTTATTTATTAAAATTAGACATTAAAAAAAGTGATTGTCAGGTTTTAATCCTTTTGGTAATTACAAATCTTCATTGCATGACTTGGCAAGTCCTGCTGAAATCTGATGATTCAGAATTGTTAGGTTTACTTCTTTACCAAAGTTTACCATTCACTTACTTGTATGAGATGTTTTACAATTTGTGATACAATTGAAGTAAGCTTTCATCCCTAAAACAGGGTAGAGAATGGTAAACACTCTTACCTAGGTTGATAAAGATCTCTGCACTCCTAAAAATCTCAACTAACATTTTTAAAAGCATAACTTTCTAACTTTCTGTTAAAGAAAAATACGCTAATGCTGTGACTACAGTTATACGACGTTCTGCATTATCCACAGTTTATTTAGGGTGAGAGAGAGCATTCCCTTAACTGGAAGCCCCTTCTTTCTCAGGTTTATTCCATTCCTGTTAATGAAATGTGTGATGGCTCTTGTGTCAGGGAATTAATGATACTCAGTAAGTAAAGAATGAGAGACCTGGGTGGATGAATTATGCCTCTTCTTCGGTTCTTTTCAAAGAGGAAAATTGAAAGATCCCATAGCATCACACTTATTATGATATTTAAACTATGAGAATTTCATCAGATAAAAGAAATGTTAAATGAAATCCTCTGTCTAAACACTCATGTCAAGAAAGGCAATTTTAGTTATGCAGTGGTGTAGCATTTTGTTTTTTCTGCAATAAAGCCATCAGATCAATAAAAAATTATGTAGCAGATTATTATTACACTGTGCTCACCATAGCTCTAATCGTAAATAATACAGCAGTTATCCTGGTTATATTAATTATAATTAGAATGCAGATAATGCAGACGGTCTTTTATTACTAGAGCCAAATCAATTTTCCAGTGTTATTCGATGCAAGGTCACACAAAGTTGTGGGAGCTTTTAGACTTCTTATGAAATGGCCTGCCTGCCTGTGAAAGGAGAGTTTGGCTCAGCTGTGCAAGACACATTGACTAGGAAGATCATTGAAATAATTACAGCCATGAACCCTTGCCTATGATGGCAGAATTTCATTTTATAAAGTAAGCATAGCTGTAATCCAGCCTCCTTTATGGTAGGAAGCCTCATAAATCTTTCAGAAGAAACCAAGTCTTGTGTTTAGTGGTAAGGAGGAAATCAAAATGGATTCGTTTGTATTGTTCATTTCTCCTCATTGCCTTTTTGTTCCATACCTTGCATCATATTTTTTAAAGGCGTTCCATATGTAATCATCTAGTAATAATAGAGGGAAACCACAAAACAACAAACTAATAGAAATACATTAGGTGTGCAGTGTTGGTGGATGAGATATAGGCTGATTTCACATACTGTCACAAGACGTCTTTTATGAACCTGGTTTAGTTGCTCAAAAAGAGGCCATGAGATGAGAAGAAGGTTGGAAAATGAGACAGAGGTTAAGTTCAGAGGAAATCATTTTGCATATGCCTTTACAATGGTCAAAGGGAAGTACGCCCTCCATAGTCCCAAAGCCTATGAAGCCAGAGACTGTGGTTCAGGATAAACCCATGTATTTGGGCACCAGAAATGGGCAGCATGCTAATTCTAGAACCCCTGGTTGAGCAAATCTAATAGCGATGGATAGCTTATGTGTTATCGATGTTCCCCACTTGACAAAACTCCGTCAGGTTGTTGAGTCAGTGTTCAGGCAGGACACCAACCCGAGTAAGATCAGGCAGGTGATTCAGGCAACATACTGGACTGTGGGAGTAAAGGAATAGAACTAGTAGGGAATGTGTCAGAATATAAGTTGGAAAATTCATGACCCAGATAAAGGCATTGGTGGTCAAGAAATGTTTAATCACTGCTCTAAGGTATCTTTGGGGCCATTGTGACCTACACACCATCAATACTTGACCTCTGGCTAGAAAGACATGTCCATTCTATTGACGATTAGGAAATGTATGCATCCAGGTTGTTAAGAAACTTTCTTCTGAGAACTTGAGAAAGTCAACCGTGTTGAAAAAAAAAAAGCGCTATTAGCAAAGATAGGAAATGGGAAGGTATTTCGAAGAGCAGAGTTAAGAAGTTATAACCAAAAGGGGAGCCAGGCTGATAGCCAGGACTCTACTCTCAAGCAAAGAACAGAGGGGAGTGTGGATGAGCATACAGCGTCAGTCTTCCAGAGAAGCCCCTTTTGAAGTCCAGGACTAAAGCACTGACCTCAGCCAACTGGTTACCGCACGGGGCCGGCACATGAGGTTGAGCAGTGGTCCCTGTCTGTAAGGAAGGAAGGACCACTTTCAGCCCTTGAGGTCTCAAATCCTGTGGATAAAGGTAAGATTGTAAATAAATAAATAGACAAGTTCCAGAGGCAGAGATGGGAAAGAAAAAAAAAAGCAGGAAGATCTAAATGTCAGGTCTCTAGAAATTACAGCACTAGAAATAAATAGTAATAGAAAACCCTTGTCACTGTTTATTAAGTTTGTGAACTGCACTCTCTCTTAGGGACTTTACATGTGTGTGGGTTTTGTTTTTTTATTTTTTAATTTCTTTTTTTAATCCATCACTATCTATGAGGAACTAGGTGCTATCACTAGTATTTTATAGATGTAAAAACTGGGGCTTTCCCAAGTCATACGTTTGGCAAAAGGTGGGGCCAGAATTCAAAGGTAGGTTTTTCTGTAATCTGATATCCTACCTCTTAACTGTTACATACTGCCTCCAGGCTAGCAAAAGTTACAGAGATCTAAATTACAGGGCAGCAGCCATTATGTCTTTGAAGATCTCTCACCTAAGTACTGTGTTCTCTAAGAATATGGGACCAGGAAGAGGGAGAATACCTTCTGCTTTTTAATAGTCAGAAGCCACAAATGGTCTTTCACTTAAACAAACATCCTGACCATTTGACCATAACATGGATTCATAATTTTTCTCTTCAGTAGCATTTACATAGTTTAAAGCCACCAAGCTTCAAGAAATGTTCTTGAACCATCTAGAGACTTAGGTACAGTGCTTTTAAAATTTGAATTGTATGGGATAATCCAAAATGGTAAAGTAAAACTCTCTGCTTAACTAGAAACACCCTCAACTACAGTATTGAAGTTAAATCATTTTCAAAAACATCAATAAGGTTTACTTTCTTCTCCTAAAACATCAGTTTTATTTCAACACATGGAAAAGAAATTTGGGTTCTGAATGTTTCTGACCTGAAGCACGTAAGCACATAAGAATGTTGGACTATTTTAACATAGCATTCTTTCTATCTGTTTTGTTGAAGAAAGAAGTTGGGTGAAAATGTATGGAAAAATAAACTGTTGATTATGTTCTAATATTTAAAAATAAATATATTTAAATATGTAAGAGCAATATTTGAAAAATCCAACATGGCAAAATGGACAAAAACCAATGGAAATTGGAATTGAGAGGATAAATTTCATAAGTTAAAGGGGAAAATTGATGCTTCATTATGAAAAAAAAATGTCTTAGGTCATGATTACATTCTAAAAAAAGAGTTAGGAGTTAAAACAAAGACTACCTAGCATTGATTTATGTGAAGGAAATTTTAAGCCAGTCAAAGTGCCTAAGATGTATCAAAATGTTAACAACTTTGGATATACTTCAAATAGATTTATTTCTAAAATCTGAAACTTATGAAAGAGGTATAATAGGAGTCATAATGTATTGTACTTTAAATGTAGAAAAAATACTAAAGGTGTACCATTTTTCCCAGTCAAGGAATTTTAGATATTCTGCATTGAATCTCTATCATTTTTCTTCTCTCCCTACTGAAAGAAAAACACAGCTTAACTCAAATATAGCCCCATAAGATTTCAAGTTCAACGCTTTTCTTACAAAATATCTTTAAAATTTCTTCTTTGAAAATCTATTTTATCTTCTATTGTGAAAACATGTCTTTCTTTAAGATAAAGGCTAATTCTTACATAACGCTTACTATGGACTTGGTGCTGTGTAATAATTACTTTCAAATGTTAATGTATTTAATCCTCACAAATACTGCATTTGAGGTAGATACTGTTATCTTTAGAGGGGGAAATGGAGGTACAAAGAAGTTAGATAAAGGTCACACAGCAAGTGAGTGGTAAAATGAGGCTTTGGGGTGCTTGAGTGGCTCAGTCAGTAGAGCCTCCGGCTTCGGTTCCACTGTTCTCATGATCTCACTGTTCATGGGGTTGAGCCCGCGTCGGGCTCTTTGCTGACAGCTCAGACTCAGAGCCTGGCGCCTGCTTCTGATTCTGTGTCTCCCTCTCTCTCTGCCCCTCCCCTGCTCACACTCTGTCTCTCTTTCTCTCAAAAAAAAAAAAAAAAAATGAATAAACACTTAAAATTTTTGTTTTCAAGAATGAGGCTTTGATGGGGCGCCTGGGTGGCTCAGTCGGTTGAGCGTCCGACTTCAGCTCAGGTCAGGATCTCACGGTCCGCGAGTTCGAGCCCCGTGTCGGGCTCTGGGCTGATGGCTCAGAGCCTGGAGCCTGCTTCCGATTCTGTGTCTCCCTCTCTCTCTGCCCCTCCCCCGTTCATGTTGTGTCTCTCTCTGTCTCAAAAATAAATAAACGTTAAAAAAAATTAAAAAAAAAAAAAGAATGAGGCTTTGAACCCAGGCATGCCAGCTCCAGAGTTTGCCCTCAAATCCAGCACTATTCTAAATCTTCACAGTAAGATTTTGCTAAAATGAAACAATTCTACCCAACAACTAGGTGTCTCTGGTTTATTTCCCTTTCTCAAAACACTATGAATTCCATGATCGGTATCACGGAAGGTTAGGTTTTGGGGGGTTTTTTTGTTTGTTTTTTGGGGTTTTTTTGGTTTTTGTTTTTTAAGTAGCTCTCTATCTCAGAGGTACCTTGAGTATGAGCAGACATATGAATTGCTATGGTAACTTCCAGTGCTTGAATAATAGGATTTGGGAATTATTTTGAGTGCAAAACATAAGAGAAAAAAAATAGCGTCTAAATGTGACCTTGTCAACTGAATTAACTTCTAGGAGATTCCACTTTAAAATGATACGTCGAGCATTATCGTTTTACTGCTGAAAACTGGGAAGCTTTCCAAATTTTAACTTACAAAGTTATTGTACTTCCAAATGAGAAAAATGTCGTTTGAGGTACTTTCTTTTTCTTGAATACTGTGATAGATGGCTCTGTAATATCCTATGCAAATAGCCAATGTTGTAATTTGGAGCTGCCTGTAAGAAGTTACCCATAAACAGGGCATTTTAGAAGATTTCTGTTTAATTATTTACTGTGTGGCTTATGTGTTCCATCCTGTGTGGACTACTTACCGTTGGCTTTTCCTCAGCCAAGTTCTCTACACCATTTTCCTTCTCACACACCGACGCTTCCTGTCAATAGTATGTAAGAGATACCGAAGTGTGGCACAGAATTAATTCTGCATCGAAAGGAAGATGCAACATTTCTCAAACAGAACATTAGGCTTCTCTTTGGTTCATTTTGTTAGCCCTCCTTTTGCTTTCCCATATTTTATTGCAGAGCCTACATGACCACAGGATCTATCTCATCAGCTGCTAGTCACGTGTAAGAGCACCTCTAGCAAAATCACTAAAAAATAGTACCCTTTTTTTCCCCTCATCAATTGCCTATGTCAGTAATAGGGAATTAGCTTTAAAAATATAATCTGATTGAGTACATTATGTTGACCAGCCTTGCGCATTTCCAGGCTGCACTTACTTCATTGTCTCTGTTTTAGAAATGGCCTTTATGCCTCCTGGTCTCAACATAGAGCAAAAAGGACCATCTGGACACCACATATGAGGAAATCAGACATCTCTAGGTTAAATCATGCCCATAAGGACAATTTCTTGTCAGATAAGCTGCTGTGTACTTAGTCTGATAACTAACAGAATTACAATATGGTAATTCTAACTGGAAATCGTCCATTTTCATCCTCAGGTTTCCTCTTTTCTCCCCATTGGTAAGCACCCTTTGAGTCCTACTCCTGTGCACTTGTACTCAAAGCCACCCCCAGCTCTGTTTCAAGCCGTGGCAGCTGTGAAACGTCTGGACAGCAGAGTGTCGTGCTGTTGGCTCACACATCATCACGCAGTGGGGCAGAAGCACATAATTGTGTAATGGAATAATTTGATTTCCTCCGATTTCTAGACACTTCACAAAATAAACAAGGCAGTAAAATGAAGCGTAAAGAGTAACTGGTGAGGTTTGAGTCTCACATTGCTGTCACTTGCTAGCCTGGGTGACCTTCAGTAAATCGCAAACTCTTTTTTTTTTTTTTTTCAGCTCTGGCTTCCTTGTCTGTAAAATGGGATAGCTTTCCTCATTTGTTTATCAAATAGGAACAGGTACGCTGGAGGGTCCCAGCTGATGGTCTGTTCTCTATGCGCTGCCTGCAGATGTGTTATCTTTTACTCATCGTGAATTTTAATTATTGCCGTCATTTAAAAACGTCAGAAGATGTTACGTGAAAAAAAAATTTAGATTCTGTAGAAACAGGATTATTTGGCAACACTACTCCCCAATTAAAGCAACTAAAGGCCATGACACAACCTTTTCCCCTTCAGATAGCAGTCTCTGTTACAGTTCATTTCATTCCCCATCTGGCCTGCTTTGCACATTTCTGTGGCCTGTCTAGTCCCTGTAAGCATTTGAGTTTGTCACCTTTGATGTTTATAAAATCCCGTTTAGATTCAGCTGTAGTGTTCTTGACAAACACACTCCATTTGGACCTTGAAAACCAGCTTTCAAATACTGATTCTTAAACTTGTGTAGATCATGGAAATTCACTGGGTGAGAGTGATTTCCCTGGGCATTAAAATGTTCATAGTAATCGTTACATAATGGAATCATAGAGATTTAATGAAATAATTTGTATAAAAATACTTTGTAACAAACAAACACTAAATCTATAATGATTATTTGGTACTTTGTACATTTCTTTTTAAAGAAAAATACAAGCGACTTTATTCATTAGACCTTAAGTTGACCCACGTTTCAAAAATTGGGTGTTAACAAGATTTTGTAAGGTGAATTACATATAATAATTGTTAAGGTGAATTACATATAATAATTGTTTTCCAAATTTTGTTATGGGACGGTCTGTTAAACCACATTTTCCCTCAGTTTTTGAGTCAAGAAGTAGAGATGATGATTCACAAGAATACTATGAAGTAAAATACATGTTCAAAAGTTATTTGTGTTAGCTTGAAAAGGAGTTGTGTGTCAACCCCTGAAGTCTCCAATACCACATTACCTTTTTGTTGATCTTTTTTTTTTTTTTCTCCAATCTTCCATTTTCTTTTCCGGTAGGTCGTGGTTACAGATGAATTTTAAATGAGGTAACCATGTTGTAATGGATTGAAAAATACCTACCACAGGGCCCTGGTCATTTTAGGAGTTCAAAGAATGTTAAAACTCAATGAAATGGAACAAGAGGATAAACAGAAATAAGAAAAGCTTGTCTTGCTACCTGAACTGGGTTGCCCCCTGTTCCCTTGCTTTAAGCAAGCAGGAATAAATTATGATTTATAATGATGCTTTGAAATTAATAACATCTTCCTTCAAAGAGCAGGGAATATTTTATACCTCATCCTAATTATGTATGTCAATACCTACTTTCTCATTCATCTGTTTAATATCTTCCATGGGGCAGACAGAATTGGGTATGTAGTATTACCTAATTTTGCATGTGATAAAAAGGAAAACAGAGAGATTCAGTGCCTTTTTCAAGGTCAGTGATACGGCAGAAGAACTGGAACTAACAGTGAGATTACCTGGATCGTCAGTCCTCTCAACAAGAAAAGAAAATTGTCTGAGTTCTTATTAAACTTTAAGCATTTAGAATATGTTCATCAATTATAAAAGACTTATGAGTCTGTAAAATGCTTCATTAAACCAAATAATAACTATATCCTTACAATACAAAAAGCAAGTTATTTCTTCATTGAACAGTCATTTATTGAAGGCATCAAAAATCACACAAAAATATCAAAATGCGAATAACAAACTATATAAAGTACTTACCACCAATGTAACAAAGCATTGATATCTGTATTTATTATTTAAAAAATTATATAAATGGATAAGACAACCACTAAAACCTGAATGAAACTGTAAAGGAATATGAAAATATAATTTACACACACAATTAAAATAACGAATCCAGTATGGCCAGAGCATTCTCTAGAGTAGCCAAAACTCTGTTTCTCATTGTTCTGAAAATAGGATCAAATTTCTAGGCATGCCATATAAAATCTTTTAATTACATGATCCCTTGTTAGTTCTCTAGCTTTATCTTTCACCACCCTGTCTCCTCACATTCCACCCTGCCCTCCTGCATTTCAGCCAGTTCTCAGAATCCATCATGCTATGCTGACTCTTACCCACTAGAATCCCACTATCCCTTACCCCTTTCTATTATAGAATATGCGAAATGTCAATCAGCTACCAAACATCCTGTTTAGGTCAAACAACATTGGGTTTTTTGTAGCAAGAGTTTCTGGAGAAAAGAAGCAGTGCATTGATTTATATTATGCTACAGCCTCCTTATTTTGTGGGAAAACAGTAGCAGTTGTCCCTAGACTACATTACAAATAGCATTGTGATACAGTATGTGATTGTGTGCCTATATTGTAAGGTAAGTCCCATCCTCAATTTACTGTCTTACAATGGGAATAACAATACCCACCTGAGTATTGGATTCCCAATAATCCAATAAGAGTAATAATTACCTTATTTTATTTTATTTATTTTTCGCGTTATTTTATTTTATTTTTTACTATAATTTATTGTCAAATTGGCTTACATACAGCACCCAGTGCTCATCCCAACAAGTACCCTCCTCAATGCCTATCATCCATTTTCACCCTCTCCCCCCCCCCGCCCATCGACCCTGTTTGTTCTCTGTATTTAAGACCCTCTTATGGTTTGCCTCCCTCCCTCTCTGTTTGTAACTATTTTTTTCCCCTTCCCTTCCCCCATGGTCTTCTGTTGAGTTTCTCAAGATCTGCATATGAGTGAAAACATATGATATCTGTCTTTCTCTGCCTGACTCATTTCACTTAGCATAATACCTTCCAGTTCCATCCACGTGGCTGCAAATGGCATGATATATTTTAGAGATGAACCTTCTGGTAAGTGTTCAGTGATACAGTATGCCATTGAATAACTATTAGGTCCCTTGTTCCCTTTCTGGTCCCTTCCTTTTTTTTCTCTCTTAAATGAATAGTGTCAGAAATAAACTTATATCCCAACAAACCAATGTCCAGCACCAGATGGCTTCACTGGTGAATTCTACCAAATATTCAACGATTTTATAACTATGCTTCTCAAACTCTTCCAAATAACTGAAAAGGAAGGAATGCTTCCAAACCCATTTTACAAGGCCAACATTACCCTGATACTAATATTGGACAAGGACACCACACACACAAACCACACACACAAAAAAGAAAATTATAGGCTAATATCCCTAATGAATATGGATACAGAAATACTTAAAATATTAGCAAACAAAATTCAACAATACATCAGAAGGATCATATACCATGACAAAATGGAATTTATTTGAAGGACACAAGGATGGTCCAACATTTACAAACCAACCAGTGTAATATACAACCTTAACAAATGAAGGATGAAAATCATATGACCATCTCTTTTTTTTTTTTACTAAAGTTTATTTTGAGAAAGACAGAGAACAAACAGGGGAGAAGCAGAAGGAGAGGGAGACAGACAGAATCCGAAGCAAATTCTGCACCACCAGCATGGAGCCTGTGCAGGGCTCAAACTCACAAACCCATGAGATAGGGACCTGAGCTGAAATCAAGGGATGGACACTCAACTGACTGAGTCACCCAGGCACCCCTAATCTTCTCAATAGATGCAGAAAAGGCATTGACAAAATTTAACAAAATTTTTTATTTATGATAAAATAACAAAATAACAAAATTTTTTATTTATGATAAAAACTCAACATAGTGGGTATAGGGGAAATGCAGCTCAATACAGTAAAGGCTATATACATGACAAAACCACAGCTAACATCATACACAGCAGTGAAAAGATGAAAGTTTTTCCTCTAAGATCAGAAACATGACTAGAATGCCCATTCTCACCACTTTTATTCAACATGGTATTAGAAATCCTAGCCACAGCAATTAGGCAAGAAAAAGAAGTAAAAGTAATCCAAATTTAAAGGAAGTAGTAAAATGGTTGCTATTTGTGGATGACATGATACTCTATATAGATAACCCAAAAGACTCCACCAAAAAGCTGTTAAAACTAATAAATTCAGTAAAGTTGCAGGATATAAAATAAACATACAGAAATTTTCTGTATTATACATATGAATAACAAGCTATGATAAAGAGAAATTAAGAAAATAATTATATTTGCAATTGCATCAAAAAGAATAAATGCCTAAGAATAATAAATGCCTAAGAATAAATTTAATCAAAAAAGTCAAAGATAATAAATCAAAAGTCAAATCAACAAATGCCTAAGAATAATAAATGCCTAAGAATAAATTTAATCAAAAAAGTCAAAGACCCATATGCTGAAAACTACAAGACCCCGATGAAAGAAGTTGAAGAAGACACAAATAAATGGAAAGCTGTTCTAAGTTCATGGATTGGAAGAATTAACATTGTTAAAATATCAAAGCAAATCCTATTCTTGTGCAATTCCTGTCAAAATCCCAGTGGTATTTTTCACAGAGCTAAGACTAATAATTCTAAAATTCCTATGGAAACACCAAAAGCCTTAAATAGCAAAGTGATTTTGAGAAAGGAGGGAAAAATTGAAGGTATCATGCTCCCTGATTTCAAACTATATCACAAAATTGTAAAATAATCAAAACAGTATGATATTGACATAAAAAGACACATAGATCAGTGCAACAGAATAGAGCCCAGAAATATATGTGTGTGTGTGTGTGTGTGTGCGTGTGTGTGTGTGCGTGTGTATACATAAAATCAGGTTTTATGTATATACTATCAATAATTTATGAAAAAGGAGGCAGAAATATACAATGGAGAAATGGCAGTTTCTTCAGTAAATGGTGGTGGGAAAACTGGACAACCACATGCAAAAGAATGAAACTAGGCCACTCTCTTACACCAAACACAAAAACTAATTCAAAATCAATTAAAGACTTGAATTTAAGACCTGAAATCATAAAATTCCTAGAAGAAAACATAGATGACATTGGTCTTAATGATACATTTTTTTTGGCTCTGACTTCAAAGGCAAAGGAAGCAAAAGCAAAAATAAAAAAAATGGGACTACAACAAACTAAAAAGCTTCTGTATAGTGAAGGAAGTGTGAACAAAATGAAAGGTAACCTGAGTGGAAGAAGATATTTGCAAATCATCTAACCAATAGGAGGTTAATATCCAAAATATATAAAGAAATCATACATCTCAACAATAAAAAAAATCAAACAATCTAATTAGAAAATGGGCAGAGAATCTGAATAACATTTTTCCAAAGACACATAGATGGCGAACAGGCACTTGAAAAAACGTTCAGTGTCACTTATTATCAGGCAGGGAAAATCAAAACCACAATGAAATTACACCTCACATCTGTTAGAATGGGTATTATCAAAAAGATAAGAAATAAGTGTTGGAGAGGATGTGGAAAAAAGGAAACCCTCATATATTGTTAGTGGAAACGTAAATTGGTGCAATAACTGTGGAAACCTATATGGAGATTCCTCAAAAAAATTAAAAGTAGAAGTACCATATGTCCCAGCTATTCCATTTCTGGGTATTTATCCAAAGAATACGAGGGGGCACCTGGGCGGCTCAATCAGTTCAGCGTCTCTCTGCCCCTCCCCCCCCTCAAAAATAAATAAACATTAAAAAGTTTTTAATAAAAAAATAAAAAAACAAAGAATATGAAAGCACTAATTTGAAAAGAAATATACACCCCTGAGTTCATCACAGCATTATTTGCAGTAGCCAAGATACGGAAGCAACTTCCACGATGGGCGAATGAATAAAGAAGATATGGTGTATATGTGTGTGTGTGTACACAAAGAAGATATGGTATGTGTAAGATATATACACATACACATGCAATGCTATACTATACACACGCACATATGCACACATGTACAATGCTATACTACTCAGCCATTTAGAAAGAAGGAAATCTTGTCATTTGTAGCAACATGGATGGAACTTGACATACTAAATGAAATAAGTCAGATGGAGAAAAGACAATAATTTATGATTTTACTTATATGTGGAATCTAAAGTACAAAACAAGCAAAACAAAACAAACTCATCTATACAGAGAACACACTGGTGGTTACCAGAGGGGAAGCGGGTAGGAGGGTAGATAAAATGGGTAAGATGCTCAGTAATGATGGATAGTAACTAGACTTATGGTAGTGATCACTTTGTAGTGTAGACAAATATCAAATTATAATGTACACCTGAAAACTATATAATTTTGTATTCCAACTTTGTCTCAATAAAATGAAGTAAACATAATTATAGATCATTACAGTGCAAAGGACCTTAGAAGAAACCAGTTGGTATAATCTCGACTCCATGACCACTCTTCTGTGCACTTCATGTTTTCTTATTCCACACTCACCACATTTACAATAACTGTCATTCACCTTCCTCAGTGGATTGAGCTCTATCACCCTGTGAGAGAAGATTTCCCAGTCACTACTCCTTACCCTTGTTTGCTAACCTGCCTGCTACAAAGTAACCTCTCAGTGGCTAAAGGGCTAAATGAAGGAGTCAGTTACACATGAGAAAACTGAGGGTTGTAGAGTCAGACAACTCACAGCAAGGAGTGACTGAAATTAGAAGGAGGAAAACAATGAAACCTACATATTCACCTACTAAGTTACTACAAGTAGCATGATTAATATCAGCTAGAGCCTATTGCTAGATCCTATTGTCATTTTGTATTAAGTATACTGGAGAAACACAAAGCCAGGAAGAGAGCCAGTGAATGGAAGGCAAATGTGGCTGGCTGGGTAGGTGTCAGTCTGCTCTTTAAGGAAGGAGTTCAGGACTGGCCTCATCATTGAGGTGTCATTTGAGCAGAAATCTGAAAGTGGTGAGGAGGTGACCCATGATGGACATCTGGAGAAACTGTTCTAAACACAGAGGAAAAAATTCAGGAAGAGCAAAGGAGTCAGTATTGCTATCATCTAGGGAGTTAAGAGAATTTTGTTCTTTTTAAATGTTTGGTTATTTATTTATTTATTTATTTAAAGAGAGAGAGAGGGAGAGCACTAGCTGGGGAGGGAGGGAGAGAGAGAATCCCAAGCAGGCTTCACACTGTCAGTGCCGAGTCGGACGTGGGACTCGATCCCATGAACTGTGAGATAGCGACATGAGCCGAAACCAAGAGTTAGACGCTTAACCGACAGCCACTCAGGTGCCCCTGGGAGTTAAGAGAATTTTAGACAGTAAGGTCACAGATGAATGTTGTGGTGGGGGGAGATCATAGGTTCTCATAGGTAATTATGAAATGCTTTTTTTTAATGTTTATTTTTGAGAGAGAGAGAGAGAGAGAGAGAGTGCGTGCACGTGCAAATCAGGGAGGGGCAGACAGAGAGGGAAACAGAGGATCCAATGTGGGCTCTGTGCTGACAGCACAGATCTCACGAGCTGTGAGATCATGACCTGAGCCGAAGTCCGACGTTTGACTGAGCCATCCAGGTGCCCCAAGGTTGGAAAATTATTGGAGAATTTGGAGCAAGGTCTGACATGAAGAGATTTATACGTTTTCACAGGATTATTCTGCCTGCTGTGTAGAGAATTGGGCCGGAGGTGGGGGCGGGGGGGGGGGGGGCACGCGGATAGAAGAAGGGAAATCATTTAGAAAACTACAACAATCCAGGAGAGAAATGGCTAGCACTTAATTACATGCTATACCTATTGCAACAGAAGCTTGGAAGTGTAATCTAGCTGTATCCTCAAGTAGCGGGGGGGAAAGCTGAGGTTTGGAGGCCTAATAGTCTTTGTCATGGGATTCTTTAAATCCCACTCCAGATGAGTAGTATACTGGTGGAGTGTCCTCCTGTGTATGGCTTCAATTCAATCTATTTGAATACCTATGTTGGAATGAAACTATGAAGTCCCTCTCCCTGCCCCCTTTTGGCATGTGACTACAGAAAAACAGTGGTTCGCTGATGCACATGCGAACTGCGAATCAGTTCTCGAATAGGAATTTGCACTTCTAAAGTGATCACCATTGTTCCAAAAGCCTTGTGAATCGAAAAAGAAATTTCAGAATAAGAAAGGGAAAAAGTAGAGAAATTCTACAGTGGGCGACCACAAGGCTATTCCTGCGACTTTACCTGCCCACCGTGTACGTTCTGATGTCTGCATGCATGTGTGCACAGACAGGCAGCCATTTGCCAGACACACACTATCACACACACACACATACACATACGCTTTGACAATCTTCCCTTCTTCTTCACCGAAAACATTTCTGGTTTCCTTAGAATGACTCATGATACCCTATTTAACCAGAATCACCAAAGCTGCCTTTTTCTTTCTCCTAGTTTCTTCATCTATTAACAACCTACAATAAGATAATCCTCTCCAAGGAGCCTACACAGTCTTTTCCAGGTTGAATTAGGAGCCCTTTCTCTGACCTAAACTAATATTTATATGTCTCTATCAACACACTTACCAAATTATAGCCATTTATCACTGTAACTCTATTCTTAGTTCTTTGGAATCAAGTACTGTGTGTTCACTTATGTACCCCCGTGTTTAGCAGTGTCCAGTGTATGCCAGGTGTCTATTAATTGTGTTGAATGAATGAGTGAATGAATCAATCAACGTATCATTCTGACTTGAATATGACAATGAACAGAAAACACACGGAGGACATCATGACACAGAGGAGTTCACAGCACATCATGTAAGCCTTATAGAGAAATCATCAATGAGCTAATTCCTCCTCTTTACAAGTCCTCTGGCCAGGGATGTATGAGGCCACATTTATTTATCAGATTTCAGAACAACTAAGTGATACTGAATATTGCAACCACTTTAGCCGGTTATCATTTACCTAGTTGGTCACATATGCCTATATATCCCTGCTTTGTTTCACAAAGGACTTGAGATAGTGATGTGCAATGCGTATTTTATAAATTTAGCTATTCTATGAAAGGAAAGCCATAAAAAGATTTTTAAAAGCAAAATGAGAGTTGAGGCATTAAACATGACTTCAAATTTGCCTTGAGAGATCAGCTTTTGTTGGGTGAGATAATTTTGCAGATATTAGCATAAACACTCCTGCAAAGCCAGGACATTGGGGAGGGGAAAAGGTGGCAGGGAGCCAAAAGAAAGTACTGCAATTTGGTTGAAATTAATAGGCAGCTGTTAGGTCATCTCTAAGCTACCACTTTATCATGCTAAAAATTCAGGGTGAGTTGAAACCAGAGTAATCCCAATGAAAATGTGGTTAAATTGCCAACGTGGTTAAAATAGCCAAATTAGGAGTGTGATCTTTACAGTTGCAGGAATGAGGAAGGTTACTATGGTGGATACTAACTCTCCTCAACTAGCAGTTTCCTCATCTGTAAATGGGTTCCGCAAAATTTTCTTGCTGGGAGAGCATGAAAGCTGGGCATCCAGAAAGTCCAAATACATAGTGTGTGAATAACCCTATCCCAGATGTTCTAGTTGATGCCCTCCAACTCTACCAAAATAAGAACTTACCTGCTGAGGTTAGCAAACAAGTTTGTGGTTCTTTATTGCTGGGTCCACTCAGGAATTCTTTATTCACTAGGAGCTTTATCACTCACACTGCTGATTATGAAATATCTGCAATCGTGCATTTAATGAGAAACATGGTTTCAGCGTGAAACTATAATTTTGAACCCCTTTTGTGAATAATTTGTATTTTATGTTTTAACGACTAAAATCAGTATAAATTTGTTGGAGTAAAACACGTTGCTAACTGAAAGCACTGTCCAGACAATGCTTCTGCAACAATGGAGATGTCCTATTCTTCACTGTCCTGTATGGTGGCCAGTAGCCACATTTAGCTATTAAGCACTTGACATGTAGCTAATGAGATTAAGGAAATGATTTTAAATTTTAATTAACCTCAGTGATTAGCTACATGTGGTTAGTAGCTATCATACGACTATGGATTTCTATATGGTTAGTTTATTAAACAAGTAAAATATAAAACATTTCAGGTGATAATAAATACCATGTAGAAAAACCCAGGAAGGGGAAGATCATGATGTCCTGGTGAAATTTTAAAATCTTTTAGTGTCCTGATTTATTGTGAATGTATAGGCTGCTTACCGATGTTCCATTTTCAATCATAAAAATATTTTCTACTCAAAAGTAGAAGCATTTTTTTCTTTTTTTTTATCACAAGTGATATTTTTGTGACAAACTTATAAGGAACAAATTTGATTTTTTCCCAACAATGCCTTGGTATCTATTTTATTTTAGTTTAGTCAGTCTTGTGGCAACTTTTCTATCATGTCTTGAAACCGAGTGGAAGGCAGATTGCAACTTTTGCATTCCACTTTTGGAAAGTTGGTATATAGTCTAACTCAAGTAAGATATATAAAAATATATACCTTTATCATCTTAAGATTGCAAAGCAGTTGATATGTTTCTGGTACTGTATTTATTAAAAAGTAAAAGAATGTTTCGTTTTGGGACATTAAGTCTCAATTTTTCATAAAAATAGACAAAAGCGAATTCAGACTCTGTGAATTTATCATCTTTGAAATAACACAGAGATTTTATTATTTTCAAATAAAGTAGACCCTCCAGGCAGCTTCAGATGACTGTATGATTTTCCAAGTTAATGTTTAAAAAAAAAAAAAAAAGTCCGTTTTGATTGGGAGCTGTACTGAAATTCAGGGCCAACTGGGAAACCAGGCTATCATAGTGATCATAATAGGTAATATATTCCTTAAACTTTATTGATTTTCTATAGTTCAGTACAAATGAGCTCAGAGCACTTCATGTATTTTATCTCGTTTGTCCTCACAACATTTCTGTAAGATAGGTAGGGGGCAACTCTAATTAAAGATTAGATGTGTCAGTTTTCCATTGTTATGGAAACGCGTTAATCAGAACCTATTCAACCTGCCAACCAAGACAATTAAGTAGCCAGTTCACTTATCAAAGTACCAATTACTTGATTTTTTTCGTTACATCATAATTTTCTTTCCATTTTCTCTCAGACTAATCCTGCATCTTCCATAATTTCAAAGTTCAACACTAATAGTACTTCTTGGGAACAGTATTTTGGGAGGCATTTTTTGTGTGTGAAATTTCCTAAATGATTCTTTGGGTTCATGTGCAAGGCATTAGGGTATGGAAAAAAAGTGCTCATTTTTTTTTAAGTCAACAACATATGTTTGAAGCATGTTAGGTAATATAACATACCAAACATTTCATGGTTTGCCTCATTTTTTATTTGCATGCTTAGGTCTTTGAAACTGTCCTGTATGGAAACCTGGCTTCTCAAACACGCAACTACTTCCTCCCTATTGTTTTATAATATTTTAGCATTCATGTTTAGCATATAATGTTGATGAGAAAAAAATTTAAATCGCGTATGGGGTGATCATAAAAATATTCAGCTTTAAAGTTTATCTATAAAAAAATTAATCACACCACACATCTTTTCATTTTCACTACCTCTTTTCCATTTCATATTTATTATTTACAATCTCTACCAGTAATTAGAAAAAATTATTTCCTTCCATTGTGTGGCAGAAATTGCTAGCTACTCACCAAAATCCAGACTCCCCTCTTCTTCCTTCAGGTGGATCGAATTTCCCAGTTTCCCCTGCAGTTAGATGCAGGTATGTGATGTTTTTGCCAGTGCAATGTATATGGGAGCATTGGGTGCTAACCCCAGGCCATATGCTCCTTCATGTTATTTTTTTCTCTGACTGGCTCAAATGGAGATGATGCACAAGGTGACTTTGGACACAACATGTTGAAGACATGAGAGTCACCATCCACCTCTTATTGAATGACTTTGTGGAAGAAGGTCGCACTGCCACTCTCTTGCCCTCCCCAGTGCAGTACAGTAAATAAGTATTGTGTTCGAGCCATGATACATACATCTGGGGTATATTTGTTATAGCAGTTAGCCTGTGATAACTATTACACCACTTAAAATGAATATTATTACAAAAGTATAAATATTCAAGAAGAGCTTGACAAGTGAGGTGGATATAAAACTACTGGCAAGTATTTTTTTTTTTTAATAAATCCCACTGGCCACAAACTACCAGAAGAAGAAGTCAAGAAACCAAGGGGTTACTTACTGGGTTAAAATTACCTCGACACTTGTGAGCAAGATGCAAAGTTTGTAAATAAGACCCAGAACTATACATACATTTTTCTACCCTAGTTTTTCCATGGTATGTGTCAAGTTGATATCAAACGTTACTCAAATACCTTACCTGACGCCGAGATTTTTGTGGACTCTGATTTGGAATATATACGTGAGAAAAGGATGAAATATGAAAAATGGACATCAAAATCTGAAGCAGTGAAATAGGAGTATCAGAAGAAAATTGGATCATGAAATGGAGTTCCTGAGCAGGAAGGAAATTAGAACATGCTTCTAAGTACTATGTTGAATTAGAAATATGTGAAAATTTATCTGCATGAAGGATGTGGCATGGAAGGATCAATCAAGGATAAGGAATATAAAAAGCACACATTATGGAAATGGAGAGGGAAAAGAAATAAAAGAAGAATGCATAGTATATTGAATATAAATTTTTAAGCTCTAAGGGCTAGAAAGGGCAAGAAGGAAAATAAAGCTGAGTGAATTAATGTTGGCTAAAAGGGGTAAGTGGAATCAAAGGGGTCTTACAATTATATCAGGTGAAAAAGAAATATTAGAAAGAAAGTGGACCCATAAATAACCTGAAAAGTAGATGGAATCAATAACGTTTAAATGGTTGAACTACTCAACTTTAAAATGTTTTAGCTAAAATAATGAAAGTTATGGAAAATTATTAAGTTATGAAGAGCCTATAAATATGGCTTATGATAAAATTCAGTAAAAGAATATTCGAATGATTAAGTAGAAGTTGATCAGGAGTTCTGATGATATGTATCAGGAGATCAAAAGGGTTTCACTGATTAATTTACTATTAAAAACCATAGATAATGAAGAAACAAGGAACAATATAACAATATAATTAATTGTGAAAATTATTATAACTGGTTTTAATCAAGCAAAATCATGGTATAAATTAAGCAGGTGTTTTGGATGGAAGAGATGAAATGTTTAGTGAGAGAAAAGAATATAAAATTTTGATCAAGACATTTAAATTTTCTATAACTTTATTTGATCTATGGGTTAGTCATACTTTATTTTGTTCAAAATAAATTTAGGAGCATAGAAAATTATGTGGAGCTCATCAGAACAAAGATGTTATATATTCTCATTTTTTATACATATATGAATATATATTAAATGATACATATAAAAATGTATAACATACATTATATCTAAATGTATCTATTTCAAGGTCTATATTTTTGAATTAGCGTTATTTTCTAAGTTCAGACAATAAGCCTAGATCTTCAGGCATATGTGACAGTATTCTAAATGTGTGTCACATACATAGCAAATATACAGAGCAAATATAAATTACTGTTAGAAATATTATTAAACCAAGAACTTTAAAATGTAAGGATTATAAAAATAAGCACGCCCATCACCAAGAAATTACTCATAAGTGTTCAAATATGTTGCCTCTATGGTGACTCTATCCTACCTACTGTCCTTCCCCTAAACGGGCCTTTCTTCATTTTTCGTAAGGGTCAGGCTCTCCCCAGGGCTTTTGCATATCCCTGTTTATCCCCATATACTCGCTTCTGTCTCACTATCCACCTCCACTCTTTACTCCTAAGCATTTTCTACTCTTCCTTCATTTCTTAGGCAAAGCATGACTTCTTCATGGACGTCTTCTCTCATGATCTCAACCAGGTCAATTAACTCTGTACCTCCTACCCTGTGTTACAGCCAAAGGCACATCATACTTTAAGTACATAAATACATACATACATACATACCTAGATGTTGATGTCATTGTTACTGCTGAAAGGAACCTGAAACTTCAATACATTTTTAGCTCAAATGTTAGAATATTTCTCTTTCATGTTTTCTTTATTGTTATAATACCCTCACCAGTTAAAAAGTCTTTTAAAAGTTATAACAAGCACTGAATTCTTATAAGCACTGTGGCTGACATGGAAACTAAATACAATTCAGTTTTTTTCTTCATTGATGGAAATAACTGGGTTATTAAGGTTTGATTACTAAGATTCTCCTAACAAAGCAGTTCTTTGGCCAACAATTACAGTTCTGTCATTATTGCTGGCTAAACAAGTTGAAAGCCATTCATCAGACGCATGAGTAAGTTGTTCTTGCTGCTGGTGGTGGTGTGGTGGTAAAGAATGAAGATGATAATTGTGATAAATGCTCCGTCGTGGAATCTTTTGGGTAGCATTTTTTTAAATAATGATTAGAGGAAAACTTAATACCCTGTTTGGTATCTTTTATTAATTTCAACATTTCAGGATATGCAGGTAGTCAAATAAATTATTGCACTGAGAGACATAGTTTCCATTTTAACCTGGAGACGTGCATGCAAGTTAGATGAAACAGCAGGCTGCCAGTGATCTAGAGGATGCAGATTGAAAGAAAGAAAAAGTGAAGCAGATGATTCATCCCATCAGCTTCTTGAAACTCTATATTTACCCTTCCATTGCTCTCCAACTGAGAGCGCTTCTGAGATTTTAGCCATCTTTGTATCCTGCACACCACAAAACACCCAGAGGAACTTGGGTAGCCTTACACTTGTGTGCAAGAATAGCACATGACATGGACTTCAACTAGAAGACCAGAGAGAAGTTCTGGTCTTCACCTTGACATCGCCCAGCTCTCTCACCCTTGGTCTGGCAGTTATCTCTCTACACTTAAGTTTCCTCGTCTGTGAAAACATAGTAAGTCCAATAATAAACGTAACTCCTAGTTTGCAATTGCATGATTGATGTCTGCCCCACTAGAGTGCTAGGTCACAATGATGTACCTTGTTTAATCCTCAAAATAAGCTAGTGCTATTATTATTCCCCATCTAGAAGTTGAGGAAATAAGAGATTTAGCATGCAATTTTCACCAGGGTCTAAAACTTCAGTCTTAGAAAACTACCATGGGCCACACTTGGTGCCAATCTTCTGCAAAGGGTATAGGTCGGGAACCACAAGCTTCAGTGCTAGAGATTTCTCCTCAGTGGGAGTCCTTGCAGGGGTCTATCCAGCAATCTATTCACCAGTGCATTTAACTACCCAGGAGGCCTGACCTCCCCATGTGGCAACTCAGTGCAAGGAAGTGAGACTCAGCTTGCCACTTGTGGGGGTAGCCCTGAGTCTAAAGCCTCATGACCCACAGGAACCACTATCTCTTATAATAATTCATATGCAGGGGCACCTGGGTGGCTCAGTCAGTTGGGCCTCCAACTCTTGATTTCTTCTCAGGGTATGATCCCAGGGTCATGGGATCGAACTCCACGTCAGGCTTCATGCTGAGCATAGAGCCTGCTTAAGATTATCTCTCTCTCCCTCCCTCTGTCCTTCTCTCCGACTTGCATGTCGTCTCTGTCTCACATAAATAACAATAATAATAATTCATATGCAGAATTTCCAGGGACATGTCAGTTACAAGAGTCACCAAACTCTGGGAAGCCCACAGATTGGTCTCCTTATCAGGTATTCAGTAGTTTACTCATATTCCTTCCAGCTGAGTTTCAATTTACCAATCAGTGGTCATTTTTTCCATAGGCAATATTGCCTAATAACATAGGTAAAACTTCAACTTTTACCAGATTACTGGGGTAAATTTTACATACAAAAGGGAAAAGAATTTCATTAATCTTTTACATACCAGTAACTTTTCCAGTCGCAGAGCTAATAGGCAGAGGAGCTGGTATTTGACCCCAGTCCATCTGACTCATAAAGCTTCTGATCAATATTCTTGTTCCCCTCGCCTTGCTAACTACCCCACAGCTACATTAGCCTTCTCGTTTCTGAAACACTTGAAGCTTGTTCCTGCTTCCTTGATTCCTTTGCAACCTTTCATGAATGCTTTTCCCCTGCTCTTCACATATACTTGCTTCTTTCATTCAGGGTTATCTCAAATAGCCCCTCTTCCAGGGGGCTTTTTTGAACCCCTTCACTTTTTTGGACCATCTTCTTTCCCACAGCTACCAAATAATTTCCTTTTGAACTGCAATGTTTTGTTTCCTTTCTAACACTTCACTGTCTGAAAATCTCATGTTAAGTGTTCTACTTCTGTATTGTCTACTTCCCCTCACAGGGCTGCAAGTGCCATAAAGCTAGCAATTTGAGTTACTTGTTCACTGTTGCTTCACTAGTACCCAGAATTGTTCCTGGTGCATGATAAGCATAGAGTTATTGACTGGAAATGATGCTCTCCTGCCCAGTTTCTCTCATACAACTCTTACGAAGTTCAGATGAGTATACCCAAACATATTTTTATTTCTTAATAACTTAAAAATAAAAATTTTAATTCTGCCCAAGTAAGAAACTGTCTTTAGGAAAAAAAAAAAACAGGCAAAAGTTTAATCTTTATTCATTCAAAAACACTTTTATTATACTTTGATTATGTAGAAGTCATGCTGTTTTATGGTCTGTAGTGGACGCCAAAGAAATAAAATCATGAATCTATTATGTACTTATCAAGTTATGTTTCATTTAATTCTTTAAAGATCCTCTGTAGTTGGCTGATAAACTGATTAAGGCCTTAGAAAGTGTTTGATTAGTTTTTATAATGCTAGCATCTAGAACGTGGTTTCAAAAGTCAGATGCGGCTATCTCAGTGAAAAGAAATTGTTAGAATTTCTATTGCTATTAATTTTTATATTTTAAAAATTGTCTATATTTATGTTGCACTATAATGACTATACGGTGTTCATGTACTAAATAAATATCAACATGTTAGGATGCATGCTCAAAATTTTGCTCATGGGCTGTGTAATTGCCATAAAAATGTTTAAAGATCATTGGAATAGAAGGTTTAGACACATAATAGACCCCTTAACTTTTTCTTATTTCATAAATGAATTATGTGATCAGATTCCTATAAATGGGGTGTGCGTAAGTACGTAATTCAATTCAGTATCTGTTAAATGCCTTATGAAGGATGCAGAACACTTCCCATTAGAATATGGAAAACGAAAAGGTAACTTTTGCCTGTGGAAAACCAAAGGATTGAAATTGGCATTTACCTTTGCAATATGATATGATATACTGAAGTCCAGATAAGAGGGATCTTGACTCTAGGCTCTGTTGCAAGAAAACACAGAAAAACAGGACCAAGCCTCTTGTGTTCAAGATGGTACCTTTGTGAATAGGAGAATGTTTATGAATGGGAAAGTAAAGAAGATCAGTAAGGTTCAACAGAGGAACATCAGTGTGATATGCCATATTAACAGAATGAAAGACAGCTACCACATGACCATTTCATAGATGCAGACAAAGATATTTGGCAAAATTTATCATTCTTTCATGACAAAAACTCTCACTAAATAATCAATGGGAAACAACTGAAAACTTTTCTCCTAGGCCCAGAACAAGGTAAGAATGCTCTCTCTTGTCACTGCTATTCAACATAGCCATGGAAGTGTTATCCAGAACAAAGAAGAAAGAAAAAAGAAAGAAAAGACATCTAAATCTTAAAGGAAAAGTAAAGGGGTTCCTGGGTGGCTCAGTCGGTTAAGCTTCTGACTCGATTTGGCTCAGGTCATGATCTCAGGACTCTTAATTTTGGCTCAGGTCATGATCTCAGGGTTCATGGGATCGAGCCCCATATCAGGCTCCCTGCTGACAATGTGGAGCCTGCTTGGGATTCTCTCTCCCCCTCTCTTTCTGCCTCTCCCTATCTCATACTTTCTCTCTCTCTCTCTCTCTCTCTCACTCAAATACTTTTTTAAATAAAGGGTAAAGTAAAATAACTGCTTTTTTGCAGATGACATGATTTTATATGTAGAAAACCCTTAAGATTCCACAAAAATATCTCCCACAACTGTTAAAATTAATAAATGAATTCAGTAAACTTGTATACCAAAATCAATATACAAAACCACTGCAGGTTGTATATACTAACAATAAACTATCTGTAAGAGAATTAAGAAAACAATGCCACGTACATTAGCAACAACAACAACAACAATTTTAAGGTTAGGAATTAAATTAATCAGATGTAAAAGAATTGTACACTGAAATTACAAAATATAGATGGGGAAATTTTAAAAGATGCAAATAAATGGAAAAATATCCCGTGTTCATGAATTGGAAGAATTAATATTTGTTTAAATGCCCACACTCTATGTCTTTAGATACAAACTATAGATATAATGAAAGCAAACTTTAGATTCAAAGCAAACTATAGATACAATGAAATGCCTATCAAAATTACACTGGCATTTTTCCAGAAATAGAAAAAGTCCTGAATTCATATGGAACCACAAAAAACTATGAATAGACAAATCAGTATTGAACAAGGATAACAAAACTTGGGACATTGCATATCCTCACTTGAAATTATATTACAAAGCTAGTAATCAAAACAATAAGTAGCTAACATTTTAAAAGATATACAGACCATTCATACAGACTAGAAAGTACAGAAATAAACCCATGCATTTATGGCCAACTGATCTTAGCAACACATAATGGGGAAAGAAGTCTCTTCAAAAAATGATGTCAAGAAAACTGGATATCCACATGCAAAAAAAATGAAAGTGAACTCTTTTCTCCCACTATATACAAAAATCAACTCAAAATGGAATAAAGTCTTAAATGTATGACTTGAAACCCTGAAACTTCTAGGAAAAAAAAAACTAAGGAAAAGCCTTCTTGAAACTGGACTTCACAATAATCTTTTGACTATCACATCAAAAGCCTAAGCAAAAAAAAAAATAGACAAGTGAGATTACATCAAACTTAAGAGGTACAGCCCAGCAAAAGAAACAATAAAAAAAATGAATGAAAAAAATTACTGCAAAATATATAACTAATAGGGGTAAAAAATTTAAAAAGAGTAGTAAGAAGGTAGTTCTAGGAAAAGTGTGATGGGTTTTTAATTCTAGGCTAAAGATTTCTTAGTTTAACAATAAATAGTAGAAAGCTGGAGACTGTGCAGAGTAATGTTATTTTGAAAATGATGGTTCAGAAAAACATGTTAGCATTGTGCAGGACTGGCTGGCAAATAGACTGGGAACATAGATGCCAGTTGGACACCTACTACAAATAGTTCAAGCATGACACGAAAGGACCTGAGCTGTGATGGGCTCAGTACCCTTCTCTTGTGCTGGAATAAAAGCACAAGGGTGGGGATATTAGAGGGAGAAGATTTACTTTATGGACTCTATTTTTTCATCATAAAAGTATTACATAAACATCTCATTTGCAGCAAAAGAAATGGGTAGTAGGAAGAGAATACTGATGTAGTCCTCCACAGGGAGAGCCAATGCTCATTGGATGAACAGTTAAGTCAATGGAGAAACAACAAATCCCTATGGGTAATGGCTTTACTCTCACACAAAGGACTGTGTCTAGGGTCAAGTGTTCCATGCTTTGGTGCAGGTAATTGACCAGTTCTTGGCAACACTCTGGTACTCAGCATTGTGACAGAATGCCTGTAATGAAATGCATTTTTCCACAAGGGATACTGCAGAATTTTTATTTTCTGTGGCCCCATTCAAGAATGTTAGGACCTCTGGCAAGTGGTCCCATACTAAATTAAGAGAGGACAGAGGAGGAGAGCAGATGACAGTGTTAATGACATTCTTAGTCTGAGGGCTCAGCCATTCTGTTTGTGTGTTTGTTGTTTTTCCTTCACTACACTACATGTCCAGCATCTGGTAAAGTATACTTAGAAAACTATAGCCAAAACCACTGAGATTCAGAAGATACACATATAACAAAATTTTTAAATCAAGGAAAGAATTATATATAATAGTTCTAAATCTAACTTTATTATCCATTTCTTTTTTTATATGAATTCAGATCATTGGCCATATGCTATCTATATAGATAGCTATAACATTTACTTGTTGCCGCTAAATCTAACTACAATTAATATTTTAAATGTCTGTAGGTATATTATCCACATTTTTTAAAGTCTCAATGTTCCCTTCCAGTAAATCAAATAGATGGGGCGCCTGTGTGACTCAGTCAGTTAAGCACCCGCCTTCAGCTCAGCTCATGATCTCACGGTTCATGGGTTCGAGCCCCACCTCGGGCTCTGTGCTGACGTTTGGAGCCTGGAGACTGCTTCGGATTCTGTATCTCCCTCTCTCTGTCCCTCCCCCGCTAGTGTGCATTTCCCTCTCTCTCTCTCTCTCTCTCTCTCTCAAAAAATAAACTTTAAAAAATATATAAAAGTAAAATAATAGCATTAAAAAACTTAAAAAATCAGAATTTTCTGTCCTCATGAGGTTTAAGAAATATATACAATGTGGATGGAACTGGAGGGTATCGTGCTAAGTGAAATAAGTCAGAGAAAGACAGATACCATATGCTTTCGCTCATATGTGGATCTTGAGAAACTTAACAGAAGACCATGGGGGAGGGGAAGGGGGAAAAAAGTTACAAACAGAGAGGGAGGGAGGCAAACCATAACAGACTCTTAAATACAGAGAACAGACTGAAGGTTGATGGGGGTGGGGGAGAGAGGAAAGTGGGTGATGGGTATTGAGAAGGGCACTTGTTGGGATGAACACCGGGTGTTGTATGGAAGCCAATTTGACAATACATTATACTAAATTTTTTTTTAAATATATGAGGAAGAAAATCACAAGCATGCTACTTATTTGAAAAAAGATTCTTAGTAGGAAATGTGGCTAAATTTTTTTGAATCATCCCACTATTAAAAATGTTGGGCAACTTATCTTCCTTCTTGGAGACTCACATCTGCCATCTGTAATATGAGGACTGTAATAGTAACTTAGGATTGTTGTGTGAAAATTGAGATATTTCATATAAAGTTCTTATCAGAATGCCTAGCAGTTAATGAGCATTCAGTCCATGTTTAGTATTACCCATAATATTTCTGAGCATATGATTAAAATTACTCAGTGCCTTTAGGTCTCTCTTTTGTTATACTTAAATGAGTTAAGTATGTTAATTTTACCAAGTGATATTCTTGAGTTTCCATTGAAGAGGTTGAACTTACCTCCAAATAGATCATGTAATGTAAAGTTATAATTTTACAGAATTATATTTTCATTAATATATTTTTTATTTCTTTTATTAAGAGCAAATTTCAAAGATATATATCTATCAATAATGGTGTTCTATCATGTTAACAATAATGACAAACTAACTTCTGCGGATTAACTTTGAGACAGAGAAGGACAAATGATTCACATATATTATATCTCATTGAGTTTTTAAGATACCCTCTAAGGTAGGTACTATTTTCATCCCCATTGAACCCATATGGTGCCTCTCTGAGTGGAAACAGAATTTTAATCCAGATTTATCTACTGTCTTCACAGGATTAGCACTGAATCATTATCTATATTGCCCTATTTTGTGGGATTTTTTTTATTTTTATTTTTTTAGAGAACATGCACAAATGGGGGAGAGGGACAGAGAGAGAGAGAGATCCCAAGAAGGCTCCTGACTCAGCGTGGAACCCAACATGGGGCTCAATCCCATGACCCTGGGATTATGACTTGGGCTGAAATCAGGAGTCAGATGCTTAACCGACTGAGACACCCAGGAGCCCATGTATTGCCATATTTTGTTAATGTAATATCATAAGGGCATTTCTTTAAAAAATGGTATGATAATATTTTTAAGAACTGGAGATTCCCAGGGCACCTGGGTGCCTCAGTCGGTTAAACATCTGACTTCGGCTCAAGTCATGATATCACGGCTCATGAGTTCGAGCTCCACGTGGGGCTCTGCACTGACAGTGTACAGCCCAGCTCCTGCTTCACGTTCTGTGTCTCTCTATCTCTCTGTCCCTCCCCCAGTTGTTCTCTTTCTCTCTCTAAAATAAATAAGTATTTTAAAAAATTTTTAAAAAGAAATGAAGATTCCCATTAATCCTTCTGCATTATGTTTCCCTATAATGCATTAGATCGAATTAGTATTTCTTCTGAGAAAATATAAAGTTGTGGGTGATGACCTTGGAAAAGAAAGTAAAAGATATTTATAAGAGTCCCCCTGCAGATGAAGGCTCTATTACACCAAAATATTTGAATCAGGCAAGAATAGTTTGGATTTTGTTTTGCTGTCCCTGAAATTGGTTTTTAAGCTTAATTTAACTCTTCTTTTTGTTTAACAGATGAAAACCAGCTAGTTAAATACTCAGTATCAGAAAAAGAATAGTAGCCTAGCTCTGAATTTGATGTTCAGATGTGGGTTACATCTGGATGATTGTGAGAGTTGGGTTTCCATTTCTATTTCTTTTTTAAAAAAATGTTTAATGTTTATTTATTTTTTGAGAGAGAGAGAGACAGAGCATGAGCAGGGGAGGGACTGAGAGAGAGGGAGACACAGAATCCGAAGCAGGCTCCAGTCTCCCTGACACGGGGCTCAAGCCCACAAGCCATGAGATCATGACCTGAGCTGAAGTCAAACACTTAACCGACCAAGCCATCCAGGCGCCCCTCCATTTCTCACATTTCTGTGTTTCATTAAGCATAGATACCAACCACACTTGATGAAATATGACAGACTCATGTATGATGAGAATGGGCCACCAATTAAAACCAAAGAATAGCGATATTTATGGTGTTATTTCTGCTGGCTGGATATTAGAGAGTTCAAATGTTAGAGTAGAAAATAGGTACTTGTACTAGAAATACATATCATATATTTTTGCCTTTAAGTTATCTTTACAGTGAAGTTAGATAATTTCGCTTTTTTTTTTTTTGGCTATCTTTTCCAAATATAGACAATTACACTGTGGAAATGAGAAAAAGAGGTGCTTGTGGAAATAACCTAAAAATGTGATTTTCTTGCTCTCTAGAGAATCTTTGGTTTATTTTTCATCTTTAATTCAGAGGCCTAGATTGTATTTTCACTTCCTCATTTCTACTGACTCTTGTTAGGTCAAGTGGAGCTCATCTGCACTGGCTCAGTATCAGTGTACCATCCTTGCTGTGAACATAGCAATGGCCAAAAGTGGATCTACTCTTCTTTTTAAGAACCTCTGCTGAACACAACAGGTAGATTAGGAATCTTCCAGGTCTTTTTCTTTGGTCTTTGCCATACACCATGCTGGTATCTTCAGAGGGGACACTGTAGATATAGGACTGTTTTAAGTCACACTTGGGCAGTGAGGAGGACAGATTGCCTGCTGAATCCAGTAAGTCTTGAAGAACACTTATCTTTCCATGAGCATGGACACCCTTTTTCCTCAGTCCCCTACCTCTGACCTCTGCATAATAAGGTACGACTTTCACTCCACATGGATATTCAGCAGAAAGTTTAAGAATTTTCATTTTTGATTAGTTTGAAGATCAAATTCTGACCAGGAAAGAACTTTATGTCTGAGCATTCACCTGTAGGCTCACTCTCTTCTATTTTATTTGCCACTGAAGTTATTAAAAATTAGAGAGTCCGTAATTTACCAGATAAATGTTTTTCCGCCCGGTAGATGCATGAAGAACCAAGAGTATCCATTAGCTGCTTCCTTTTTTTAGTACTTCTTTATTATCAGAAAACACAAATATGAAATATTTGTATTCTCTAACTTGGTAATATTTTTTGGAAAAAACAATTTAAAATTACATTTTTTAAATTTCATGTTGTTGTATTGATAAGCTATAAATAACATCATCTCAAGCAAGTTCTGTGTGCGGTTTCGAACGAACCTTAGTCTGAAACATGACAGAAATCAGTCAGACCAAAGTGTGTTTTGTGAGTGCTAATTAGACTCTGACCCTTTTCATTTCTAGTCAGTTTTCCAAAGTGATTCAGCAAGGTGTTTTTCAGAGTTCAGCTTCATGAGGGATCTACCTGAATTTGTATAATTGGTTGATAGGAATTCACCTTTGTTAATTTCCACAAACTGTTAAGTTTTTACAGTTTATAGTTCTACTTAATGGATCTAGTTTACCTGAATCTGTTTGGAGACATAATCCACAGGCACAAAACAGAAAAGTACATCAGGATATAGATGACCTCTGATGATCTGATAGCTATTTGGTTACCAAAAGTCTGATGATCCAAAATTAAACTGAATACATATCCAGATTTTCAAGTTAGCAAACGACTTTCGCATCTTAAATTCTCTCCTTCCTGTTCAGTGAACACATGGTTATCTGCTAATCTGACAAACATAGTGGATAATCTGAGTCTAAGAGATAGAACCTACTTCATATAATTTAAAAGATACAATCGTGCAGTGATACTTTATAGTGCCACTTATGTCCTACCGACCTCCCAAATTTGAAATACACAGACCATAATAAAGGTTAGAGTGAGCCCTTAATCTTAATTATGCATTTTGCAATATTATAAATGCTGAGAGATTACTTCCAATGTTTGGTATAATCTTACAGGGTGCAGATGTGGTTCCCTTTGGTACATGGCATCTTTACTGAACTAACAATTTCCATAATGCTGTCACATTCTGCATGGGAAGCAGATTTACAGATAGGTAATCCATGTAAGGTATTTTAAAGACAGCTTATTAAAGGATTGAGGCCTGCTGTTAAATTACATATGCCTTCAATTGCCATGAGGAGCAAAAAGCATCAAGAAGTGTGGTAATTTAGCTAGGCTAGAGAAAGGCCTATTTAAAGTTTGATGATATATCCTTTAAACTTTCACTTCAAGCTCCTTTTAGGTTTATATTTACTCCAGCATAACTTTATACTTCATGCTATATACTGTAATATAATTTTCCCAGTAATCCTAGAGTGTAGATATTAAGAATTAGAAATATTTTTCTTAAAATTTATATCCTGAGGTTACAATTTTAAAATTCGTCTTTTTCCTTGATAGTGGCGTGATTTCAAAGTGGGAACCCAGGCTGTGGATTTGTTTGGTTTTTAACATTGCTGAGTGTGAATGGTTAAAGTGATTTCGGAGCACATAATCGTGTTTACTGTTGCTCTACTGCGTCATTCATATTTTGAGAGCCATTTGTAAGAACTGGGATGAAGAATGTCTACCTGGTTCTCTGACAGTTTGGGGTTTGTGTTTCATCTTCAAGCAAGGGGAGAGGGTTAAGGTGGTCCTTAAATTCATTTTCAGGTCTCTGAATCACAGGCTTTGCTCTATACCATGATGTGTTCTGAAAACAACACATTTTCTCTTGCATTTCTTTTGTGTCTTCAGTAATGCCTAACTTAGCTCTAGGCAAACAGTAAGCACAAAGCTTCAGTGTCTATATTGTTTAGATTACATGCACACTGATGTGTTTACCCAGAATATCTTTCCATGAAAAAATATTTCTACTTTATTCTACTTAACATGTAATCAAAATCAGTTCCTTTTTCTTCTCTTCTTGTTAGATTCTTTGGAGGACCTGGAGGAGGTAGGCAAGACACTATAATAATACATTAACCTTAAGCCAATGGATTTGGGGAGTATGCAAGCAAAAATGAACATATAAGTTATTTAAAAGAAAAGTGCAGTTTAATTTACCTAATGTCAAACATGAGCAATATTACATCTATTTGGATTTAATTGCAAATTTCAGTCTTTCTATAAGGTGTAATTATCTGAACATCTTGCCATTAAAATTAAGTGTGAGTGAATTTTGACATATTCACTTTCCTTTGTAATAAATGAAAGGTAATATTTTTATTTTGAAATATTTATAGTGTAAATTACCAAAATGGTATTTCTCTTCTATTCTAATAAATCTGTTTTTACATAAGTGCTAGAGGTTAATGGCTAGATTTTAAATTGCTTTCCATTTTGATAATAAGTGGATTTCCAAGAGAGATGATTTTATTAAAGAGATTTTAGTCACTCTGATTCTTTCTTTATAAGGAAATAGTTCATATTTTCACAACTCACATGTAAAATATGAAGCCAAATCAGTATTTTTTCTAAACACAGACTTAGGAGTACTGTTTTGGAAGGACTTCTTTCCTTAATAATGAAGTTCTTCTTGTGTGTGTGTGTGTGTGTGTGTGTGTGTGTGTGTGTGTGTATGTGTGTGTGTGTGTGTCTATTTTAAAATATACCTTTTATTTCCCTTTCTACAAAGATTGGATATTTTTTCTTATATAATATCTCTCAAAAGTGAATAATGGAAGTTATTCCACCGAAAATTAACTTTGAATTAATGCACTGTAGCTGTGATCAAATATTGATCAGTTTCCTTTATTTTGTGCATGGTTGCAAAGTGAGAAATATAATGCAAACCCTCAAATAATTAATTCAATTACATTGAAAAAAAATTAGGCTAGTTACACAAAGGCATAAAATAAAAATACCTAACATCCGATATTCTGTGAATGTTACTTATCATTGTCCTATACTAACTGCATTATTGTTTATGATAAATATTAAAGAGCAATAATCTTAGGCATTTTTGAAGGGTCTGCTAAACTCAGAAATATTATTGAAAAGTGAAATGTAAATACCTAGATCTTCGATAACAAAGTAATTAAAATGTATGGTTTTGCCTAGTGTGTATAATAGGGGCTTATATTTGATCAACCATAAAAGTTATTTAATCATTTTAACCTTGGAATACTACCCCACAAAACACTACTTAATGGAAGTTAGCGGAGACGCATAGAGTATCAAAACATCAGGTCGGCAAGGCAAGAGGGCCCAGAAAATTCAAGCCCAGCTTATTTGGACATAATACTATAGCAGGTTGCATGGCAACCAGTAGCTGTGGATTTTGAAGTTACTTTATCCGTATTCAATGAGGAAAGACTTAGCCTGAATTGATTTTAGTGATTTTCAGAATTAATCAGGTAGTCAAGAATTATTTTAACAGACATTGCCTAAGTTTCTACAATTTAGAAATATGTTATGTACAAATCTGGTTGGCAAAATAGCACCGGTTGCTGATTTCCTAGTTATTTGATTAATGGTACATATTAGATACCTACTGATAGATTTGTTACATCCTGTAACTTGTGTTATAGCTGGTTATTGTCCAGAATTTCAATGAGACTGTCTTTAAGTGATTTCCTGTTGACTCCATCACTGTCAGTTCCAACATGACAACACTTTTTTTCCTTTTTTTTTAATTTAGATTTTATTTTTGCTATAACCTGCCATTACTTTGTATTATCAAGTACATTTCCCATTTTATGGCCGGTAATGATTTTTGTTGCTGTTTTTATTCTTAAGGATAGTTAAATAAGAATGAAGCTTAGTATATCGAACACATTTTAGATTGGATAGGGAAATAGAAAGTATTTCTCATTTCCACATTTTATTTTTCCTAGTTTTATCCTGGAATGAAAGAAAAGAAACAGCGGAAGAGTTGACTATAACTGATGTTTGAAGTATATTTTCAGACATCTCCCAAGCAAAAGTCCTAGTCTCTTAGGATTTCCTACTTGACAAAAGATAGAAATTTCTGAAATGCTATCATGAAGTCGGTTCTGTTGATGTTTCTTTGACTCCATAATTATGTGGAGCTTTACAAAACATTTGATCTTATTATGTGAAATCTCTACCTTTTAGCTTATTTTCTGTTTCCTGTTAATGGGTAAATTCAACTAGAGTTATTCTAAAAGCATAATATAAACCTCTCTTTGAAGAGTTTAGACTAAAAATAACTTACTACTTACCTTCTGTAAAGTAATTCTGTATAATCAGGCTAAAATGACAATGTCTTTGAATCACCAAGGCCAACGCACTTTCAAATAAATCTGCTAAATAAAAAGGTGGTGATATGTACCTTGCCGTCTTCAAATGTGCCACATCTGATATGCATCGCTTAATGCTACAAAATATGTGTCCACAAATTTATTCCTCAGGGATGGGTGAATATTGTCCAAAAATATAGTCTTTATGGTGATGATGGTAAAGTTACTATTAAGAAGAACTGTGTCAAACAGAAACTGCAGTCATTTGTAAAAAACTGAAGAATATTTTTTATTGATCCAGACGTATTCTCATTTAAGCACAGACAGAAATCACTAGGCAGACATTCCAGGCTTGATGTACCTACACCACAGCAGTCTTTCTTTCTACATCTTTTCTAGACTTTAGTTGATTTAACTCTTGATCACTCACTTTATAATCAGCAGTCTTGGAAAAAATGTAACATAATTAAAACATCTTGGATTGTATGACATTTCACAAATTCCAAACAGAATTGGTTATCAAACTGCAGCTGTAGTATGAATAAATCTGTTGTACAATGTTGTTCATTAGTTGACAGGAAGTGTCTGCTCAGCTTTTTAAAGGGCTGCTTCTATGTATTTGTTTCTGTTTGCTTTTCTGTTTTGTTTTGAAGAACAAGCGAGTTTCCATCTACGAGCGTCCTCTGTGTGTTAATTTTAAGAGACGGATTTCAACAAACAGTAGCTAAGGCATTAGGCACAATATGTAAGTGCAGCATGTGTTAGACATTTTCACAAGAGGAGTCATCGCCTATGTTGTAGAGAGGTTTATTTGGGCATCAAATGTGAGTGAAAAGTACTCTGAAAAATCATAAATCATTTTGCCCCACTATAAGATGGGGTGGTCCTGCCAGTGTTAGTGGTAGTATTCTTTGGTAGATTTTCCAATTCTGTCTTTCCTATGGCATGTTTCAGTGTAGGTTTTTTGTTTGCTTTGTGGGGTTTTTGTTGTTGTTGTTGTTGTTGTTGTTGTTGTTGTTGTTACAAGCTTTTCCTCTGATTTTACCAGCAGGGCTTTTCCCAGGAGACTGTTCTTTAAAGGCAAATAAGGCACCTCCGTGCCAAAATTATCTCTTTGTCTTACACTAGAAGAACTCAGGTTTCAGTGTGGTACGTGAAGGAGTTGATTGGTCACCCTTCAACCAGAGAAGGGTACACAAACGTAGAAGGCAGTTGGGAGTCCGTACACAAACTGTCCTGATGCTAGAAGAATCCAGGTCATGTATTTTGAAAATGGCCCTGCGTTTTTGGCCTTGTGCCTTGTTCTCACTTCAGACAACCAAGACAGTGGCAGGAGAAGAGAAAGTTAAGGTACTCTCTTGCTTTTTGTTTCTCTCTGACATTGTTGAGCCAAAGGGCACAAATGTTGAGACAGAAGATGGGGGCAGGCAGGACTCATGGGAAACGTAGTCCAGGATTCTCTAAAATAACTGTTCCAGCTCTTTAACACTTCTCCAAAGGGAAAAGAAGCAATCAACAACCAAACGAATACTGAGTGAATGGATATTACTTGGACTCTATTTTTACCCCAAACGGTGCATATTCTATGGAGATGATACTAGGCCAAATATTAGCCTGATGTTATGAACTGATGAGTGATGAGAATGGGCCACACAGATGAAAATCTGTGCATCTCAGGGTTGGAAGAAACAGTTTTATTAATAAATACGAGTGCATACATTCCTCACGTTTCCCAGGTTTTTCAGTGGGTTTTAGAGGCTGATCTAATTCAATTTTAAGGGTAAAACATATAAAGCTTGATTAGTGGGCATATAAAAAAGAATGAGTAAACGTGAATAGTCATATTTAAATTTTATTAGATAGTGATTTTGTATTACTGCACAGAAGCCCAAGCTTTCGTTCCTTCCGTAATATATGTTGAGCACCTCTTGTCTACTTGGCGCTAGATTTAGTGCTGTTCACACAGAGATTTATGCTTTAACCCTGTTCTTCAGGTATTGAGAGTAAAACTGGACAGATTAATATGAAAATAGATTTATTGTGGTGATTATTTCATACATATACAAATATCAGGTCATTGTGTTGCACAACAGAAACTAATGGTATAAGTCAAGTGCATTTCAAGTTTTAAAAATATATGTAGGAAAACAAAATATATATAAAAGTATATATAATTGGGTAACCCAGTTCTAAACCTAATGAAGATCCTGATATTATTTTGCTAAATTGGTTTTACTTTGATTCCATACCACTGAAAAATTAACAGGAATAAAACTCCGCACATTGACCCTCCCTTTATACATAATATTTGTACCACATTAAATCCACAACAATTAGAGCAACTATCTTTTCTAAATCCCGAATCTGTCAGGAAATTGGATGCAGCCTAAAGAACCGAAGGATGTATGAAATGTCATGCCCTCTAGAGTTCCAGCCTGATTGTTTTGATATCTTCCATTTTAAATCTGTGGTTCCATCCATGCTCTAAGGATGCAGAATTAATTAAGCTATATCATATTAATTAGGTAATCGCCTTCCCCTTTCCAACTCCCACCCTCGCCAAGGTGAACAGATCCCAGTTTCCTCAGGAAAGAACATTGGTAGAATATGTTGGCGATTTGAGCTAGTCAAGTTTAGCTTGCTAGAAAGAAAATAGGTAGCTGGTGTGTTGCATTTAATTATGAAGCCTGCAAGATTCCAATGACATATTTACCTCATTTACCTAGATGATATTCTAATATTTATTAGGTCATTTGAGAAACATGTGCAATACTTAGATAAGATGTGCTGTCTCATCAGGGAAAGTGGACTACAATTCAACTCCACGAGGCACTGTACTTCTTGTGTGAATCCCAGTTCGGTTTCCAATGAGGTCTCCCTCTTGACCGTTTAGTTCAGTGGTTAGTACACAAGACGAGGAAGCCTTGTGTTGCTAGTTGGATTCTCCCAGGAGCCGGTCAGTCTCATTACAGTGTGATCTGTGACTACAGCCCTTTGCCTCAGGCAACCTGGTCAAATGGAGGACAAGATGACAGGATCAAATGATCACGGGTGAGGAAGTGTTTCTAAACTCTAAGCCAGTATATAATTAAGGGATTAGGTTTTAATCATGATATTAATATTGGAAAGCTAGTCAAAGCATGTTACCGTATTAAATCAGTATAATTGCCTGTTTATGTGTTTTCTGAATTGATATATTCTGAATCTAAAATTAATGAATTATACAAAGATATTTAATTCAGTGTAGTATATATTTGGGGGCATCATAAATTTTAATAGAAAATTGAATGAAAGCATTATGTTTGCTCAACATCAAGAAGATTAAGTTTAGGATTATTTTACATTTACGAAATAAATTACAAACTATAATGTGGTACCAATATACAATGTGTGACATCTACATTTTCTATGGCAGTATTTTATTTCTGTCGGAGTTTGCAAGGACAAATAAGTACCATCTCTTTTTCCTTTCCATTCTAGAGGTAACTATGGTGTATGGCAGATGAAAATCAAAAAAACAGCTTCCTTGGGTTAGTGTGATTACAGACCATGATGTGTGCATGTTAGAAAAGTGGGCTGCCTCATAATGCACTCAGAACTTGGGACATGTACCCTCAGAGCCATGAGCAGCGCTAGACAACTGCTGGTCATCCTGGGCATGAAATGGACCCTGAGGTTTGCTCTCTGAAGGTGGGAAGTTGGCTTCCAAAAGAGGGAAGGGTAGAAGGGCCAGAACCCAGTTCCTTGTCTAGAACACCAATCCAAAAACTCACTCCTTTCCCCTGGGGAGAAGTGAGTGATGGGGCAGAGAGACTGCAGGGCTGTTTTGCTAATAGAGACCTCTTCCTTCAGAAATGTGCAATAAGGGCATCTGGGCGACTCAGTCAGTTAAGCATCTGACTCTGGATTTCAGCTCAGGTCATGATCTCACTGTAGGTTGGAGCTCCACGTCAGACTCTGCAGTGATAGTGCAGAGCCTGCTTGTGATTCTCTCTTTCCCTCTCTCTCCGCCCCTCCGCTGTTCATTCTCTCTTGCTTAAAAAAAAAAAAAAGTGAAGTAACTTCAAACCCAGTAATGAAATATTTCACATGTATGTGCCGTATAGTTCTTATACTACCCTGACACTTACTAGTCTACATAATCTTCACAGCAATCCCGAGTGTGTGTGTGTGTGTGTGTGTGTGTGTATTGCTACCCCCATTTTATTCATGGAGGAGCTGAATCTTATCATCAACTGTTACACTCTTCTTAAAAATTCTGAAATGATTCAAACCTAAACATACATAGGATTTGTGAAACTTTTAAGCCCCTGAACAAGGGGAATTTGATAGCTTCAAGATTATTAATAGTGCCTAAAACAGAAAAATCAGAATCAATGCATAAAAGTATATATGATAATATACAAAAATGAAGACCATTGTAAAAAACTGCATTGGAAATAAAATTCATTTTAATCAATTTGATTAAAATGGCCAATGGATTACTTTAAACAATATAAACATTTTTCCCTTTATTTTTTTTTTTTATGAAACTATGATGTTATATCCATTCCAAAGGTTTTTTTTTTCCCCTTCACTTTTTCTGTCCCTGGTACTGAGTATAGCAGAAATAAATCACTGATTCCCCTTGGTTTCAATGGCCATCAAATATGTGTTTCTTATGACAAATACTAGTCAATAGTGTGTACAAAAATTATTTATCATTTTTCTTTACCCAAAATGCTTATTCTACATAGCAGAGTAGGCTCTTAGGTAAAAGTGGCCAAATAGTATAACACATAAAATGGGACAGAGAGTTAAAGGAGGTATGATTAATAATTAGTCTGAGAAAATAATCATAAACTAGCAGATACTAGGAAAAACATCTAATAATAAAGAGGGAATTTGATGTATGTCAGTTGGCATGGCATTTGTGTGGACAACATTGACCCTGCACTCACAAGATCCAGCCCTACTTTGGGGTCTTGGCTATTGGTCAGGGTAGGTTACACTCATCCTATTCAAGTATGGCCTTGGACTGTGGCTAGTTGGTGAACTCCTTGTTACTCATCTATAACAAGATAAGGAGCTTGTGTCAAAATGTAAATGTATTATGTCACGAAGCATACCTACATGTACTCAGGTGACATTTTTTGAAGAACAATGACTCTGGATGAAGGAAACAATGAGTTAAGTTATATTATGATGAATATTCTGACACTAACTTTCATACCCTGTGAACTGTCACTTTGCCATCATAATCAGATGGATTTCATCAGAAATGGGGAGAGATAGAGGCACTTTACTTCACAGACATTCAGAGAATACATCTCCTTCAATCGTAGAATTCTTTGAGAATTAGTTACTCAAAGAATAAGCTTTTAAAATTTTAGGGGCTAACCTGGAGATGACCGTAGTCCACTCTTCAGCTCATAGCTCCTTGACTAGAACTGGTCATGTGACTCCAGCCTAACTGCTGTAGAGGCTGGGAAATATTCACTTTATGTCCATTAGTCTAAACAGTCTTGGACCAGCCCTTATCAACCACAATTACAATTCAGTAGAACTAAAATTTGGACTAACTCCGGGATTATTTGGGTTTTTAAGAATAAAACTTGTGTCGTCCATCTCCACATACATTTAATAATTGAAAAGCTGTTGGAGAAAGTCATATTGACTGTGAAAATAGCAAAAATGATATAAAAGTTCTGGACTAGTCATTTAAGGGTTTTGTGTAATAAAGATACCTAATCGTATATATTGTTTTACCACATAAAATAGCTTTCCCATTCTTGGTTTTATGTTTTTTGTTTTTGTTTTTTGCCTTTAATATAATGATCCTGTGAGATATACACTTTTTTTTAATGTTTATTTATTTTTGAGAGATAGAGAAAGAGAGAGAGTGAGTAGGGGAGGGGCAGAGAGAGGAAGACACAGAATCCGAAGCAGGCTCCAGGCTCTGAGCTGTCAGTACAGAGCCTGATGCAGGGCTCGAACCCACGAACATGAGATCATGACCTCAGCTGAAGTTGGACGCCCAACCGACTGAGCCACCGAGGCACCCTGAGGTACACACTTTTATATCCGTTTCATAGATTTAGAAGCTGTGATCCAGGAAGGGTAAAAAAAAACTTGCTGAGGGCTATTCTTTTGGAAAACATAATTAATACCTTCCATGTTCCAGGCAGATGCCATGGGTTAAATCAAAGCTGAAAAAGTCAAATGTAGGTTTTCTTTCGCTTTAGTGCTCTTGTCATAGGATATAACTTCTACATTACAGTAGAGATATATTTTAACTGGGATTGTCCTTTACTGCAACAAAATTTGAAGCTCCAAGCATAGATTTGGTAACTGACCAAAATAGCTGCTTTATACTTGGTGGTAGAAATTTTTGCCTTTGATTTAAAGTAAATCACTGAATGCAACATTCTCACTCATCAAATATAACCATATATTTTTTTAATTTGTTCATTTTTTGCCCATTTTCATGATCTGCTATATTATATGCCATTATGTATACTTTAATGGGGTTGGTCAAAGGATTACACCATTGTTCCTGGGTTTTGTTTTGTTTTTTCCTTCTTCTGAAAGTTACCTCATTGAGTTAAGGGCATAGAGCTAATGGAGCCCAGATCAAGAGATTCATACATTAGACATACCTTAGCTTCATGTTCCCAGATTACACTGCTCAACGCAAACAGAATTTTCAAAATATATCCCACTGCTTACATAATACTTAAAAATTAAGGAAAAATAAGGTACGGTGCAGGACCAACCATGAATAAAAATCAACTGAGCATGCATAACTAAGAGTAAGTCAGTGATATTATCTCTGTACACAAAGAACAGCAGAGTATACTGAATTTAATAGATGATACTATAATCATTATTTATTTAAGAGAGATTTTTAGGAACTTTTTGTAGTATGATACCTGAAAAAGATATGAAAGTTTAAGCTGTATGAAACTTTCAGGGTGAAATATGAAACTCTCTTCTAAGGTTTTGGATTTCGATTTGAAACTCAAAACTCAGGCCCATTTTGGAGGGGTTTGCAAACCTTGGCTACATTTAAGCATTGCACAAGCTTTTTTTAAATCTAAGCTAACCTGTTAGCTGCTATAGGAACTTGGAACCTTTTTTTTTGTAAGTCCGCTTACTTCTTGGTCAGTCACATAGTTTTTTGAATCAGCTTGAACAGAATTACGTGTTGTTACCCTAAGACTCAAATAGTTCTTTAGACATTTTTTCTGTCTGATCCACTTCTTTCAGGAGGAACATTTCTGATCCAACCAAGATAGAATACAGTTCTTCACACTGTGTAGTAGTAGTTACAAACAACTTCGAAATCTCAGTGGTCTAAAAAAACAAGTTTTGTCATTTTTATAATATGTCTAATGTGGTTATCAGAAAGGTTCTGCCCTTTGTGTTCATTCAAGAGTCCTGGATGGTGCAAGTCAACATGGGCTTCCTTGATCACCGTGGCAGGGGGAAAGACAGTATGGTGAATTACCCATTGGCTCGTAATGAGCATATCGCTCTGTCATATTCCGTTGGCCAAAGCAGGTCACATGCACATGCCTAACTTGAAACTCAGTGGGGATGGGAAATCCTTTCATATGCATGGAAGAACAGGAGATCTGCACTAATTGTGAACATCCCTATAGTATATCTTTAAATTGAGAGAGAGAGAAAGAAATTATCTTAGAAATCAATTTTACTCATCCAAAAATCCCTAGAAAAGATATTTCATTTTAAATATTAGAGCCTCAGTCTCAACATGTCTAAAAATATACAAGTATCTGTGTGTGTGTGTGTGTGTGTGTGTGTGTGTGTGTGTGTGTGTAGTGTGTGTGTATAGTGTCATAGAACACACTCCAAGCCAAAGCTTAGGTCTTCCACTTACTAGCTGGGTGACCATCAGCGCCTTGCTTAATATCTCTGTGCCTCAGTCTCCTCATCCCTAAAATAGTTCTAAGAATAGTAACCAGTTCCTAAGGCCACTGTTAAAACACAATGAGAAAATATGTGCAGTGGGCTGACCAGATCCTGTAGCACAGTAAACACTCAGTACATGTTAATTAGTATTTTGGTGTTATGGCGTCCTCCCACCCAGTCGACTTCAAATCTCAATGTCATTTTTGTCTCTTCCCTCTTGATCTTCACCCCCTATACCTACTTGGTCACCAAGACTTTTTAAAAGTAGGCATCAGCAAATGATACACTATGGTCCCGCAAACTAGAATCATTTTTATATTTTTAAAAGGTTTTAAAAAAAAACAACAAAAAATGTCTGTGACACAAAGCCCAAAACATTCACTGTGTGCCCTTTTAACAAAGTTTGCCAGTCCCAGCTCTAAAGCATCCCTTGTAGCGGTTCCCTCCTTTCATGACCAACAACCACGTTATTCCATTGCTGTCTTACTCCTCAGCTAATCCTCTGGCCCCAGGTCACTTCCCAATACATACTTAACCCTACTACTCAGATTTCTGCCTGGAGGACAAGTGGCACATTTTCTACGTAATCTTATTCCTGAGTTAATCTAGCAACAATAAATATTTACTGACTTCTTTTCTGATAGATAAAGTTAGTTAATAGAGAAGGCTCTTACGGCAGCATTGTTAATTTGAGGACTACGTAAGGAAGATTTCAGTTTGTGGATGGAAAAAGACCTGGGGAGGAGCCAGCGGAGAGGTGTAAGTGTCTTTGGAACAACAACAACAACAAAAATGTCAGGAAGAAGCAATGGAGGAAGAGAGGAGAATGTGGCTCCCCCGTGTGGGAGTAAAAGAACTCACTCATCCTTTCCACATAGACCTAATGGTGCAGCATTGCAGAAGCATAGTTACAAGAAGGGGATACAGTGCTGAACAAGACGAAAGACGGATAGGCCATCATATAGTTTACATTCTGAAAGATAAATTGTAAAGAAACAAGTAATTAGACTGGTTCTCGTAGATTGGAGGCAAACCTACATCGATCGCATTAACCTTGTGAAGTACGTTGTATTACCCCACTATTTTTTGTGAGGAAACCGATGCGGACGTATGCGGGAATCAAATCATGCTAGCTCTCAGGAGCCAGTCCATAAATTTGGGGGAATTTTGTAAGCCAGTTTTTAAACACAGCCACTATTCAAAATAAAATTACGTAAACTTATAATTAACGGAATTGTATTTCAAAAAGGTAATAAATACTCAACACCTATCATATCCTAATTATTTTAATGCAGTTTACTATTATCTCCGCCATTGAGATTATTTACATCTACTATCTGGGTATGTTGGAAATACTGTCTAATGGTGTGCTGTTGTTCAATAACACGTTGCCAGTGAGTGGTAAAGCTGGAAGTTAAACTGACATATCTGGCGGGCTCAAATCCTAGTATTGTAGCATTTCTCAAATTGTGGTTTTTAGACAATCTGCATCAGAATCCCCAGCAGAGAATAAGCACTGTAGTTTTTTGGACCTTGTGCCAGATAGACCTCCTGGTTCAGAATTTCTGGGGCTGGGGCCAAAGAACCTGGGATTTTCATATTCCCTCTAGGTGATTCATGTGCTCTCGCTAATAGGGCAACCATTTGTTCTTCATCATATTTTCTCTCAAATGTGGAGTTACTATACTCCTAAACAATAAGGTTTCACAATCTGAAATAAGCTGTCGTTTTGGAGCACAGAGTACAGAAAGAAGCAATGTTGGCAAGAAAATGGAATTTTTCTTTTATTTGGCTGCCCAAGTTATTTTCAGAAAGGAAGTTTAATGGGCATGTTTGATTTTATATATCTAAATATACTTGGATATATGCACATATGTGTGTGTTATATACACATGCATGCATATGTGTTTATGATCTACGCTGTATACTGTATATGATAATCTTGGTCAGGTATATTGAAATGGCAACAATAACCCCAAGGAGCCACTCAAATACCACTTTTCCCATGGTCTGCAGGAAATCTTCCAAACTTTGTTGAGAAATCGTGTGCTGTTATTATCAAGAATTTTTCAGGAGGGGTATATTTTGTAAGGTCCTCCTGATCCAATTGAATCCAGATACTAAAAGAAGACAGCCAGCCACCTCATATGCTTTTCACAAGTCTAAAAGAATCAGAATGATATCCCAAGCTCGGCAACCTTACTCCTTCCTATAGTTTATCAACTTCCAAAGGATTTTAAAGAATATGGCACAACAGGGGAGTCACTTAAGGCAGAAAATTCGTCTCCACCAATGCTGAGCCTCCTGTTACAATGGATTAGTCATCACAGTCGATTATTCTGTCAAATTCTCCAAGGGTGAAATCACACATCTTACCACTGGTGTGTGAGCAGGCATTACCGTCATCTTACTGGCACAGATACAAACTGTGAGTAACTTTTATGCAGTGCAGAGGAGGAAGTGCTGATACATTTAAAAGGGAGCTGCTTCTCCAGCAGCACCTGCCCAGAAGTTGCTGAAAAATTACACTCCATGCCTGTCTTTCAGTACTCCCTACTGATAGGTCAGCAGTTATTCCAAAACTATCCCGATAAGAATCTGCTTGGAGCTTCTGGGATCATATTAACCAAAATGGAACCACTGAGTCAGAGAAAAGCAAAGAGATGAATCAGAATAGCTAACGTCTCTTTTTTGGCTGTTTATAGCATATCAACCTTCAAGGCAAGATCGCATTCTTAGCTCTTTGCAGAGTTTTTCTTACCACTACTGAGCTTATTCATGTCCCTGTTCTCATCATCTTGCAGTTTCCCTATCACTGTGGTAATGTCATTGTTTCTAGTATTTACTAATATTTGCCTTATACTGTTTGCATTTCCTTTAAGTGTGATTTCTCTGATGGAATATTTAGCTCTTTAAGGGTGCAGACTTTGAAACAGATTTTGCTATGGCCTCTACAGCATTGAGTACCTTGTAGATAGTTAATACATTTAAGTTGGTTGATGGTTCTATTAAATGGAAAGATATTGCTCTCAGGCTTTTGTGAGGCATTTTTGTATTTAAAAAATAGCATATACCTGAAAGTTATTGATTTGATTATAAAGTATTTTCTTTTACTATCCTTACCATTTAGAATAGGAACACAATTGAAATTATTAATATTTGGGATCAGAGAGAAACCAAAGGTATTTTCACATACTTTGCTATAGTTTCCTAATGCACCTTCAAATGCATTATTGTTCCATATCTAGGAGCAGTAGCCCCCAATTCTAGTGGAGGGAGAAGGCCCAGAAATGGCAAATAGCTTGCCCATCATCACATGTTTGGGAAGTAGCTGGGGTGGGACTTGAACCCTTATTGTTTGACTCCAAGTTTTATACCCTTTCCAATATGATATGCACTACTTGGGAGACTGAGTTCTTGTCTTTGACAGTAAGATACTGTGTGATCTTGAGTAAGTCAATAAACCTCACTGGGAAGCTCTTATATTAAATATAAGATAAAATAAGTGGGGTCCAAAAACTTAGTCACCCAAAATGTGGGGTCATGTACTATGCAGTCATTGGTTACAGCCATCCTGAGCAGCTGGCTAGCTACCTGGGACCTCTGACATCTGGCTTCTAGATTAAAGGTCCCTGACTGCAATTTGGTGCCACCTGGTGGCAGTTGTTCACTCTGACTCATATACCAAATGAGGATGATTCTAGATTTGGTGGCCCATTGGAAGATCTAGAATATGGGCAGTAATTCTAGGAATCTCTGGGTTAGTAACGCCAGTTTATTCTGCCTAGGGCAAAAAGAAGATTAGTCCTAGAAAATAACCCTCACTTTAGTGTACTTCTATTTTCAAATGGTGTATATCTGAATTTATGTAATCATCAGGCATACTATCACAAGGCATAACTGTAGTTTTGAAGACTTGTACTAAAAATCAAAAGTGAGGGGCACCTGGGTGGCGCAGTCGGTTAAGCGTCCGACTTCAGCCAGGTCACGATCTCGCGGTCCGTGAGTTCGAACCCCGCGTCGGGCTCTGGGCTGATGGCTCAGAGCCTGGAGCCTGTTTCCGATTCTGTGTCTCCCTCTCTCTCTGCCCCTCCCCCGTTCATGCTCTGTCTCTCTCTGTCCCAAAAATAAATAAACGTTGAAAAAAAAAATTAAAAAAAAAAATCAAAAGTGATAATGTCTTTGAAAAGGGCTTTTGCAAAGTTTAAGGCACTAATAGAATGCAAGGGATTATCATAAGTTGCTAATTCCTTTACAGAAAATTGTCCAGTGTTAATAAATATGACACAATATGCTCTTTTTTTTTTCACTTTAAGTCCACACATTTTGCTGTTCTGCTTTGTCCTTGCCCCGATTCTGTCTTCAAAAGGATTCGGCAAAACAAAGTAGACTGATCCCTAGTTCAAAAACTCCTCAGTGATTCATACCTCCGAACCCTTACTGCTCATTATTAAACACAATATTAATTCCTTACTTTGCTATATTTATGTAGCCCCTTTTTACACATATTTCCTTATTTAGTTTCCACAGCAATTCCATTTTACAAATGAGATCCAGTTGTAAAAAGATGACTTATTAAAGATTATTCATGTATTAAATGTCAGATTCGATCTTCCAATTCAAAGTCCACTAGTTCCAAACATATTACTCTTTCCTACTGCTTCTTCCTTTGTCTGACATTCATGGTTTTGTATGATCTTGCTCCAAACTACTTTTCCAAGTTTATTTTCAGCACCTGCTAGTTTATTTTTCTGTATAGGTATGCCTTTTTCAAATTTGAAATATGCTACCAGCTGTCATCTGTGAAGCTTACATACTTCCAAAAACCCAAGAGATGGTAATGTCTGAATCAGCATCACCATCGTCCTAATCACCAATTAAATTGTGCTAATAGTAATTGAGATGCCTCAGAGTATAAATGTACTATGTTAATTATGTGGTGGTTGGAATCACCATGCCCTTTCACTTCTCTTGTAAGTGATGCACAAAAAAAAAAAAATGCAACGCACACAAACCACAGACGTTTTGGCACTAAATAAGACAAAAATCTAATAGTATATAAGTCAAGCATTAATAGAGAGGCTGTATCTCATAATTCCTAATATCCTGGACTCTAGATTCAAATAGACTTGGGTTTGATTCCTCTCTCAGCCATTTATTAACTTGTCACCATGAACATATTAGCTCATCTCTCTGAGCCTCAGTTTTGTCTTACATAAAATGGGGATGATTATAATGGCAGAACCTTCACCATAAAATGCAGGAGAGAGTAATTTTAGATAATGCATATAGAATGCTTAGTGTAATGTCTAGTAAGGAGTAAAATCCATTGTGTTTGCTATTTATTATTATTACTAATATTATTATCTTTAGGAATGTTACTATTATTGTTAGTCTTTACTCCCTTCATGTGTCTGATTGCCTAGGTAAGATCAAAGCCAACAGGAGTGAACAATGTAATTAGCAGACTGATAAGTGTCTCCATACCAGCAGTGCTTTGTGATTAATATTTTATGATGGATTCCATCTTCAAATTAAATTTAACGGCCTTGATAGCTGTGCAGAGGCCAATACTGGAATAGTGAGTTATCTCATTGGATAATTGGAAATAATGGGTGTCAAGTTTAAATGATTTTGTTGGACTTCATAGGGAGCCACAGCCATCCATAACTGGCAGAGGAAACTTTTCCCAATTTACACATCACATTTACCTTATGCAGACTATGCATTTATTTTAAAGATGGGATAAGGTCCTCCAGTAACCTGGCCATAGTCAATGACCGTAAGTTGAACTAATAAGACACTAGGGATGAAAACAAACGGATGTAAGGTCAGTTTATTATCTATATCACTCTACTGATGTTCTTACGAGCCGTCCTGCATGTGTCCCACAACTCACTCTTTCTCTGTGTCCTTTTTCAAGATTCACTTTTCCATGTGTTACACATTTCACAAGGTTTATATCTCATTTCCCTTAGGTGAATATTGAAATATGTTGAATTCTGTTGTTACTAAAAGTTTAACCATGAAAGAGTTTTCCATAATTATTAATTACTGTTCTTCACTATTATTTATGATCATTTTGCTATTAATTTGCTACTATTAACTACTAATAATCTCTAGTGTACATATATTGTAAATACCTCCAATATAGTTTCATTAAAACCTTGGTGCAGCCACTCTGGAAAACAGTATGGAGGTTCCTCAAAAAATTAAAAATAGACCTACCCTATGACCCAGCAATAGCACTGCTAGGAATTTACCCAAGGGATACAGGAGTACTGATGCATAGGGGCACTTGTACCCCAATGTTTATAGCAGCACTCTCAACAATAGCCAAATTATGGAAAGAGCCTAAATGTCCATCAACTGATGAATGGATAAAGAAATTGTGGTTTATATACACAATGGAGTACTACGTGGCAATGAGAAAGAACGAAATATGGCCCTTTGTAGCAACATGGATGGAACTGGAGAGTGTTATGCTAAGTGAAATAAGCCATACAGAGAAAGACAGATACCATATGGTTTCACTCTTATGTGGATCCTGAGAAACTTAACAGAAACCCATGGAGGAGGGGAAGGAAAAAAAAAGAAAAAAAAAAAAAAGAGGTTAGAGTGGAAGAGAGCCAAAGCATAAGAGACTCTTAAAAACTGAGAACAAACTGAGGGTTGATGGGGGATGGGAGGGAGGGGAGGGTGGGTGATGGGTATTGAGGAGGGCACCTTTTGGGATGAGCACTGGGTGTTGTATGGAAACCAATTTGACAACAAATTTCATATATTGAAAAAATAAAAATTAAAAAAAATAACAAACAAACAAACAAACAAAAAACCTTGGAGCTGCAGATGAAACTCAATGACTTCATCAAAAATGTCTGCCATATAACCTATTTGGCAAAGAACATCTTTTCCGTCATGCCAATCAACCAGATCACTCTTGTATTCTGTCAGGAAGAGGTCTAGCTTCATTTTCCACTTCAAACAAATCTGTTAATTCATGCCCCCAAGATAATCATCTCTCTTTGAATTCAGATCCTGAAATAGATACATAGAGAAGGCGCAGAACCTTACCAAGAGTTGCAGCACCTGGATGAAATAAACTGCAGGCAATTCAGCATTTCTCATGTGGTTTTGAGGGACCTTCCGTTAACAGAGGCCTTGGATCCTAGAACCTTCCTTTTGTTTCGGCCCTTTGGGGGTTTTAAGACCTTACAGTAAGGCAACGTGAAAATAGGGGCTTGTGCCTTTCATCTGTAAGGTAGGAAGTAGACTTTTGTGAAATAGAAGATCAAAAGAGTGAGAATATTTGACCCCCCATTGGACACCTAGAAGACTGTTCCTTTGAAACTACTCATGTCACTAAACCCAGAACACCTTCTTATACTTTGAGCAGGTCAGGTACCCCAGCTGCCCAAGCACCCACAGCACGTGATACAAATTTGACACTCAGTAGTGAGGTATTGAATTGAGGGACTTTTACCCTGTTTTATTTAGCTTTTTACATTCTATAATTCCACCAAAAAAAAAAAAAGGCAGCCTATCATCTTTTTTCTCACAGCTTATCTCTGCAATGAAAATACGTTATCTTTTAATATCAAACAGTTTTCCTTTTAAAACTCATATATGTGCACCGAAACAACTTTGAGAAATAGAGGAAAATATAAAACATTGCTTTGCGCTCCCACTGCTGCCGGTTACAACTTTCTTGCCTTTCCACTCTGTGCTTACGCGCTCATTGTTTTTCGCCCCATATGCCCTTTTATAAAAACAAAATTAAAATAGGGACAACAGGGTATTCTTTTGTCCTTACTTTTACCAGGCCTCCAGAAATAGAAAATTCATTATCAGCTGGACAGTTACTCTTAAATAACTTTCTCAAAAAGGATATATCTGGAGCACGTTTTTCAGCCTTCGTAAATCTCTTCCTGCCACGTCAGGTGGAATTCATCACAGCTGGTGTGAGGTTGTGCTTTCACATCGGAATTCTTCTGTTTGTACCATCCGGCAGGGAACCACTTGCCACAAGTGGACATTGAGCGGTTGAGACGTGGCCGGTCTGAAGTGAGATATGCTGTAGGTGTTACTTGCACGCGAAATGTGAAATGTCGGAGATTTCGTGCAGTAGCCATATCCCTCCTTTCATCCGTAGAGAGCTATAAATATATTGTATTCAATTTGAATTTAACAGGAATATACAGACAGTATACAGTTGATGAAATTATGTACCCCGTTAAATGTCATACAATACATGAATATTTTGTACTGCGCAATGTAAACTGTTTTTATACTGTAAGTACTTAATGAGGGGCACCTGACTGGCTCAGTCGGTAGAGCAGGTGACTCTTGATCTCGGGGTTATGAGTTCAGGCCCCACGCTGAGTGCAGAGATTACTTTAAAAAAATTTAATGAGATATTGTATATGTTATCTCGTTAAATTTTACCTATAAATTATAAGTTGATATGACAATGTTCTCGATATATTAGGTTAAATAAAATATATTGTTAAAAATAATTTTACCTGTTTATTATTTTAATGTGGCTACAACAAAATTTCAAATTACATGTAAGGCTAGCACTGTATTTCTGTCGATATTACCAGAATTGCAAAACAAAGGCCAAATATTTACTTACCCCTGTACCTTTTGAAGTTTCTCTCTTTTTCTTTTCTGCTGCTTGATGCGTGTAAAAAAGTTTTTAATTCTTGTCTATCAAAATACTTTCTAGACTAGGTCCAGGTCCCTATTTTGTTGACACAGGGTAAATTATTTAGATTTTTATTTTTATTATTAACTTATTTTTCAATTGTTCTTGTTTCTTCCTTGGCTAGAACTATATTCTTAGATCAAACACCTTTCTCTGCCTTTGCAGTGCATCATCTAAAAATCTCTTTGCCCTGCTTTTCCTCAGAGAAAAGTTCGAGTTTGCGTCTGCGAAACTGATTTGATTGCTTGCAGTGTCGAATCCATTGTCTGACCCCAAAGGAATCTCATCTTGCTTTTACAGTTAGTTTTCTTATAATTATTTCTTTCGAAGTAATCCAGTCACCTTTGCACATCAACTGGTTTTCCTTATGGCTTTTTTCCTCTGTCCCATACTTCTATGCCTTCCTGTCTTTTACTGATGATGATTTATTTTCTGAAGTCAATTATCTGATGCGTATTGCAAATCATTTGCAGAAGTGAGCTCTTCCTTCAAGTCAGAATGATGTACCCTTTTTCTGTTCTTTTAATAAATTCTCCCGGGTTATTTAAATTTACTCATTCTTAAATGAGAAGACCGAACTGGAAATACTGGAACTGGTATTTCCCAGGAGCCCAAGACGATTGCTTTCCATCCGCTGGAATACTTTTTTAGCGAAAGGGGTAATATTCACAGTTGTACTGGTGCAGCAGCCGTAAGCTGGGATGTATGGTAACCTTACCTTATCCTCATGCTCTGTCACTTGAGCAGTGGTCTAGTTTCCTTTCCAGATCTATAGCGGGAGGTAAGAGCCAGCTCAGAACCCAATGCCTGTGCTTGACTAGGGCTCTGTGTATTGTATATGCTGCACTATGAGGTCTCCTCCTTATTCCTTAGATGAGATGTCCCTTGCTGAGCTATCACCTCCAAGAATGCAGTGCCCAAACAAGTTTCCTCTGTTTATTCCCTCCACATGGCCTCTATCCAGCTAACTTTCTTCCCAGTTTTAATTACTTTTTTTTTTTGTTTTGTTTTTGGAAAGGGGTTTATGAATAGATGTAGAAACATAGGTTCTTATGAATAGAGGTGGGAAACAGTATTCTGGTCATTTCAAACAGTAGATACATAGTATCCCAAGATACAGACTTTGTGGGAGCAGTTTACAGGATCAAGAGTTACTTAGTTTTAAGTATATAAATTTCCTCAATTTTCTGCTTGTCTGGCCATCAGTTGCTTTATTCAGTATGATTTCAGTGGCCTTTCAGCTGGGGAAATTCCATCAATTTCTGGCAATCGGCTGGTTCTGGCTTTAGAATGATTCAAGGATGTTGTGTGTGGTTTTTTTTTTTTTATCTTTCTGTTCTTGCTTGGGTATTTTAATAAAAATTGGAAAGACTACATTATGATTACCAGCCAAATGTTATTTTAATTTTTTTTTATTGTTGACTTCTGTGTAGTACTTAGCATCCTCTAAAAATTGAAGCAAGCATCCTCTTGCTTTTCCCTATCTGAAGAGGAGAGGCTGTAAGGACCCTGATGTTAACAATCCAGATTTGTAGTGATAAAAAGGGAAACTTATGTTTTTATTGTGGAAATAAGTAATTCAGCCAAGAGTGGCCAACCCCAAGAGTCTTCTGGGCTACTCAGTCCTGTAAAAGAGCACTCCCTAATACCTTCACAGGTAGGACCTGCAAATATATAGTCGGCGGATGCTTTGTTTGTTTGTTTGAGGGTCTGTCTTGTGCAGGTATTGGCCAACGTGATGAGGCTGAGAAACATGAAGATGTGATCCCTAGTCATAAATGAGTTTGTAGTCAGTCTCCCTGGAGAGAAAGGATGTACTTAAGATTAACAGTAATATCACATCTTAAGTGTCCAATAAATGGTTTCAGTGATAAGTACAGCAGCACGTAAAGGGAAGGCTGCTCGCTGTGGGCCATTGGACAAACATCATAACGGAAAGAATAAGTGAGTTAAGTCGTGGCAGGACCAGAATCCTCAGTTAAGTTAAGGAAGGACATTAGAGAGGGACTATGAGCAAACACTAGGTCGGGAAAGTGCATAGGGCATTCAGAAGACAGTATGCACAAGAGTTTGGAAAGTCAGCAGGAGTTATATAAAGGAACGGCGATAGACAAATTTGGTCACATAAGTGAGCGGCAATAAGTTCAGTCAGATTGTAGGGTCTGTAAATGCCAGGCTAATGTAAAGACCATAAATCTCCAGAAGTGTTGAATCATTCTTAACATGATCCCTAATTATAGCATTTAGGCTTTAAAATTTTTATTGTAAAGGTCTCTTTGTTGTGTGACATTCTAGTTGACCCTTTCCTTTTTCTAAAACAAACATACATAGAGCAGAGCAATGTATGATAGGGTCTCCTAGGATATGGTTTAATATTGATTTATGATATTCATGAAGCTAAACCTTCTTTTTTAGTCACAAATACTTGTTTAATTTCTATTTAAGGAGTCAAATAGTTTTGACCTGCTCTCTTATATGAAGGTTTTGAAATTTTTGTCAACTATCAATAAATCAACACCAACTATTTAATGAATGAATAAATGGATAAACACCATTCACGATTACTTTGCTCAGGTTACAAACTAATTGTAGCACTTAACTCATTGCACTGTGGCTTTTAGTTGAAAAGAGGATACTGAGCCAGAAATAATCACTACTCAGTAAGTCAGTGCTTTAACACATGAACCTGCCACGTGCTGTGGAAACACAAAGGGCATGATGAAAGTTGTCTAAAGGTTTGTAAGAAAGTATCATGGGACAATTACCATTGCTAGCTCATGAAGGTTGAATAGAAACTCAACAGCAGGCAAAGGAAGGAAGCTAGACAGAAGAGATATCAAGATGAAAAGCAAGGAATCCAGAACCAGTGTGGGATGTTTTAAAAAAGAAATCAGGCAGCTCTGTATCGATGAAGTGTCAGATGCGTGGCAAGATGTCATGAGAGATGAGATTGGAAAGACAATTTGGGGCCAGACTGTGAAGACTTTAAAACCACTTCTTGAACAAGTATACAGGTATGTTTTTAAAATGCTTTTAATAATAAATTAATAATAGTAATCATTTCTGGGGTATTTAGAATTAATTGATAGTTATCCGGTTGTGCTCGTTAGACAGGACGAGTCTTGGGTTCTCCTACTCCTCTGCCATTTTCTGTCCCTCTCTCAAATAGTACTTATATTAGAGAAACCACAGTTTTATAGAAAATATAAATTATAGGTTCTGGATTGGCTATCATGGAGTTTATAGAACCTAGAGACTGGATTTCCCACGGTTTCAAGATGCTAGATATTAATGTCGTATCACTTTGAGTAGGCTGAAATAAGCTAAAATAACCAATAACCCTAAAATCTCAGCAGTTTAACATGACTGATGTGCATAGCCATTGAAAGTTATCTCTAGCACTGCCCCATGGTGTCTATTTCATGACCCAAGCTGGTAATAACCGCTACTGAAACAATGCTTGTCCTATGGCAGAGGGGAAAGAGACCATGTTAAAGTACAGCCTGGTTTTTAAAACTCACAACAAGAAGTGACATACATCGCTCATGCATACCTTTCCCTGGTCAAAGCAAGTTCCCTGGACAGCCTGTCCTCCCAGAGGGAGGCAGGAGATAAATGGCCCGCCACAGAGCTCAACCTACAGCACTAACCTACATGCAAAAGCCATCTTGAAATTTGAGACTTCTTGAAAAATCATTCATATTTTGTATTTGAAGGGAGGTCTTCAAATTAAGGTCCCTACTTGGCTGATTTGCAGGAGAGACGTTTCTGCTTTTTAACAGAAATGTATCTTTAAAATTCATTTAAAATTGTAAAACCTCTGTCGGTTGAGTGTCCGACTTCGGCTCAGGTTATGATCTCATGGTTCATGAGTTCAAGCCCCACGTTGGGCTCTGTGCTGACTGCTCAGAGCCTGGAGCCTGCTTAGGATTCTGTGCCTCCCTCTCGCTCTGCCCCTGCCCCCACTTGCACTCTGTCTCTTTCTCTCTCTCTCTCAAAAATAAGTACACATAAAAAAAAATTAATTTTAAAACCAACTTCTTTTCTCCCACCCTTTGCCAGTGTTCATAAAACAGCTGTGTGCCAGGGTTCTGTGCTAGATACTTTCAAATATAGTATCCCATTGAACTTGCAGAGCTGTGCGGTATGTGTTTATATGTGCGATAAAAAGGCCCTGAGAGCTTAGGTGCCTCTCTGAGATAGGAAGAGTAGCAGGATTGTTTTTAAGGGACCTACAGTACCATGTATTTGATGTTCTCATGGAATTTTTAAAGGTATTCGAAAGTGTCATCTTTGCAAGTGAATGTTTTACGGAATTATTTATTGAAAATCAGTTTTGTTTCTATATAATTACTGTAGATCTCCAAAGGTTAAGTTCATTAAGGTCTACTTCATGACTGAGAAGCATGTAAAAATAGGGATGCAGTTTAACAAGTAGAATTTAATGGTTTATGATTTTCTTTCAGCCATCCCTCTAATGCTTCATTTCTTTCCACAGAAATAATACAACGTATAGAAATTTTAGTGGACCCTCCATTCCTATATGTCCTTCTACTTGTTTCCCATGGATTAGAGCCATAATTGTAAATGTACATTGGTTACATTGAATAGGCCACTACTTTGCCACACTGATCTATTCAAAATACCCCATGAAGACTAATAAAAATAATAATTTTTCAATGAAAGGGAAACTTTAGTCTTCTTGTTAAAGCAATCTGGTTAAAAAAATTTTTTTACATTTATTTTTGAGAGAGTGAGACAGAGCGTGAGCGGGGGAGGGCCATAGAGAGAAGGTGACACAGAATCTAAAGCAGTCTCCAGGCTCTGAGCTGTCAGCACAGAGCCCTATGCGGGGCTTGAGCCCACGGACAGTGAGATCATGACCTGAGCCGAAGTTGGACGCTCAACTGAGTGAGCCACCCAGGCACCCCTAAAGCAATCTAGTTTAAAAACGAGCTGAGGTTAAGAGAAAAGAAAGAACGTGAAACCTTCCACAGACACACAGTCAGACAGACAGGGGGAGGGGGTGTTGGGAAGGGGCCTCCGCATCAGATGGTGTCCATCTCGGAGATGAGGTCACCACAGATTCGGCTCAATTCGTTTTCCTTAGTCTTTTGCTCAGCGGTCTTCTCCAGTGCGTGGACGTGCATCTGCTGCTCCCTCAGGCTGGTCTGAAAGGCCACAGCCTCCACTTGGGCCTTTCTGCTCACCTCCTCATTTGCGAACTGGAGCTTCTCCTCTGCTTTCACCTATTGGCCTCATAGAACTTGACTTATGTTCTCCCAACTTCTCTCCTGTGACTCGTTGTGGTGGAAGTCCCCTTCATTATTAATGCAACCTCATTTGCTCTTTACTGAAATACCTTTCCCATGTCAAAGTACAACTTGTAATTCTTCCGAGAGATGTTCTTTTTCATTATGTGTATTGTCATTTGTGTCTGTGTCTGCATACATCTACATATATACACGTATATACATGCATATAGATACATCTATATGTATGTGAATGGATCTTGTCTCCCCTATGAGTTTCATTTATTAATTTCTCCAGTCATTCACTTCCCTACTTATTTAGTCAAAAATATTGCTTAACCATCTGTACTATCCCAGGCACTGTCCTAGGCCCTTGGAATAGAGCAGGATCACGGCCGACAAGAACCTGACCTTGCAGGGTTTTCGGTCAGTGGCAGAGTTTAGGTAACCAAGTGCTCTGTAACTGTCCACAGTATCGTTTATAAATCCTCCAGCTTATGGAAGAACATGTTATGTCCAGAGAGGAAATAATATTTTTTCCCATACGCATGAAAGTAAGATATATTCGATGTTGAAAGCCTAACCAACTAAAGAGAGTAACTCAGAGCACGTAGATCACTTATTACTATCGTGCTATTTAATTCCATTCTACTCATAGATGGGTGTCTACTGGTACTTTCAACCCCTTTGTGTACTACGTGCTATCTCTGCCCTCAACCCAGGGATGCCAGTCACCTCCCATAGCCCTGTTCGGCCCCTCTGATAGATTTTATATGCACAAAAGCTGTTTACTCCGAGCTCTTTGCTCCAGCAAAGGCTTGCTGCTGAGAATAAAGGCTTGCCTAACCCCAGTGGTCTCTTTACATTGTTCACAGTGGATCGCCATGTGTTCTTGATGTCTTAACTGCCTTAATGCCTCTTCTGAACATTATTTTAATGGACTCTCCTTAGGCTGGCACACTCTAATGCACACAGTATATTAAAGGCCTGAAGGGAACCGCAGAAGAAAACACTTTGTTCTGTCTAGAACTCAAAGCGACACCTAAACTTTTTTTTTTCTTTTTTCACTGGCTACAGAATGAATGCTGCCTGAATGAGTAATGATTAGAAAGCGTTTGGAACTGTATTACCATAGGTGACAGCTCTGCGGAGATAGGCAGGTAATGTTAAGAGGCAAGGATAAGAGGCTATGACATTATGTCTGGAGGGTTAAGGACTCACAGTCAAAGCTTGAACTGCTATTACTGGATCAATACTTCTCAGTTCAACACTTATCTTGACTACTGGTTAGAGG